>NC_052326.1:48839854-49155687 GCF_016432855.1 Salvelinus namaycush | reverse complement strand
ATGGTGTATTTATCCAGCCACATCACTGTTTATTGTTTACCAAAACAGTGGCGCGCTTTGTTGTTGTTTGAACTGCAGTTTGTCCCTTTAATGGAACGCATTTCGTGTTATGGATTTGAAGCTGTAAACGGCTGACAATTAAAGAGACATTGCTAAATGGGGACTGTACACACTCTTACATATGTAGATATGTTAGAACATAATTACATCCTGTAGATACTGAGATTGCAGTGATGACTCTCTTTCAACTGAAATTGACTCACGTTCGAAGCACCCCACTGTAAATGGTTGAGAAGCAAAATGGAAACTCGTCAAACATGATCAAATAATTAGGAATTGGAATTAAAATGCAACGAGAAGTCGGAGTGCCGAACCCACAGAGTCTTGTAATTAGGGTAGTAGGGCTAATTTGAAGTGGATTTTGATTGCGCTAATTATGTAATCGTCTCCCCTCCCTCATTTCGATGTGGTCTTTTAAGAAGTTTGCGGGAGAATAGGGGTGTGCACTCGTTGCTTTGTTCATCTTTTAACAAGGGCGTGATCAAAATAATTTACAACACATTATTAAGTGCATTAATTCATATTTAAATGATTAAGTCAGGCCCCTGGTGTACTCTCATCATTAAACTTGTAATTTTTTATTTATTAATTATTTGATAGCTGGAGCTCTGATATGAAAATGGGCTCGCTCATTTGTGTTAGCCCTGACTCGTGTCAGAAAAGTGTTATCCTGGTAATGGAGGTAATTTCAGGACACATTAAAAACTGTCATCACTTAGTGAAAATGCACAAGCTGACTGATGGCTTCATTAGGTAAATGTTGTCTTTCGTACAGTCTTCCGTTGAACACAACAATCAACCATATGTCATCACTCAACCGTGTGTTTATAAGAGGATGCACTACACAATATTATGACCTTCTGGTTTCTCAGAACTCAGTCAGCTTTGAACCTCAGAAAGCTATACTGTAGATATGATGTACAGTTTTGGTTGGTAGCAAATATTGATTTAACCTTTCTAGGACATGCGTTCTGCTAGCGTTCCGCCCCCCAACATTCCGCTGAAAAGGCAGCGCGCGAAATTCAAAAATATTTTTTAGAAATATTTAACTTTCACACATTAACAAGTCCAATACAGCAAATGAAAGATACACATCTTGTTAATCTACCCATCGTGTCCGATTTTTAACATGTTTTACAGCGAAAACACAACATATATTTATGTTAGCTCACCACCAAATCCAAAAAACACACAGCCATTTTTCCCAGCCAAAGATAGCTTTCACAAAACCCAGAAATAGAGATCAAATTAATCACTAACCTTTGAACATCTTCATCAGATGACACTCATATGACATCATGTTACACAATACATTTATGTTTTGTTCGATAATGTGCATATTTATATCCACAAATCTCGGTTTACATTGGCGCCATGTTCAGAAATGCCTCCAAAATATCCGGAGTAATTACAGAGAGCCACGTCAAATAACAGAAATACTCATCATAAACTTTGATGAAAGATACATGTTTTACATATAATTAAAGATACACTTGTTGTGAATCCAGCCAACATGTCCGATTTTTAAAATGTTTTACAGCGAAAACACAACATATATTTATGTTAGCTCACCACCAAATCCAAAAAACATACAGCCATTTTTCCCAGCCAAAGATAGCTTTCACAAAACCCAGAAATAGAGATAAAAAATGTATCACTAACCTTTGAACATCTTCATCAGATGACACTCATATGACATCATGTTACACAATACATTTATGCTTTGTTTGATAATGTGCATATTTATATCCACAAATCTCGGTTTACATTGGCGCCATGTTCAGAAATGCCTCCAAAATATCCGGAGTAATTACAGAGAGCCACGTCATATAACAGAAATACTCATCATAAACTTTGATGAAAGATACATGTTTTACATATAATTAAAGATACACTGGTTCTTAATGCAACCGCTGTGTCATATTAAAAAAAAACTTTTGTAAAAGCACACCATGCAATAATCTGAGACGGCGCTCAAATATATATAACATTTCTCCGCCATGTTGGAGTCAACAGAAATACGAAATGACACCATAAATATTCCCTTACCTTTGATTATCTTCATCAGAATGCAATGCCAGGAATCCTATTTCCACAATAAATCATTTTTTTTGTTCGATAGTGTCCATTACTTATGTAAAATTAGCAACTTTAGCTAGCATGTGTAGTACACGTGTCCAAACACTGGCGCAAGGGAAGGCAAACGTCGGACGAAAACCTCAAAAAGTTATATTACAAGTCGAATAAACTGGTTAAACTTAGTTGAGAATCAATCTTCAGGATGTTGTTATCATATATATCCAATAACGTCCCAACCGGAGCATTTCTTAATGTCTGTAAAAGTAATGACACACATGCTCATTCCATGACTAGCGTGCGTGACCAGTGTAACAGTATAACTTTAAACCGTCCCCTCACCCCGACACGAACCAGGGACCTTCTGCACACATCAACAACGGTCGCCCACGAAGCATCGTTACCCATCGCGCCACAAAGGCCGCGGCTCTTGCAGAGCAAGGGGCAACACTACTTCTAGGTTTCAGAGCAAGTGACGTAACTGATTGAAACGCTAGTAGCGCGTACCCGCTAACTAGCTAGCCATTTCACATCCGTTACACCAGCAACTGGCAATCTGCCAGACCAGTGACTGAAACACCTCCCATCCGGCCCCACATCACACTAGAGGCTTCATTCCACGTTCTACTGACTGTTGACATCTAGTGGAAGGCGTATAAAGTGCAAACAGATCCATAAATTACAGGGATTTGAATAGGCGATGACTTTCACATCGACCCTTTTCAGAATTTTCAGTTTGCCTGCCATATGAGTTCTGTTATACTCACATACATAATTCAAACAGTTTTAGAAACTTCAGAGTGTTTTCCATCCAATAGTAATAATAATATGCATATATTATCATCTGGGACAGAGTAGGAGGCCGTTCAATTTGGGCACCAATTCATCCAAAAGTGAAAATGCTGCCCCCTATCCCTAAAAAGTTTTAACTCACTTTCTTTGCAATTATAGACATTGGCGGTTCTGACCGTAGTAATGTCCAGTTCATTTTGTCAGTACAATAGAGTACTGTTGTAGTACACATTAGAACAGTACAAAATCACTATTGTGTAAAATATTCAATACTAACACTGTAAATTAATCTGTTCTCTTTGTAGATAATGTATCCCAGATATCCCATTCGTCAGTGAGCAAATGAAAGATACACATCTTGTTAATCTACCCATCGTGTCCGATTTTTAACATGTTTTACAGCGAAAACACAACATATTTATGTTAGCTCACCACCAAATCCAAAAAACACACAGCCATTTTTATAAATTACAGGGATTTGAATAGGGATTTGACTTTCACATCGACCCTTTTCAGAATTTTCAGTTTGCCTGCCATATGAGTTCTGTTATACTCACATACATAATTCAAACAGTTTTAGAAACTTCAGAGTGTTTTCCATCCAATAGTAATAATAATATGCATATATTATCATCTGGGACAGAGTAGGAGGCCGTTCAATTTGGGCACCAATTCATCCAAAAGTGAAAATGCTGCCCCCTATCCCTAAAAAGTTTTAACTCACTTTCTTTGCAATTATAGACATTGGCGGTTCTGACCGTAGTAATGTCCAGTTCATTTTGTCAGTACAATAGAGTACTGTTGTAGTACACATTAGAACAGTACAAAATCACTATTGTGTAAAATATTCAATACTAACACTGTAAATTAATCTGTTCTCTTTGTAGATAATGTATCCCAGATATCCCATTCGTCAGTGAGCATTCGTATCCTGGACGTGAACGATAACCCTCCTGAACTGGCCAGACCTTACGAGGCGTCCATCTGTGAGGACGCTAAGCCGGGTCAGGTAAGGGCAAATTCTAAAGTAATGCATTATTACCATGTAACTAATGTGTTACAACATACTACAGCTTAATGCAGGGTTCCCCAAACATGGTCCTGGGGCCCCACCTGGGTGCACGTTTTGGTTTTTGCCCTAGCATGACACAGCTGATTCAAATAACATGCTAATCATCAAGCTTTGATTATTTGAGTCAGCGGTGTAGTGCTAGGGCAAAAAACTAAATGTGCACCTGGGGGGGGGGGGGGGGGGGGGGAGTTTGGGATACCCTGTCTTAATGGACTACAAAGTGCTTGCTGTGTGAATTCTGTGTGTGAATGAAGTTGCTAAGTATTTCCTGTCATAAGAATAATCATTATTTTTAGTAGATGAACAAATATATTACCATGACTCAACCACAACTCTGAGTACAACAGCAAGAGGGGACGAATAAAACAAATCCCATTGAGGAACTGACTTCATTGAAAATATGTTGTATTCATTTGGGATTTGAAAGGTGTACAACCAGAAATGTAATGTAATTTAACATCACGGCCTAGGACTTCAATATCACAGTTGTGAAACAGCCCATGGTTGCATTGTGCTACATCCAGTTTTGTTTTAGGAACTATGCAGCGCCAACAATGCATCTCTTCATTTCAACTATCTCTGCTGCTTTAAATCTGAAATGTTCTTTTCAAAACTGTGTGCAAAACGTAAATCCATGGGGCCTTGCTATATACTAGTAGACCGTTGGATGCTTGCCACCTAAGAGTGGTCGGCAATACGTTTGTGTTGGTTGTAGGGCACAGCCAATCATTTTCCCTCTTTGTCAGAATTGTTTCATTATCGCCTAGTTTCTCGTTTGGACCTTTTTCAATTGGACAGCATGATCTATTTGACACTTTGTTCCAAAGGCAATTTATAAATGCTGTTTTGGGCATGGGAAGCAGCTTGCCAAACTATTCTCACTCCAATACTTGAGTTATCAGTTATAAAAGGAAGATGCATTTGTGTTTTCTTAACTGAAGAGGTAACAAAGAGCTGAAGGTTTCGAAAACAAAAAGCATTGTATTTGGGACAAATAATTCGCTAAACCCCAATAAAATATTTGAGCAAGTAGAGGAGGCTAAAGTGCTTGGAGTAACCCTGGATTGTAAACTGTCATGGTCAAAACCTATTTATGCAACAGTAGCTAAAATGGGGAGAAGTCTACCCATAATAAAGTGCAGCTCTGCCTTCTTAACAATCAACAAGAAAGGTCCTATAGGCCCTAGTTTTGTCAGGTGCCACAAAGAGGGACCTTAAATGTACACGGAGAGCTAACATGAATATGTCAGTCTCTCCTGGCTCAAAGTAGAGGAGTGATTGACTTCATCATACTTGTATTTGTGAGAATTATTGACATATTGAATGCACCGAGGTGTCTGTTTAAACTGCAAGCACACAGCTCAGACACCCTGCAAGACATGCCACCAGATGTCTCGTCACAGTCCCCAAGTCCAGAACAGACTATGGCAGGTGCACAGTACTACACAGAGCCATGACTACATGGAACTCTATTCCACATCAAGATACTCATGCAAGCAGTAAAATCACATCGTGTCGAACGACTACACATGATAACATACACACTATACACACACGTACACATGAATTTTGTGTTGTCGATATATGGTGCTATAGTAGATTAGTGGCCTGTGGGCACCTACTTAATGTGTACTAGTCAGGATCGAGGGAAAGATGAATGGAGCAATGTACAGAGAGATCCTTGATGGACACCTGCTCCAGAGCACTCAGGACCTCAGATTGGGGTGAAGGTTCACCTTCCAACAGGACAACAATCCTAAGCACACAGCCAAGACAATGCAGGACTGGCTTCGGGACAAGTCTCTGAATGTCTTTGAGTGGCCCAGCCAGAGCCCGGACTTGACCCCGTTCGAGCATCTCTGTAGAAACCTGAAAATAGCTGTGCAGCAACGCTGTCAGGTTGGATGGGGAGCGCTTGAGAGGATCTGCAGAGAAGAATGGAAGAGACTCCCCAAATACAGCTGTGCCAAGCTTATAGCGTCATACCCAAGAAAACTCGAGGCTGTAATCGCTGCCAAAGGTGTTCCAACAAAGTACTGAGTAAAAGGTTTGAATATTTCTGTAAATGTCATAGTTCAGATTTTTTATTTTTTTTTTACTGTTTTTGCTTCGTCATTATGGGGTATTATGTGTAGATTGATGAGGAAAAACAACAATTTAATCAATTTTAGAATAAGGCTGTAACATAACAAAATGTGAAATAGTCAGAATGCACTGTATATAATTGCCTTCATTTTGCTGGACCCGAGAGGAAGCATCCATAATACATACAAAGACAAAGGTGGGATTGAATCAGTTGGGTGAATATGTCAATTTAGATCAATATTATGCCATTTAGCAGACAATTTTATGCAAAGCGACTTACAGTGAGTGCTTACATTTTCATAATGGCGGCCCAAGTATAAAATACATGTACTATATCAGTTTTCAATATAATGTACAAAAAATATGATTTGAGTTACCTATTTTGGAGGATGGATTAGAGGAGTATGTTATTTTGATTCGTTGACATCATGCGATTTGATATCCTTCATCTGTTCCATTTAGCTATTTTTTTACCAGCTGTGTTGATATTTGCTACATAATATTTAACAGCCGATTTAGTGGAGAGATTACACAATATCATTGAAGTTGGCCAGAAATGAATGCATAATCTAAAGGCCATGATCTTAAAACAGTTGGTGGCAGATTGAAGAGAATAGACAGAATATACACGTGTAAATATAGCGATAATCCATCTATCCGGAGCCCTGATTCTCAACTACCATTAAAAATGGACAGGGTCATTAAGGTATTTTATTTTCCATTCAGTCAACAGGCCCCGGGGCTCAGCTGGAGCCAATTACGTTGAGCGGAGCAAAGGAATAATTAAAAGACTGGGGATGTGTCCATAATGTCACCCTCCTCCCTATATTGTCCACTACTTCTGACCAGGGCCTTATGGGACCTAGTGAAAGGTAGTGCACTATATAGGGTGCCATTTGGGATGCATTCCATGTCTTTAAAGCGGGGCCTCCTTGCTGGAAGCTACATGTGTAATGAGGCCTAGGCCTCCCCTCCTCTTGATCTGCAGACTTTTTTTAAATGCTCATCGCCCTCTGTGTTCGCCACGTTTTGCAAGAACATTGTGTGGTCTGATCTCTCTCCATCTCGCTCCTTCCTCACTCCCTCCTCCATCTGCGAGCCAACATTAACCTTCAACACATAATCACAGGGACGACCGTTAGTCTTGTGGTTGAGATTCCCACCCCCGACAGTGAGGAGGTTCTTTCACAGGTCCATTTAGATTGCACATTGACATTTGGAAATCTTTTTCAATCGACGTAGATATTTAATTTTTCATGTAAGCAATAGAAATAAAATGGATTTCTATTTGTGTTGGATGCACATTTCAAGCAATAAGGCCAGAGGGAGTGTGCTATATGGCAAATATACCACGGCTAAGGGCTGAGTGCTAGGACACAGCCCTTTGCCGTGATATATTGGCCATATATCACAAACCCCCGAGGTGGCTTTGACCTCTGGGAGATTAAATGAAAGTGTTGTTATCTTTAGGTCAGAGGTCGTGTTCATTCTCTGCCTTGGCATAACTACAGATTTGCTGCACTTTATGTTTTCCAGGAATGGAGGTTTTTCTCTGTGTTTTTCCCCCTATTTTGCTGCACCCTAAAATTTGACAATTCGTGTGAACAGTTCTTAGATGCTACGTTTCTCTCATTCTTAGTCCTGGTGTATGAAGTTGGAGTGTACTTTGTACTTTTGCATGGAGTTTCTTCATTGATTGGTATTGACAAGTCCACTCCTGAAAGGGAGAATGCATCAATTCATCAACCCATTCATGAATTACCAGAATAACAAACTGTATGTACCGTATTGTTGTGAAGAAATAGCTTTTTCTAAGAGGAGAATCCTCTTTACAAACTGTGACCTGGCCGAGATAAAGCAAAGCAGTGGGACACAAACAACAACACAGAGTTACACATGGGATAAACAAACGTACAGTCAATAATACAATAGAAAAGTATATATACAGTGTGTGCAAATATAGTAAGATTAGGGAGGTAAGGCAATAAATAGGCCATAGTGGTGAAATAATTACAATTTAGCAATTAAACACTGGAGTGATAGATGTGCAGAAGATTAATGTGCAAGTAGAGATACTGGTGTGCAAAGGAGCAAAGAATAAATAACAATATGGGGATGAGGTAGTTGGGTGGGCTATTTACAGATGGGCTGTGTTACGATGGTATTACGTCTGGGTCAAGGATATATGTTTTGTGTAAAATGAGCTTGAATTGTGTTAATGTTGCCACGAATGCAATTTATAAAGCGGATAGGTTGGATGGAGCACAGCCTCCTACATAATTACCTGTATATTCTTACACCTGGAGTACCAACAAAATATTGTCTATCTGCGCTTTGGCCAGGATTCTGTCTGCTCTCCCTTCCCTTTATGTCCTCTAAAACTTGTGTAAGGCCAATGCCAGTATTTATTTCCCCCCATAGTTCTGCAATACCAGGTTGCAATGTTTGCGCTAACGTTGTAGGTTATTTTCACTCCAGCCAGAACCCTGGAGTTTTTAAATAGTTGCTTTTCAACTTTCTTTTCCCTTTCTGTTGTAGTCATGCAGGTCGACAAGAGCATAACACGTCAAAATATGCACTACCCTCCTATATGGAGTCTACACAGTCCAACAAAATGGATGCTTCATTTTCTCGGAACGTCCCCTTTAAACTTATCAACACACACACCACCATATTTACACAGGAACTCCAGCATTTGTCAACTCAGTATTGTGGCGCACGCAAATCTCATGAGTAGCTTTTCACCAAGTGTGTGTGTATGGCGTGCCTATCACCCATGCCTTGTCAGTGCATCAGCTATGTGGCTCACAATTGGTGGCACCGTGGTGAAAATCAGATTAGCCTTTAACTGAGTTGAGTTTGATCCTATTTGAGGAGTTGGCAACATGTCGTATTTGTTTGTGTTTAAAGGCGAGATAAATCAGGCGAAGAAGGTGGCCCGAGACGTAAATAAAGGACAATATTTTTTGCACATCATGTTCAAAACATCTATAAGTGACTTTGTTGAGCTTCACAATCAATTTTAGATTCTTGCATATGATTTGGACGTGATACGCGAAAAATGCTAATATCGGTCCCATGACTTGAATGGGATTTGTGCCACAAATTCTAAAACATTAGCATGTGGAAACAGTGCCAGGGAAACTAAACCAAAGCATTGATTGCTTGTCATACATTTTCCATAGACTGCTTACAGGGTAAGGAAACCACTATGTCATTTTGTAATTTAGGTGAACTATCCCGTTAAAGTAACTGTCCAGTGTTCCCAAATTTACATGAAATATGACCTGTAATTAATTACAATATGAGTGAAGTAATTTCCCTTACAATTTTTTTATTTATTAAGTATGTTAAAAAGCATATTTTCTGTGTTGGAATGGCGTGGGTGTATATGGTCATCAAAAATATTAATGTGAGTAGACCCCTGATTGGCAAACTCATTTTTTTCTCTCAAATTGATGCTTTGGCCACAAATACAAGTATAGGATGATTCAACAACATCATTTTTTTTAATTGTACCTTTATTTCACTTGGCATGTCAGTTAAGAACAATTTCTTATTTTCAATGACGGTCTAGGAACAGTGGGTTAAACTGCCTTGTTCAGGGGCAGAAGGACAGATTTTTACCTTGTTAGCTCGGTGGTTCGATCTTGCAACCTTTCGGTCACTAGGCTACTAGGCTACCCTGCCTTTATGTGGGTATGAGTTAACAGAACATTGACTTTTAAAAGTAAGATTTTCACTAGACAGTTACTTTAAATTACAGTGCATTTGTGTATGTTTTTTGAGAATATAAGAACTATTGAGTTGAAAAATGTACTGTGGATACCAATATCCCTGTGAGCCTCCCAGGCCCATGATGCCCAGTGTTAAGAACATACATTGTAAATTAATAATATTACACTGTGTTTTATTACTCCCTCTAAACATGTTCCTCTGATCCATTGGCCAAAATGTGTTTAATCGGTTGTTCAACTACCACCAAGCTACTGCAAAATGCCGTTAAATCACTAGTTCAACTACATGCAGTTCACTACTCCCCCACACTGGAAGGAATACATGAGTGGTACGTACATTAGGCTACATCAAATCGTTGTCTCTTACAATAGTTGTGTTTAGTTCATTAGGATCTCCAGGAGCTGTTCATGCATCAGCTACTCTTCCTGCGGTCCACATAAGGTTTCTTCAGAATTTACATATTTGGGGGCTCGTCCGGGATCACCCAGGATTTCAAACCTCTCCATTTCTCTCATAGACGAGATGTGCTGATTCATTTGGTTATTCAAAATCATTTAAGATCGGAAGAAGGCATCTAAAGCTTTTGTTACAATTTCTGGTACCATCTTTTGCTACAGGTAATTATTGTAAAGTGACATGTTGAATTGTTCAAACCATAGCACAGCCTCCTGAAATCCTTGAGTTCTGGGATTCCTCCACATTTCCACCCCCTCAAAATCTGTCTTCACAATTCTGGATCTACCCCCAAACTACCCTCAAATATACCTCCAAAGCTACCCCCAAACCATATATTGCCATGTAGTGCCATATCGTGCCGTGTAGTGCCATATACAGTAGTGCCGTGTAGTGCCACATAGTGCCATGTAGTGCCGTGTAGTGCCACATAGTGCCATGTAGTGCCGCATAGTGCCGCATAGTGCCGTGTAGTGCCGTGTAGTGCCGCATAGTGCCATGTAGTGCCGCATAGTGCCGCATAGTGCCATGTAGTGCCGTGTAGTGCCGCATAGTGCCATGTAGTGCCGCATAGTGCCACATAGTGCCATGTAGTGCCGCATAGTGCCATGTAGTGCCGCATAGTGCCGCATAGTGCCACATAGTGCCATGTAGTGCCGCATAGTGCCATGTAGTGCCGCATAGTGCCGCATAGTGCCACATAGTGCCATGTAATGCCGCATAGTGCCATGTAGTGCCGCATAGTGCCGCATAGTGCCGCATAGTGCCGCATAGTGCCGCATAGTGCCACATAGTGCCACATAGTGCCATGTAGTGCCGCATAGTGCCGCATAGTGCCACATAGTGCCATGTAGTGCCGCATAGTGCCATGTAGTGCCGCATAGTGCCGCATAGTGCCACATAGTGCCATGTAATGCCGCATAGTGCCATGTAGTGCCGCATAGTGCCGTGTAGTGCCACATAGTGCCGTGTAGTGCCGCATAGTGCCGCATAGTGCCATGTAGTGCCGCATAGTGCCATGTAGTGCCGCATAGTGCCATGTAGTGCCATGTAGTGCCGCATAGTGCCATGTAGTGCCGCATAGTGCCGCATAGTGCCATGTAGTGCCGTGTAGTGCCGCATAGTGCCGCATAGTGCCATGTAGTGCCGCATAGTGCCATGTAGTGCCGCATAGTGCCGCATAGTGCCATGTAGTGCCGCATAGTGCCATGTAGTGCCGCATAGTGCCGCATAGTGCCATGTAGTGCCGCATAGTGCCATGTAGTGCCGCATAGTGCCGCATAGTGCCATGTAGTGCCGCATAGTGCCGCATAGTGCCATGTAGTGCCACATAGTGCCATGTAGTGCCGCATAGTGCCATGTAGTGCCGCATAGTGCCGCATAGTGCCACATAGTGCCATGTAGTGCCGCATAGTGCCATGTAGTGCCGCATAGTGCCACATAGTGCCATGTAGTGCCGCATAGTGCCATGTAGTGCCGCATAGTGCCGCATAGTGCCACATAGTGCCATGTAGTGCCGCATAGTGCCATGTAGTGCCGCATAGTGCCGCATAGTGCCACATAGTGACATGTAGTGCCGCATAGTGCCATGTAGTGCCGCATAGTGCCACATAGTGCCGTGTAGTGCCGCATAGTGCCGCATAGTGCCATGTAGTGCCGCATAGTGCCGCATAGTGCCATGTAGTGCCGCATAGTGCCATGTAGTGCCGCATAGTGCCATGTAGTGCCATGTAGTGCCGCATAGTGCCATGTAGTGCCGCATAGTGCCATATAGTGCCATATAGTGCCGCGTAGTGCCGCATAGTGCCATGTAGTGCCGCATAGTGCCGCATAGTGCCATGTAGTGCCATGTAGTGCCGCATAGTGCCATGTAGTGCCGCATAGTGCCGCATAGTGCCATGTAGTGCCGTGTAGTGCCGCATAGTGCCGCATAGTGCCATGTAGTGCCGCATAGTGCCATGTAGTGCCGCATAGTGCCGCATAGTGCCATGTAGTGCCGCATAGTGCCACATAGTGCCGTGTAGTGCCGCATAGTGCCACATAGTGCCGTGTAGTGCCGCATAGTGCCATGTAGTGCCGCATAGTGCCATGTAGTGCCGCATAGTGCCATGTAGTGCCGCATAGTGCCGCATAGTGCCATGTAGTGCCGCATAGTGCCGCATAGTGCCATGTAGTGCCGCATAGTGCCATGTAGTGCCGCATAGTGCCGCATAGTGCCATGTAGTGCCGCATAGTGCCGCATAGTGCCATGTAGTGCCGCATAGTGCCGTGTAGTGCCGCATAGTGCCATGTAGTGCCATGTAGTGCCGCATAGTGCCGCATAGTGCCATGTAGTGCCGCATAGTGCCATGTAGTGCCGCATAGTGCCACATAGTGCCATGTAGTGCCGCATAGTGCCGCATAGTGCCATGTAGTGCCGCATAGTGCCGCATAGTGCCTTGTAGTGCCGTGTAGTGCCGCATAGTGCCGTGTAGTGCCGCATAGTGCCATGTAGTGCCGCATAGTGCCGTGTAGTGCTGCATAGTGCCTTGTAGTGCCGCATAGTGCCGTGTAGTGCCGCATAGTGCCTTGTAGTGCCGTGTAGTGCCGCATAGTGCCATGTAGTGCCGTGTAGTGCCGCATAGTGCCATGTAGTGCCATGTAGTGCCGCATAGTGCCGCGCAGTGCCGCGTAGTGCCGCGTAGTGCCGTGTAGTGCCGCATAGTGCCACATAGTGCCGTGTAGTGCCGCATAGTGCCATGTAGTGCCGCATAGTGCCATGTAGTGCCGCATAGTGCCATGTAGTGCCATGTAGTGCCGCATAGTGCCATGTAGTGCCGCATAGTGCCATATAGTGCCGCATAGTGCCGCATAGTGCCATGTAGTGCCGCATAGTGCCGCATAGTGCCATGTAGTGCCGCGTAGTGCCGCATAGTGCCATGTAGTGCCATGTAGTGCCATGTAGTGCCGCATAGTGCCGCATAGTGCCATGTAGTGCCGTGTAGTGCCGCATAGTGCCGCATAGTGCCATGTAGTGCCGCATAGTGCCATGTAGTGCCGCATAGTGCCATGTAGTGCCGCATAGTGCCACATAGTGCCGTGTAGTGCCGCATAGTGCCGTGTAGTGCCGCATAGGTCCGCATAGTGCCATGTAGTGCTGCATAGTGCCATGTAGTGCCGCATAGTGCCGTGTAGTGCCGCATAGTGCCGCATAGTGCCATGTAGTGCCGCATAGTGCCATGTAGTGCCGCATAGTGCCATGTAGTGCCGCATAGTGCCATGTAGTGCCGCATAGTGCCATGTAGTGCCGCATAGTGCCGCATAGTGCCTTGTAGTGCCGTGTAGTGCCGCATAGTGCCATGTAGTGCCGCATAGTGCCGCATAGTGCCATGTAGTGCCACATAGTGCCATGTAGTGCCGCATAGTGCCGCATAGTGCCATGTAGTGCCGTGTAGTGCCGCATAGTGCCATGTAGTGCCGCATAGTGCCATGTAGTGGCGTGTAGTGCCATATACAGTAGTGCCATATAGTGCCGTGTAGTGCCGCATAGTGCCATGTAGTGCCGCATAGTGCCATGTAGTGCCGTGTAGTGCCGCATAGTGCCATGTAGTGCCGCATAGTGCCGCATAGTGCCATGTAGTGCCGCATTGTGCCGCATAGTGCCATGTAGTGCCGTGTAGTGCCGTGTAGTGCCGCATAGTGCCGCATAGTGCCGCATAGTGCCGTGTAGTGCCGTGTAGTGCCGCATAGTGCCTTGTAGTGCCGTGTAGTGCCGCATAGTGCCATGTAGTGCCGTGTAGTGCCGCATAGTGCCATGTAGTGCCGCATAGTGCCGCGTAGTAACGCGTAGTGCCGCGTAGTGCCGCATAGTGCCGCGTAGTGCCGTGTAGTGCCGCATAGTGCCACATAGTGCCATGTAGTGCCGCATAGTGCCGCGTAGTGCCATGTAGTGCCGTGTAGTGCCGCGTAGTGCCATGTAGTGCCGTGTAGTGCCGCGCCACATAGTGCCGCATAGTGCCATTTAGTGCCGCATAGTGCCATGTAGTGCCGTGTAGTGCCGCATAGTGCCATGTAGTGCCGCATAGTGCCGCATAGTGCCATGTAGTGCCACATAGTGCCGCATAGTGCCGCATAGTGCCATGTAGTGCCGTGTAGTGCCATGTAGTGCCGCATAGTGCCGCATAGTGCCATGTAGTGGCGTGTAGTGCCATATACAGTAGTGCCATATAGTGCCGTGTAGTGCCGTGTAGTGCCATATACAGTAGTGCCATATAGTGCCGTGTAGTGCCATATAGTGCCGTATAGTGCCATATAGTGCCGTATAGTGCCATATAGTGCCGTGTAGTGCCATATAGTGCCGTGTAGTGCCATATAGTGCCGTATAGTGCCATATAGTGCAGTGTAGTGCCATGTAGTACCGCATATTGCCATATAGTGTCATGTAGTGAGTGCCATGTAGTGCCATATACAGTAGTCAAATCAAATTTATTTATAAAGCTCTTCTTACATCAGCTGATATCTCAAAGTGCTGTACAGAAACCCAGCCTAAAACCCCAAACAGCAAGCAATGCAGGTGCTAGGAAAAACTCCCTAGAAAGGCCAGAACCTAGGAAGAAACCTAGAGAGGAACTAGGCTATGAGGGGTGGCCTGTCCTCTTCTGGCTGTGCCGGGTGGAGATTATAACAGAACATGGCCAAGATGTTCAAATGTTCATAGATGACCAGCAGGATCAAATAATAGTAATCACAGTGGTTGTTGAGGGTGCAACATGTCAGCACCTCAGGAGTAAATGTCAGTTGGCTTTTCATAGCCGATCATTTAGAGTATCTCTACCGCTTCTGCTGTCTCGAAGTGCCATATAGTGCCATATACGGTAGTGCCGTGTAGTGCCATGTAGTGCTGTTTAGTGCCATATAGTGCCATATAGTGCCATATAGTGCCGTGTAGTGCCATATACAGTAGTACCATGTAGTGCCATATAGTGCCGCACAGTGCCGTGTAGTGCAGTGTAGTGCCATATAGTGCAGTGTAGTGCCATATAGTACAGTTTAGTGCCATATACAGTAGTGCCATTTAGTGACATAGTAGTGCCATATAGTACCGTGTAGTGCCATATACAGTTTATTTTATTTTTATATATAACCAGGAAGGGCTCATTGAGAATTTAAATATCTTTTTCAAAAGTGTCCTGGCCAAGATAGGCAGCACCAAGTCAATTCAAAACTTACAGACAGACAACATGAAAAACTACAAGTAATCTAGTAAAAACCATAGAATTCACAGGAGTATAACAAAATCATATAACAGCAAATTAAAAACATTGATAGGTCAGGGAATCAGTTTCAAAGTCCTTCATCAGTGATTTAAAAACAACAATCGAGACAAGTTCTTCCAGTTTGAAAGTATTTTGTAAGGCGTTCCAATCCGATGGCGCAGAGTACATAAAAGCCCTTTTACCAAATTCAGTTCGGACATTTGGAACAGTTAGCAGGATAAAGTCCTGCGAACGAAGAGAGTAGCCACCACATTTCCGAACAATATAAATGCCCAAATAAAATGGTAGTAAACCCAAAATGGCTTTGTAAATAAACAGTAGTGCCATATACATTAGTGCCGTGTAGTGCCATATAGTGCCGTGTAGTGCCATATAGTGCAGTGTAGTGCCATATAGTGCCGTGTAGTGCCATATAGTGCCGTGTAGTGCCATATAGTGCCGTGTAGTGCCATATAGTGCCGTGTAGTGCCATATAGTGCCGTGTAGTGCCATATAGTGCCGTGTAGTGCCGTGTAGTGCCGTGTAGTGCCGTGTAGTGCCGTGTAGTGCCATATAGTGCAGTATAGTGCCGTGTAATGCCATATAGTGCCGTGTAGTGCCATATAGTGCCGTGTAATGCCATATAGTGCCGCGTAATGCCATGTAGTGCCGCATAGTGCCGCATAGAGTACTGAGCCCTGGTGTTCTGTCGCGTCGACCCACTGGCTCGGTTATGAGAAGTACTGTGTTGAGTTGACATGCTCCTCTACCTGGGGAAATACTCAGTATGTGCCTCTCCACCTGGTCTTCTCCTATACACACGGCACTAAATGCCACTATATGGCACTATATAGCACTACATGGCTCTACACAGCACTACACTGCACTACATGGCACTATATAGCGCTACATGGCTCTACACAGCACTACACTGCACTACATGGCACTACACAGCACTACTTGGCACTACACAGCACTACGCTACACGGCACTACACTGCACTATATGGCACTACCCGCATAGTGCCGCATAGTGCCATGTAGTGCCACATAGTGCCATGTAGTGCCGCGTAGTGCCGCGTAGTGCCGCGTAGTGCCGCGTAGTGCCGTGTAGTGCCGCATAGTGCCATGTAGTGCCGCATAGTGCCGCGTAGTGCCATGTAGTGC
Organism: Salvelinus namaycush; assembly: GCF_016432855.1. Lineage (NCBI taxonomy): Eukaryota > Metazoa > Chordata > Actinopteri > Salmoniformes > Salmonidae > Salvelinus > Salvelinus namaycush. The sequence goes on along the minus strand of NC_052326.1, from coordinate 49,139,011 downwards.
CGTGTAGTGCCGCGTAGTGCCATGTAGTGCCGTGTAGTGCCGCGCCACATAGTGCCGCATAGTGCCGCATAGTGCCATGTAGTGCCGCATAGTGCCATGTAGTGCCGTGTAGTGCCGCATAGTGCCGTGTAGTGCCGCATAGTGCCGCATAGTGCCATGTAGTGCCACATAGTGCCATGTAGTGCCGCATAGTGCCATGTAGTGCCGTGTAGTGCCGCATAGTGCCATGTAGTGCCGCATAGTGCCGCATAGTGCCATGTAGTGGCGTGTAGTGCCATATACAGTAGTGCCATATAGTGCCGTGTAGTGCCGCGCCACATAGTGCCGCATAGTGCCATGTAGTGCCGCATAGTGCCATGTAGTGCCGTGTAGTGCCGCATAGTGCCATGTAGTGCCGCATAGTGCCGCATAGTGCCATGTAGTGCCGTGTAGTGCCGCATAGTGCCGCATAGTGCCTTGTAGTGCCGTGTAGTGCCGCATAGTGCCATGTAGTGCCGTGTAGTGCCGCATAGTACCATGTAGTGCCGCGTAGTGCCGCATAGTGCCGCGTAGTGCCGCATAGTGCCGCGTAGTGCCATGTAGTGGCGTGTAGTGCCATATACAGTAGTGCCATATAGTGCCGTGTAGTGCCGCGCCACATAGTGCCGCATAGTGCCGCATAGTGCCATGTAGTGCCGCATAGTGCCTTGTAGTGCCGTGTAGTGCCGCATAGTGCCATGTAGTGCCGCATAGTGCCATGTAGTGCCGCATAGTGCCGCATAGTGCCATGTAGTGCCGTGTAGTGCCGCATAGTGCCGCGTAGTGCCGCATAGTGCCTTGTAGTGCCGTGTAGTGCCTCATAGTGCCATGTAGTGCCGTGTAGTGCCGCATAGTGCCATGTAGTGCCGCATAGTGCCGCGTAGTAACGCGTAGTGCCGCGTAGTGCCGCGTAGTGCCATGTAGTGCCGCATAGTGCCGCTTAGTGCCGTGTAGTGCCGTGTAGTGCCGCGTAGTGCCATGTAGTGCCGTGTAGTGCCGCGTAGTGCCGCGTAGTGCCGCATAGTGCCGCGTAGTGCCGTGTAGTGCCGCGTAGTGCCGCGTAGTGCCGTGTAGTGCCGTGTAGTGCCGCGTAGTGCCATGTAGTGCCGTGTAGTGCCGCGCCACATAGTGCCGCATAGTGCCATGTAGTGCCGCATAGTGCCATGTAGTGCCGCGTAGTGCCGCATAGTGCCATGTAGTGCCGCATAGTGCCGCATAGTGCCATGTAGTGCCACATAGTGCCATGTAGTGCCGCATAGTGCCGCATAGTGCCATGTAGTGCCGTGTAGTGCCGCATAGTGCCATGTAGTGCCGCATAGTGCCATGTAGTGGCGTGTAGTGCCATATACAGTAGTGCCATATAGTGCCGTGTAGTGCCGTGTAGTGCCATATACAGTAGTGCCATATAGTGCCGTGTAGTGCCATATAGTGCCGTATAGTGCCATATAGTGCCGTGTAGTGCCATATAGTGCCGTGTAGTGCCATATAGTGCCGTGTAGTGCCATATAGTGCCGTATAGTGCCATATAGTGCAGTGTAGTTCCATGTAGTACCGCATATTGCCATATAGTGTCATGTAGTGAGTGCCATGTAGTGCCATATACAGTAGTCAAATCAAATTTATTTATAAAGCTCTTCTTACATCAGCTGATATCTCAAAGTGCTGTACAGAAACCCAGCCTAAAACCCCAAACAGCAAGCAATGCAGGTGCTAGGAAAAACTCCCTAGAAAGGCCAGAACCTAGGAAGAAACCTAGAGAGGAACTAGGCTATGAGGGGTGGCCTGTCCTCTTCTGGCTGTGCCGGGTGGAGATTATAACAGAACATGGCCAAGATGTTCAAATGTTCATAGATGACCAGCAGGATCAAATAATAGTAATCACAGTGGTTGTTGAGGGTGCAACATGTCAGCACCTCAGGAGTAAATGTCAGTTGGCTTTTCATAGCCGATCATTTAGAGTGTCTCTACCGCTTCTGCTGTCTCGAAGTGCCATATAGTGCCATATACGGTAGTGCCGTGTAGTGCCATGTAGTGCTGTTTAGTGCCATATAGTGCCATATAGTGCCATATAGTGCCGTGTAGTGCCATATACAGTAGTACCATGTAGTGCCATATAGTGCCGCACAGTGCCGTGTAGTGCAGTGTAGTGCCATATAGTGCAGTGTAGTGCCATATAGTACAGTTTAGTGCCATATACAGTAGTGCCATTTAGTGACATAGTAGTGCCATATAGTACCGTGTAGTGCCATATACAGTTTATTTTATTTTTATATATAACCAGGAAGGGCTCATTGAGAATTTAAATATCTTTTTCAAAAGTGTCCTGGCCAAGATAGGCAGCACCAAGTCAATTCAAAACTTACAGACAGACAACATGAAAAACTACAAGTAATCTAGTAAAAACCATAGAATTCACAGGAGTATAACAAAATCATATAACAGCAAATTAAAAACATTGATAGGTCAGGGAATCAGTTTCAAAGTCCTTCATCAGTGATTTAAAAACAACAATCGAGACAAGTTCTTCCAGTTTGAAAGTATTTTGTAAGGCGTTCCAATCCGATGGCGCAGAGTACATAAAAGCCCTTTTACCAAATTCAGTTCGGACATTTGGAACAGTTAGCAGGATAAAGTCCTGCGAACGAAGAGAGTAGCCACCACATTTCCGAACAATATAAATGCCCAAATAAAATGGTAGTAAACCCAAAATGGCTTTGTAAATAAACAGTAGTGCCATATACATTAGTGCCGTGTAGTGCCATATAGTGCCGTGTAGTGCCATATAGTGCCGTGTAGTGCCATATAGTGCAGTGTAGTGCCATATAGTGCCGTGTAGTGCCATATAGTGCCGTGTAGTGCCATATAGTGCCGTGTAGTGCCATATAGTGCCGTGTAGTGCCATATAGTGCCGTGTAGTGCCATATAGTGCCGTGTAGTGCCGTATAGTGCCGTGTAGTGCCATATAGTGCAGTGTAGTGCCGTGTAATGCCATATAGTGCCGTGTAGTGCCATATAGTGCCGCATAGTGCCATGTAAAGCCGCATAGTGCCGCATAGAGGACTGAGCCCTGGTGTTCTGTCGCGTCGACCCACTGGCTCGGTTATGAGAAGTACTGTGTTGAGTTGACATGCTCCTCTACCTGGGGAAATACTCAGTATGTGCCTCTCCACCTGGTCTTCTCCTATACACACGGCACTAAATGCCACTATATGGCACTATATAGCACTACATGGCTCTACACAGCACTACACTGCACTACATGGCACTACACAGCACTACTTGGCACTACACAGCACTACGCTACACGGCACTACACTGCACTATATGGCACTACCCGCATAGTGCCGCATAGTGCCATGTAGTGCCACATAGTGCCATGTAGTGCCGCATAGTGCCACATAGTGCCGTGTAGTGCCGCATAGTGCCGCATATTGCCATGTAGTGCCGCATAGTGCCGCATAGTGCCATGTAGTGCCGCATAGTGCCGCATAGTGCCATGTAGTGCCGCATAGTGCCATGTAGTGCCGTGTAGTGCCGCATATTGCCATGTAGTGCCGCATAGTGCCACATAGTGCCATGTAGTGCCGCATAGTGCCATCTAGTGCCGCATAGTGCCGCATATTGCCATGTAGTGCCGCATAGTGCCACATAGTGCCATGTAGTGCCGCATAGTGCCGCATAGTGCCATGTAGTGCCGCATAGTGCCATGTAGTGCCGTGTAGTGCCGCATAGTGCCGTGTAGTGCAGTGTAGTGCCATATAGTGCAGTGTAGTGCCATATAGTACAGTTTAGTGCCATATACAGTAGTGCCATATAGTGCCGTGTAGTGCCATATAGTGCCGTGTAGTGCCATATACAGTTTATTTTTATTTTTATATATAACCAGGAAGGGCTCATTGAGAATTTAAATATCTTTTTCAAAAGTGTCCTGGCCAAGATAGGCAGCACCAAGTCATTACAAAAATTACAGACAGACAACATGAAAAACTACAAGTAATCTAGTAAAAACCATAGAATTCACAGGAGTATAACAAAATCATATAACAGCAAATTAAAAACATTGATAGGTCAGGGAATCAGTTTCAAAGTCCTTCATCAGTGATTTAAAAACAACAATCGAGACAAGTTCTTCCAGTTTGAAAGTATTTTGTAAGGCGTTCCAATCCGATGGCGCAGAGTACATAAAAGCCCTTTTACCAAATTCAGTTCGGACATTTGGAACAGTTAGCAGGATAAAGTCCTGCGAACGAAGAGAGTACCCACCACATTTCCGAACAATATAAATGCCCAAATAAAATGGTAGTAAACCCAAAATGGCTTTGTAAATAAACAGTAGTGCCATATACATTAGTGCCGTGTAGTGCCATATAGTGCCGTGTAGTGCCATATAGTGCAGTGTAGTGCCATGTAGTGCCGTGTAGTGCCATATAGTGCCGTGTAGTGCCGTGTAGTGCCGTGTAGTGCCATATAGTGCCGTGTAGTGCCATATAGTGCCGTGTAGTGCCATATAGTGCCGTGTAGTGCCATATAGTGCCGTGTAGTGCCATATAGTGCAGCGTAGTGCCGTGTAATGCCATATAGTGCAGTGTAGTGCCATATAGTGCCGTGTAGTGCCATATAGTGCCGTGTAGTGCCATATAGTGCCGTGTAGTGCCATATAGTGCAGTGTAGTGCCATATAGTGCCGTGTAGTGCCATATAGTGCCGTGTAGTGCCATATAGTGCCGTGTAGTGCCATATAGTGCCGTGTAGTGCCATATAGTGCCGTGTAGTGCCATATAGTGCTGTGTAGTGCCATATAGTGCAGTGTAGTGCCGTGTAGTGCCATATAGTGCCGTGTAGTGCCATATAGTGCCGTGTAGTGCCATATAGTGCAGTGTAGTGCCATATAGTGCAGTGTAGTGCCATATAGTGCCGTGTAGTGCCATATAGTGCCGTGTAGTGCCATATAGTGCAGTGTAGTGCCATATAGTGCCGTGTAGTGCCATATAGTGCCGTGTAGTGCCGTGTAGTGCCATATAGTGCAGTGTAGTGCCGTGTAGTGCCATATAGTGCAGTATAGTGCAGTGTAGTGCCATATAGTGCAGTGCAGTGCCATATAGTGCAGTGTAGTGCCATATAGTGCAGTGTAGTGCCATATAGTGCCGTGTAGTGCCATATAGTGCAGTGTAGTGCCGTGTATTGCCATATAGTGCAGTGCCGTGTAGTGCCATATAGTGCAGTGTAGTGCCGTGTAGTGCCATATAGTGCAGTGTAGTGCCATATAGTGCTGTGTAGTGCCATATAGTGCAGTGTAGTGCCATATAGTGCTGTGTAGTGCCATATAGTGCCGTGTAGTGCCATATAGTGGCGTGTAGTGCCATATAGTGGCGTGTAGTGCCATATAGTGCAGTGTAGTGCCATATAGTGCCGTGTAGTGCCATATAGTGCAGTGTAGTGCCATATAGTGCAGTGTAGTGCCATATAGTGCAGTGTAGTGCCATATAGTGCCGTGTAGTGCCATATAGTGGCGTGTAGTGCCATATAGTGCAGGGTAGTGCCATATAGTGCAGTGTAGTGCCATATAGTGCAGGGTAGTGCCATATAGTGCAGTGTAGTGCCATATAGTGCAGGGTAGTGCCATATAGTGCAGTGTAGTGCCGTGTAGCGTAGTGCTGTGTAGTGCCAAGTTGTGCTGTGTAGTGCCATGTAGTGCAGTGTAGTGCTGTGTAGAGCCATGTAGTGCTATATAGTGCCATGTAGTGGCATTTAGTGCCGTGTGTATAGGAGAAGACCAGGTGGAGAGGCACATACTGAGTATTTCCCCAGGTAGAGGAGCATGTCAACTCAACACAGTACTTCTCATAACCGAGCCAGTGGGTCGACGCGACAGAACACCAGGGCTCAGTCCTCCGCAGTACTTCTCATAACCGAGCCAGTGGGTCGAGCCAGATCGCCAGTCCTCCACACTACAAGTAAAATGACTAATGCGAGGGCCCTCTGAAACACGCACACACTGGCACATGCGCACGCGTGCATGCTCAAATCACATGCACACACAGGTCTGTGCACAGTCACACACATACAGAGACAAATATACACACACACACATTTGCATGCAAACAGACAATCTGACTACCAGACAGTCAGATTTGCAAGCGAGTCTTTTGTGAGCTGTGTCTGAGATTAAATGAATCATCTTTTTACTCACAGAAAATAACATTAGCAAAAATGTATTGCTGATTAACATGCAAATACAACCTGACAGACAGACACGCATACACAGACACTGTCTAGATTCAACAACCCTCAACAAGTTGTGTCTCGGAAAAAACTAAAGCAATTGATCTTTGTCTCGCACAAAGACTAATGTTTATTTACTTGACTGTTTTGTTTCATTCCAACTAGGGTTGAATATTTTCCCGATATTTTACAAATGTTCCATCCGAAGTATAAATCACTTTTCTCCCGGGTTACCTGGTATTTCCTGCCAAAACCGGAAGTGTCATTCATAAGCTCCCGAGTGGGTCAGCGGTCTAAGACACTGCATCTCAGTGCTAGAGTCGTCACTACAGTCCCTGGTTTGATTCCAGGCTGTATCACAACCGGCCGTGATTGGGAGTCCCATAGCCCGGCGCACAATTGGCCCAGCGTTGTTTGGGTTTGCCCTGGGTAGGCCATCATTGTAAATAGGAATTTGTTCTTAACTGATTTGCCTAGTTAAATAAAGGTTACATTTAAAATATATATGTTATGCTGGTGAATGAGGACCCAAAAGCGACTTAATAGAAACCGAGTCTTTATTCCAGTCTTTAACAAACAATGATACTCCTGGATATTATCCTAGGTAAATCCAAAACAGGAAACTGAAATCCTCTCGTCAGTAGAGAGGAACGACTGGAGACGCGACCACAGACTGCAGGTCGCTTCAGGAAGGCACAGGCCGTAGCTGACATAGACACCTGCTCACACGCAGCATCTGAAGAAGGCAAAAACACGACAGGGCGGAACAAGGACACAGAACAGCAAACATCAAACAAGAATCCGACAAGGACAGAAGCGGAAAACAGAGGGAGAAATAGGAACTCTAATCAGAGGGCAAAATAGGGGACAGGTGTGAAAGAGTAAATGAGGTAGTTAGGAGAATGAGAAACAGCTGGGAGCAGGAACGGAACGATAGAGAGAGAGAGCGAGAGAGGGAGAGAGGGAGGGGGAGAGAGAGGGATAGAAAGAGGGAAAGAACCTAATAAGACCAGCAGAGGGAAGCACAGGGACAAGACATGATGATCAAAGACAAAACATGACAGTACCCCCCCACTCACCGAGCGCCTCCTGGCGCACTCGAGGAGGAACCCTGGCGGCAACGAAGGAAATCATCAATCAACGAACGGTCCAGCACGTCCCGAGATGGAACCCAACTCCTCTCCTCAGGACCGTAACCCTCCCAATCCACTAAGTACTGGTGACCACGTCCCCGAGAACGCATGTCCATGATCTTCCGTACCTTGTAAATAGGTGCGCCCTCGACAAGGACGGGGGGGGGGGAGGGAAGACGAACGGGGGCGCGAAGAAAAGGCTTGACACAGGAGACATGGAAGACAGGGTGGACGCGACGAAGATGTCGCGGAAGAAGCAGTCGCACAGCGACAGGATTGACGACCTGAGAGACACGGAACGGACCAATGAACCGCGGAGTCAACTTGCGAGAAGCTGTCGTAAGGGGAAGGTTACGAGTGGAAAGCCACACTCTCTGACCGCGACAATACCTAGGACTCTTAATCCTACGTTTATTGGCGGCTCTCACAGTCTGCGCCCTGTAACGGCAAAGTGCAGACCTGACCCTCCTCCAGGTGCGCTCACAACGTTGGACAAAAGCCTGAGCGGAGGGAACGCTGGACTCGGCGAGCTGGGACGAGAACAGAGGAGGCTGGTACCCAAGACTACTCTGAAACGGAGATAGCCCGGTAGCAGACGAAGGAAGCGAGTTGTGAGCGTACTCAGCCCAGGGGAGCTGTTCTGCCCAAGACGCAGGGTTTCGAAACGAAAGGCTGCGTAATATGCGACCAATCGACTGATTGGCCCTTTCTGCTTGACCGTTAGACTGGGGATGAAACCCGGAAGAGAGACTGACGGAAGCACCAATCAAACGACAGAACTCCCTCCAAAACTGTGACGTGAATTGCGGGCCTCTGTCTGAAACGGCGTCTAACGGGAGGCCATGAATTCTGAACACATTCTCAATGATGATTTGTGCCGTCTCCTTAGCGGAAGGAAGCTTAGCGAGGGGAATGAAATGTGCCGCCTTAGAGAACCTATCGATAACCGTAAGAATCACAGTCTTCCCCGCAGACGAAGGCAGACCGGTAATAAAGTCTAAGGCGATGTGAGACCATGGTCGAGAAGGAATGGGAAGCGGTCTGAGACGACCGGCAGGAGGAGAGTTACCTGACTTAGTCTGCGCGCAGTCCGAACAAGCAGCCACGAAACGGCGCGTGTCCCGCTCCTGAGTAGGCCACCAAAACCGCTGGCGAATAGAAGCAAGCGTACCCCGAACGCCGGGGTGGCCAGCTAACTTGGCAGAGTGAGCCCACTGAAGAACAGCCAGACGAGTAGAGACAGGAACGAACAGAAGGTTACTAGGACAAGCGCGCGGCGACGCAGTGTGAGTGAGTGCTTGCTTTACCTGTCTCTCAATTCCCCAGACAGTCAACCCGACAACACGCCCTTCAGGGAGAATCCCCTCGGGGTCGGTAGAAGCCACAGAAGAACTAAAGAGACGGGATAAGGCATCAGGCTTGGTGTTCTTATTTCCCGGGCGATAGGAAATCACGAACTCGAAACGAGCGAAAAACAACGCCCAACGAGCTTGACGTGCATTAAGTCGTTTGGCAGAACGGATGTACTCAAGGTTCTTATGGTCAGTCCAAACGACAAAAGGGACGGTCGCCCCCTCCAACCACTGTCGCCATTCGCCTATGGCTAAGCGGATGGCGAGCAGTTCGCGGTTACCCACATCATAGTTGCGTTCCGATGGCGACAGGCGATGAGAAAAGTAAGCGCAAGGATGGACCTTATCGTCAGAATGGAAGCGCTGGGACAGAATGGCTCCCACGCCCACCTCTGAAGCGTCAACCTCGACAATGAATTGTTTAGTGACGTCAGGAGTAACAAGGATAGGGGCGGAAGTAAAACGCTTCTTGAGGAGATCAAAAGCTCCCTGGGCGGAACCGGACCACTTAAAGCAAGTCTTGACAGAAGTCAGAGCTGTGAGAGGGGCAGCCACCTGACCGAAATTACGAATGAAACGCCGATAGAAATTAGCGAAACCGAGAAAGCGCTGCAACTCGACACGTGACTTAGGAACGGGCCAATCGCTGACAGCCTGGACCTTAGCGGGATCCATCTGAATGCCTTCAGCGGAAATAACAGAACCGAGAAATGTGACAGAGGAGACATGAAAGGCGCACTTCTCAGCCTTCACGTAGAGACAATTCTCTAAAAGGCGCTGGAGTACACGTCGAACGTGCTGAACATGAATCTCGAGTGACGGTGAAAAAATCAGGATATCGTCAAGGTAAACGAAAACAAAGATGTTCAGCATGTCTCTCAGTACATCATTAACTAATGCCTGAAAGACAGCTGGAGCATTAGCGAGACCGAACGGCAGAACCCGGTATTCAAAATGCCCTAACGGAGTGTTAAACGCCGTTTTCCACTCGTCCCCCTCTCTGATGCGTACGAGATGGTAAGCGTTACGAAGGTCCAACTTAGTAAAGAACCTGGCTCCCTGCAGAATCTCGAAGGCTGACGACATAAGGGGAAGCGGATAACGATTCTTAACCGTTATGTCATTCAGCCCTCGATAATCCACGCAGGGGCGCAGAGTACCGTCCTTCTTCTTAACAAAGAAAAACCCCGCTCCGGCGGGAGAGGAAGAAGGCACCACGGTACCGGCGTCGAGAGAAACAGACAGATAATCCTCGAGAGCCTTACGTTCGGGAGCCGACAGAGAGTATAGTCTACCCCGAGGGGGAGTGGTCCCCGGAAGGAGATCAATACAACAATCATACGACCGGTGAGGAGGAAGAGAGTTGGCTCTGGACCGACTGAAGACCGTGCGCAGATCATGATATTCCTCCGGCACTCCTGTCAAATCACCAGGTTCCTCCTGAGTAGAGGGGACAGAAGAAACAGGAGGGATAGCAGACATTAAACACTTCACATGACAAGAAACGTTCCAGGATAGGATAGAATTACTAGACCAATTAATAGAAGGATTATGACATACTAGCCAGGGATGACCCAAAACAACAGGTGTAAAAGGTGAACGAAAAATCAAAAAGGAAATGGTCTCACTGTGGTTACCAGATACTGTGAGGGTTAAAGGTAGTGTCTCACATCTGATACTGGGGAGAAGACTACCATCTAAGGCGAACATGGGCGTGGGCTTCCCTAACTGTCTGAGAGGAATGTCATGTTTCCGAGCCCATGCTTCGTCCATAAAACAACCCTCAGCCCCAGAGTCTATCAAGGCACTGCAGGAAGCAGCCGAACCGGTCCAGCGTAGATGGACCGACAAGGTAGTACAGGATCTTGATGGAGAGACCTGAGTAGTAGCGCTCACCAGTAGCCCTCCGCTTACTGATGAGCTCTGGCTTTTACTGGACATGACATGACAAAATGTCCAGCAGAACCGCAATAGAGGCAAAGGCGGTTGGTGATTCTCCGTTCCCTCTCCTTAGTCGAGATGCGAATACCTCCCAGCTGCATGGGCTCAGTCACTGAGCCGGTGGGAGGAGATGGTTGAGATGCGGAGAGGGGAAACACCGTTAACGCGAGCTCTCTTCCACGAGCTCGGTGACGAAGATCTACCCGTCGTTCTATGCGGATGGCGAGTGCAATCAAAGAGTCCACGCTGGAAGGAACCTCCCGGGAGAGAATCTCATCCTTAACCTCAGCGTGGAGTCCCTCCAGAAAACGAGCGAGCAACGCCGGCTCGTTCCAGTCACTGGATGCAGCAAGAGTGCGAAACTCTATAGAGTAATCCGTTATGGATCGATCACCTTGACATAGGGAAGCCAGGGCCCTGGAAGCCTCCTTCCCAAAAACTGAACGATCAAAAACCCGTATCATCTCCTCTTTAAAGTTCTGATAAACGTTAGAACACTCAGCCCTTGCCTCCCAGATAGCTGTGCCCCACTCCCGAGCCCGACCAGTAAGGAGTGATATGACGTAAGCGATCCGAGCTCTCTCTCTCTTGAGTATGTGTTGGGCTGGAGAGAGAACACAATATCACACTGGGTGAGAAAGGAGCGACACTCAGTGGGCTGCCCAGAGTAACATGGTGGGTTATTAACCCTAGGTTCCGGAGACTCGGAAGACCAGGAAGTAGCTGGTGGCACGAGACGAAGACTCTGAAACTGTCCTGAGAGATTGGAGACCTGAGCGGACAGGGTCTCAACGGCATGACGAGCAGCAGACAATTCCTGCTCGTGTCTGCCGAGCATTGCTCCCTGGATCTCGACGGCAGTGTTGCGAGAATCCGTAGTCGCTGGGTCCATTCTTGGTCGGATTCTTCTGTTATGCTGGTGAATGAGGACCCAAAAGCGACTTAATAGAAACCGAGTCTTTATTCCAGTCTTTAACAAACAATGATACTCCTGGATATTATCCTAGGTAAATCCAAAACAGGAAACTGAAATCCTCTCGTCAGTAGAGAGGAACGACTGGAGACGCGACCACAGACTGCAGGTCGCTTCAGGAAGGCACAGGCCGTAGCTGACATAGACACCTGCTCACACGCAGCATCTGAAGAAGGCAAAAACACGACAGGGCGGAACAAGGACACAGAACAGCAAACATCAAACAAGAATCCGACAAGGACAGAAGCGGAAAACAGAGGGAGAAATAGGAACTCTAATCAGAGGGCAAAATAGGGGACAGGTGTGAAAGAGTAAATGAGGTAGTTAGGAGAATGAGAAACAGCTGGGAGCAGGAACGGAACGATAGAGAGAGAGAGCGAGAGAGGGAGAGAGGGAGGGGGAGAGAGAGGGATAGAAAGAGGGAAAGAACCTAATAAGACCAGCAGAGGGAAGCACAGGGACAAGACATGATGATCAAAGACAAAACATGACAATATATGTATATATATATTTTTTAAAGCATGACAAAGCATATAAATAGGCTTATGTTTGGATTTGATTAGCGCTTTGATCAAAAATTCAAGCCTGATCCTACCTGACCCTAATGAGCCATTCATTAAATACATTTTATGAGCCCAAGCCCAAAAAAGCCGAAATTATTGTGCCGTTATCCAGTACATACTGTACAGTATATAATATAGGATGCACATTACACACGACAGAAAAACATAAAATCCCATAAATGTAGCTAGCTATATGCTCTCTTGGGTAAATAAATGAAACTCCAGTAGGCTAATATTTTTGAGTGTGAACTGTATTACTGTACTGTACTGTATTATACTGTATTATATGACCTGGAATTACCATGATAACGCATGGAGAGAACGTTCTCTTGCACTACATGTGGACAACAACATTTTGAAATAGAATAGGGCCTATTTATATAAATAGTAGGCTGACACATACAGTTCATTCGGTAAGTATTCAGACCCCTTGACTTTTTCCACATTTTGTTACTTTACAGCCTTATTCTAAAATGTATTAAATAAATCAAACATCTTCATCAATCTACACACAATACCCCATAATGCCAAAGTAAAAACAGGTTTTAATTTTTTTTTGCAAATGTATTACAAATAAAACACAGAAATACCTTATTTACAGAAGTATTCAGACGCTTTGCTATGAGACTTGAAATTGAGCTCAGGTGCATCCTGTTTCCATTGATCATCCTTGAGGTTTCTACAACTTGATTGGAGTCCACATGTGGTAAATTAAATTGATTGGACATGATTTGGAAAGGTAGACACCTGTCTATATAAGGTCCCATAGTAGACAGTGCATGTCAGAGCAAAAACCAAGCCATGAGGTCGAAGGAATTGTCCGTAGAGCTCAGAGACAGGATTGTGTCAAGGCACAGATCTGGGAAAGGGTACAAAAACATTTCTGTAGCATTGAAGGTCCTCAAGATCACAGTGGCCTCCATCATTCTTAAATGGAAGAAGTTTGGAACCACCAAGAATACTCCTGGAGCTGGCCGCCAGGCCAAACTGAGCAATTGGGGGAAAAGGCTCTTGGTCAGGGAGGTGACCAAGAACCTGATGGTCACTCTGACAGAGCTCCAGAGTTCCTCTGTGGAGATGGGGGAACCTTCCAGAAGGACAACCATCTCTACAGCACTCCACTAATCAAGCCTTTATGGTAGAGTGGCCAGACGGAAGCCACTCCTCAGTAAAAGGCACATGATAGCCCGCTTGGAGTTTGCCAAAAGGCACCTAAAGGACTCTCAGACCATGAGAAACAAGATTCTCTGGTCTGATGAAACCAAGATTGATTTCTTTGGCCTCAATGCCAAATTGGTGGGACTGGCTTCCGAGTTAAGTGGGCATTCTGTCAAGAAGCGGTGCGGTGTTTTGGAGGATGCATGGCTCTCGACCTTCGCCTCTTCCGAGTCTGTACGGGAGTTGCAGAGATGGGACAAGACTGTAACAATTGGATACCATGATATTGGGGAGAAAAAGGAGTAAAAAATATATATATAACAAGCAAATATACCAAGCAAATGGGCAGTAACTGCCCATTTGGTCTCAAATGTGTTAATGCCATTTTTGCTTTAAAATAAATATATGCTTAATCATGTGGACAAGTATTCTACCTCTATTGTATTGTGTTTTGGAGAAAATGGGAGTCATGTTAAAAGTAACTGCATAAAGTACTGTGAAACCAAGGTAAATAAAAGCATTTTTTCTCAGTTACACACTATGAGCAGTTACTGCCTTTTTGCTTTGTAGGGCAGTATTCTAGTCTATCTTGTCCAGCATGGGACTCCAAGAGCTAAGGAGCGTTTTTTAAGGAGAGAGGCCAGCGGAGCACAGGTGTGTGCGTATTGCACAAGAGACAGAGACTATAAATTAGAAGCTTATTATGCATAAGCCAACATTACTTAACTAAATATAAACTAATACTGCAATGAAGGTATTACTTGAGAGGTAGGCTAGAACATCTATATACAGGACTATATATCAATCCAGAACAGGATGATCTATTTTGGATGCAATTTGAATGGAGTTGATGGAGAGAGAGAAAGACTGCGAGAGAGAGAGTCGTCACGCTTTCACTGATTTAAAGCATCAATATTCGAGTGATAGACTTTTTTTAAACTCTGCAGCTGGAATAAAAACAAATAATAATCATTACAATAAAAATATAAGGTGACCCCGAAAGCCAGATGGAGATGGGTAAATTAGACGCACATTCGGTCTTTATATTGCTGTAGCTTTATATTGCTGTAGCTAGGCTATGCTGACAGGCCTACCTGTCAGAAGAAAAAAAGTGACTATTATGAGATGATAGGTCTACATGCATTGTGAACTGCGCTCCATACTGAGATGGTCTGTCCCCACCCTGAGTGTTGATGATTCATCATGCAGAGGCCATAGAGAAGACAGATTTAGACATCACATAACAGTTCCATTTCACGCCATGCTGTTCATATAAATAATTTATGATAATTTACCGCTTTCTCGCTGTTACTTATCCCGGGAAAATTGAGTGGTTTTGTGCCGTAAACCCTGGTAAATCTCAGTAACCTGGGTTCCCTAATTCTAACCTCCCCCTAATGATTACGAACCCCCTTTGTGGCGATTTAAAGATTAATTTATCTTACCTTGATTAATGTTACTCTCTTGAAGTTTTGGGAAAGCAGACACCCTCTCCGGACCTTTACCCAGGTTGGCCCAGGAGAAGATGGCCTAGTAAATCTACCTTTCTTTCTTTCTTTCCAAGGCTGTCTGAGATTTAAGGGGTCAGACAGGGGACTGTTAGATAGAAATCTAATTAGGTGATTGTGCTTGAGGGAGTTTCTCGCTCTGCTCAATAAACTCCCACACACTCTCGCTCTCTTCTCTCTCTTTTTCTGCCTCCCCCTCTTTCTCTCTCTCTTTCTCGCTCTCTCTCACCTCAGAGAGTTCCCTACTGTGGAAGCATTGTCATGGAATCCACATTCTGGTGATTGTTTTTTGCCCTTGATGCCCGTTATTATGACTAGTAATGCTAAGGCAGACATCTCTCATCCAACAAGAGGCTCTTGTTTACACTTTGTCATTTGATTCCTTTATGACAGATTAAACAAAAGCGGGCCGAGATCAAAGAGTCAAGCCGAGAAACAATTGGGCCTCCGTTGCGTTTCGTAAACTCGCTGATTATTTTTTCTAAATCTATCGTTTGAACAAAATGTAATGGGATAGGGTTGGTATTTATATGTAGTGTTGTGCAGGGATAGGGTTGGTATTTATATGTAGTGTTGTGCAGGGATAGGGTTGGTATTTATATGTAGTGTTGTGCAGGGATAGGGTTGGTATTTATATGTAGTGTTGTGCAGGGATAGGGTTGGTATTTATATGTAGTGTTGAGAAGGGAAAGGGTTGGTATTTATATGTAGTGTTGTGCAGGGATAGGGTTGGTATTTATATGTAGTGTTGTGCAGGGATCGGGTTGGTATTTATATGTAGTGTTGAGCAGGGATAGGGTTGGTATTTATATGTAGTGTTGAGCAGGGATAGGGTTGGTATTTATATGTAATGTTGTGCAGGGATAGGTTTGGTATTTATATGTAGTGTTGTGCAGGGATAGGGTTGGTATTTTTATGTAGTGTTGTGCAGGGATAGGGTTGGTATTTATATGTAGTGTTGTGCAGGGATCGGGTTGGTATTTATATGTAGTATTGAGCAGGGATAGGGTTGGTATTTATATGTAGTGTTGTGCAGGGATCGGGTTGGTATTTATATGTAGTGTTGAGCAGGGATAGGGTTGGTATTTATATGTAGTGTTGTGCAGGGATCGGGTTGGTATTTTTATGTAGTGTTGTGCAGGGATAGGGTTGATATTTATATGTAATGTTGTGCAGGGATAGGGTTGGTATTTATATGTAGTGTTGTGCAGGGATAGGGTTGGTATTTATATGTAGTGTTGTGCAGGGATAGGGTTGATATTTATATGTAGTGTTGTGCAGGGATAGGGTTGGTATTTTTATGTAGTGTTGTGCAGGGATAGGGTTGATATTTATATGTAGTGTTGTGCAGGGATAGGGTTGATATTTATATGTAGTGTTGTGCAGGGATAGGGTTGGTATTTATATGTAGTGTTGTGCAGGGATAGGGTTGGTATTTATATGTAGTGTTGTGCAGGGATAGGGTTGGTATTTATATGTAGTGTTGAGCAGGGATAGGGTTGGTATTTATATGTAGTGTTGTGCAGGGATAGGGTTGGTATTTATATGTAGTGTTGTGCAGGGATAGGGTTGGTATTTATATGTAGTGTTGTGCAGGGATAGGGTTGGTATTTATATGTAGTGATGTGCAGGGATAGGGTTGGTATTTATATGTAGTGTTAGGGTTGGGTGTCAGGGATAGGGTTGGTATTTATATGTAGTGTTGTGCAGGGATAGGGTTGGTATTTATATGTAGTGTTGTGCAGGGATAGGGTTGGTATTTATATGTAGTGTTGTGCAGGGATAGGGTTGGTATTTATATGTAGTGTTGTGCAGGGATAGGGTAGGTATTTATATGTAGTGTTGTGCAGGGATAGGGTTGGTATTTATATGTAGTGTTGTGCAGGGATAGGGTTGGTATTTATATGTAGTGTTGTGCAGGGATAGGGTTGGTATTTATATGTAGTGTTGTGCAGGGATAGGGTTGGTATTTATATGTAGTGTTGTGCAGGGATAGGGTTGGTATTTATATGTAGTGTTGTGCAGGGATAGGATTAGTATTTATATGTAGTGATGTGCAGGGATAGGGTTGGTATTTATATGTAGTGTTGAGCAGGGATAGGGTTGGTATTTATATGTAGTGATGTGCAGGGATAGGGTTGGTATTTATATGTAGTGTTGTGCAGGGATAGGATTAGTATTTATATGTAGTGTTGTGCAGGGATAGGGTTGGTATTTATATGTAGTGATGTGCAGGGATAGGATTAGTATTTATATGTAGTGTTGTGCAGGGATAGGGTTGGTATTTACATGTAGTGTTGTGCAGGGATAGGGTTGGTATTTATATGTAGTGTTGTGCAGGGATAGGGTTGGTATTTATATGTAGTGTTGAGAAGGGAAAGGGTTGGTATTTATATGTAGTATTGAGCAGGGATAGGGTTGGTATTTATATGTAGTGTTGTGCAGGGATAGGGTTGGTATTTACAGTGGGGAGAACAAGTATTTGATACACTGCCGATTTTGCAGGTTTTCCTACTTACAAAGCATGTAGAGGTCTGTCATTTTTATCATAGGTACACTTCAACTGTGAGAGACGGAATCTAAAACAAAAATCGAGAAAATCACATTGTATGATTTTTAAGTAACTAATTTGCATTTTATTGCATGACATAAGTATTTGATACATCAGAAAAGCAGAACTTAATATTTGGTACAGAAACCTTTGTTTGCAATTACAGAGATCATACGTTTCCTGTAGTTCTTGACCAGGTTTGCACACACTGCAGCAGGGATTTTGGCCCACTCCTCCATACAGACCTTCTCCAGATCCTTCAGGTTTCGGGGCTGTCGCTGGGCAATACGGACTTTCAGCTTCCTCCAAAGATTTTCTATTGGGTTCAGGTCTGGAGACTGGCTAGGCCACTCCAGGACCTTGAGATGCTTCTTACGGAGCCACTCCTTAGTTGCCCTGGCTGTGTGTTTCGGGTCGTTGTCATGCTGGAAGACCCAGCCACGACCCATCTTCAATGCTCTTACTGAGGGAAGGAGGTTGTTGGTCAAGATCTCGCGATACATGGCCCCATCCATCCTCCCCTCAATACGGTGCAGTCGTCCTGTCCCCTTTGCAGAAAAGCATCCCCAAAGAATGATGTTTCCACCTCCATGCTTCACGGTTGGGATGGTGTTCTTGGGGTTGTACTCATCCTTCTTCTTCCTCCAAACACGGCGAGTGGAGTTTAGACCAAAAAGCTCTATTTTTGTCTCATCAGACCACATGACCTTCTCCCATTCCTCCTCTGGATCATCCAGATGGTCATTGGCAAACTTCAGACGGGCCTGGACATGCGCTGGCTTGAGCAGGGGGACCTTGCGTGCGCTGCAGGATTTTAATCCATGACGGCGTAGTGTGTTACTAATGGTTTTCTTTGAGACTGTGGTCCCAGCTCTGTTCACGTCATTGACCAGGTCCTGCCGTGTAGTTCTGGGCTGATCCTTCACCTTCCTCATGATCATTGATGCCCCACGAGGTGAGATCTTGCATGGAGCCCCAGACCGAGGGTGATTGACCGTCATCTTCAACTTCTTCCATTTTCTAATAATTGCGCCAACAGTTGTTGCCTTCTCACCAAGCTGCTTGCCTATTGTCCTGTAGCCCATCCCAGCCTTGTGCAGGTCTACAATTGTATCCCTGATGTCCTTACACAGCTCTCTGGTCTTGGCCATTGTGGAGAGGTTGGAGTCTGTTTGATTGAGTGTGTGGACAGGTGTCTTTTATACAGGTAACGAGTTCAAACAGGTGCAGTTAATACAGGTAATGAGTGGAGAACAGGAGGGCTACTTAACTTCTCTGCGCAGGGCGCAAAATATTACAAAAAAATATTTATAATCATGCAATCAGAAGTGAAATATACCAAAACACAGCTTAGCTTGTTGTTAATCCACCTATTGTGTCAGATTTTGAAAATATACTTTACAGCGAAAGAAATCCAAGCTTTTGTGAGTGTAGCAATCAATGCTACAACAGCTAGCCCCAAATTAGCATGGTCACGAAAGTCAGAAAAGCAATAAAATTAATCGGTTACCTTAGATAATCTTCGGATGTTTGCACTCACGAGACTCCCAGTTACACAATAAATGTTATTTTTGTTCGATAAATATTACTTTTATAACAAAAAAACGCCATTTGGGTTGCGTGTTATGTTGAGAAAACTACAGCCTCGTTCCGGTCCTGAAAGGAAGAAGAAAATTCCCAAACGTATCAGATTAAAATATATTACTAAAAATATTTATAATCATGCAATCACAAGTGAAATATAGCAAAACACAGCTTAGCTTGTTGTTAATCCACCTATCGTGTCAGATTTTGAAAATATACTTTACAGCGAAAGAAATCCAAGCTTTTGTGAGTGTAGCAATCAATGCTAGAACAGTTAGCCTTATATTAGCTTGGTTAGCTTGGTCACGAAAGTCAGAAAAGCAATAAAATTAATCGCTTAACTTAGATAATCTTCGGATGTTTGCACTCACGAGACTCCCAGTTACACAACAAATGTTCTTTTTGTTCGATAAATATTACTTTTATCACAAAAAAACGCCAAAACCAAAGCCTTGTTCCGTTCGACAAATTCCAAAAAGTAGAACAGAACTTAACATATTTGTCGCCTTGAAGGAAAGATGACACTGAGTTTGTCCACAGTCCCTACACAATTTTCCACAGCTCCAAACAAAATCAAAGTATTACAAAACAAATCTGTATTCATACTGTATTGGGTAAAAAAATATATAATAACAAAGTTGCTATATACCTTTGCATAACAACTTCCCAAATGAAAGCCTGGCGGTTGAGGAGTTATTGTAAATGTTCGGAACAATGCTTGTCCATAAATACTCTATAGACCTACTAGTGTAACACGTTCCCTTCTGCCCACAGAACTCAAGCAGAATAATGAATGGCTTGGTCAGTGCAGAACTTAGGGTCAGTTCCATATGTCTATCACTTCAAAGACATGGAATTGTACCTGACAGTAGGGCTTTTTATGTCGAGACGTTTCATCTTAGAGAGCACGAGAGCAGTGGTGGAAAAAGTATCCAATTGTCATACTTGAGTAAAAGTAAAGATGGCTTAATAGAAAATAACTCAAGTAAAAGTAAAAGTCACCCAGTAAAATACTACTTGAGTAAAAGTCTAAAAGTATTTGGTTTTAAATATACTTTGCTATCAAAAGTAAATGTAATTGCTAAAAAATACTTAAGTATTAAAAGTAAATGTAAAAGTATAAACCATTTCTTATATTAAGCAAACCAGATGGCACCATTTTCTAGTTTTTATTTATTTCCAGATAGCCAGGGGCATTACTTAGACATGATTTACAAATGAAGCATTTGTGTTTTGTGATTCTGCCAGATCAGAGGCAGTAGGGAGGACCACGGGTGTTCTCTTGATAAGTGTGTGAATTTGACAATTTTCCTGTCCTGCTAAGCCTTCAACATGAGTACTTTTGGGTGTCAGGGAAAATGTATGGAGTAAAAAGTACATTATTGTCTTTTAGGAATGTAGTGAAGTAAAAGTTGTCAACAGTATAAATAGTAAAGTAAACTACAGATACAAAAAATACCTGACTTAATTAGTACTTTAAAGTATTTTTACTTAAGTACTTTACATCACTGAGCAAGACCGACTGCCCAACTGACGTCTCACATTTTCTAAAACACGCAACCATCTTAAAGAGAGGAGACAACATGTATTACAGTAAAACAGCTTATAAATCCTTGATTTTTCCCCCCACAAGATCTATCTTCTAGAGAATGTTACCAAGTCCAGACAAGGGAATCATGTTCTCCAGGACTTAAAGCCACACTTTACGACTCTCCAAATCTTTAGCCTTGAAAAGTGTCACGGTTAGAACTGGGGTTATTTGTTATGTGAAGTCCGTTCGGAGCTCAAACCGTAACTAAGAAAAATGTGTCCGTGTGTACAGTACATGTGTAAGAGAGAGTCGAGAGATGCATGCTTGTGTGAGTGGATGCCCCTGCTCTCTCTCTCCCTCTCTCTCTCTCTGTGTAAGTGGATGCCCCTGCTCTCTCTCCCCCTCTCTCTCCCTCTCTCTCTCTGTGTGTGAGTGGATGCCCCTGCTCTCTCTCCCCCTCTCTCTCCCTCTCTCTCTCTCTGTGTGAGTGGATGCCCCTGCTCTCTCTCCCCCTCTCTCTCCCTCTCTCTCTGTGTGTGAGTGGATGCCCCTGCTCTCTCTCCCCCTCTCTCTCCCTCTCTCTCTGTGTGTGAGTGGATGCCCCTGCTCTCTCTCCCCCTCTCTCTCCCTCTCTCTCTCTGTGTGTGAGTGGATGCCCCTGCTCTCTCTCCCCCTCTCTCTCCCTCTCTCTCTCTGTGTGTGAGTGGATGCCCCTGCTCTCTCTCCCCCTCTCTCTCCCTCTCTCTCTGTGTGTGAGTGGATGCCCCTGCTCTCTCTCCCCCTCTCTCTTCCTCTCTCTCTCTGTGTGTGAGTGGATGCCCCTGCTCTCTCTCCCCCTCTCTCTCCCTCTCTCTCTCTGTGTGTGAGTGGATGTCCCTGCTCTCTCTCCCCCTCTCTCTCCCTCTCTCTCTGTGTGTGAGTGGATGCCCCTGCTCTCTCTCCCCCTCTCTCTCCCTCTCTCTCTGTGTGTGAGTCGATGCCCCTGCTCTCTCTCCCCCTCTCTCTCCCTCTCTCTCTCTGTGTGTGAGTGGATGTCCCTGCTCTCTCTCCCCCTCTCTCTCCCTCTCTCTCTGTGTGTGAGTGGATGCCCCTGCTCTCTCTCCCTCTCTCTCTGTGTGTGAGTCGATGCCCCTGCTCTCTCTCCCCCTCTCTCTCCCTCTCTCTCTCTGTGTGTGAGTGGATGCCCCTGCTCTCTCTCCCCCTCTCTCTCCCTCTCTCTCTCTGTGTGTGAGTGGATGCCCCTGCTCTCTCTCCCCCTCTCTCTCCCTCTCTCTCTCTGTGTGTGAGTGGATGCCCCTGCTCTCTCTCCCCCTCTCTCTCTCTGTGTGTGAGTGGATGCCCCTGCTCTCTCTCCCCCTCTCTCTCCCTCTCTCTCTCTGTGTGTGAGTGGATGCCCCTTCTCGCTCTCTCTCCGTCTCGCTCTCTCTTGCTCTCTGTGTGTGTGTGTGACTGGATGCCCCTGCTCTCTCTCTCTCTCTCTCTCTCTCTCTCTCTCTCTCTCCCTCTCTCTCTCTCTCTCTCTCTCTCTCTCTCTCTCTCTCTCTCTCTCTCTCTCTCTGTGACTGGATGCCCCTGCTCTCTCTCTCTCTCTCTCTCTCTCTCTCTCTCTCTCTCTCTCTCTCTCTCTCTCTCTCTCTCTCTCTCTCTCTCTCTCTCTCTCTCTCTGTGACTGGATGCCTCTGCTCTCTCTCTCTCTCTCTGTGACTGGATGCCTCTGCTCTCTCTCTTTCTGTGACTGGATGCCCCTGCTCTCTCTCTCTCTCTCTCTCTCTCTCTCTCTCTCTCTCTCTCTCTCTCTCTCTCTCTCTCTCTCTCTCTCTCTCTCTCTCTTTCTATCTGTGACTGGATGCCCCTGCTCTCTCTCTCTCTTTCTGTGACTGGATGCCCCTGCTCTCTCTCTCTCTGTGTGGATGCCCCTGCTCTCTCTCTCTGTGTGACTGGATGCCCCTTCTCTCTCTCTCTCTGTGACTAGATGCCCCTGCTCTCTCTCTCTGTGTGACTGGATGCCCCTGCTCTCTCTCTCTCTGTGACTAGATGCCCCTGCTCTCTCTCTCTGTGTGACTGGATGCCCCTGCTCTCCCTCTCTGTGTGACTGGATGCCCCTGCTCTCTCTCTCTGTGTGGATGCCCATGCGTTCTCTCTCTCTCTCTCTCTCTCTCTCTCTCTCTCTCTCTCTCTCTCTCTCTCTCTCTCTCTCTCTCTCTCTCTCTCTCTCTCTGTGACTGGATGCCTCTGCTCTCTCTCTTTCTGTGACTGGATGCCCCTGCTCTCTCTCTCTCTCTCTCTCTCTCTCTCTCTCTCTCTCTCTCTCTCTCTCTCTCTCTCTCTCTCTCTCTTTCTCTCTCTCTCTTTCTATCTGTGACTGGATGCCCCTGCTCTATCTCTCTCTCTGTGTGACTGGATGCCCCTGCTCTATCAATTCAATTCAATTGACATGGCAAGTTCATTATTACTTACATTGTCAAAGTATACATACAGTATACATTTTTAAAATATTTATATATAAATAAATGGTGGCACCAACAGCAATAATAATAGTAGTAGACATGGGATTACCATTAACTACAACATGCTCTCTCTGTGTGACTGGATGGCCCTGCTCTCTATCTATCTCTCTCTCTGTGTGACTGGATGGCCCTGCTCTCTATCTATCTCTCTCTCTGTGTGACTGGATGGCCCTGCTCTCTATCTATCTCTCTCTCTGTGTGACTGGATGGCCCTGCTCTCTATCTATCTCTCTCTCTCTCTGTGTGACTGGATGGCCCTGCTCTCTATCTATCTCTCTCTCTGTGTGACTGGATGGCCCTGCTCTCTATCTATCTATCTCTCTCTCTCTCTGTGTGACTGGATGGCCCTGCTCTCTATCTATCTCTCTCTCTGTGTGACTGGATGGCCCTGCTCTCTATCTATCTCTCTCTCTCTCTGTGTGACTGGATGGCCCTGCTCTCTATCTATCTCTCTCTCTGTGTGACTGGATGGCCCTGCTCTCTATCTATCTCTCTCTCTGTGTGACTGGATGGCCCTGCTCTCTATCTATCTCTCTCTCTGTGTGACTGGATGGCCCTGCTCTCTATCTATCTATCTCTCTCTCTGTGTGACTGGATGGCCCTGCTCTCTATCTATCTATCTCTCTCTCTGTGTGACTGGATGGCCCTGCTCTCTATCTATCTCTCTCTCTGTGTGACTGGATGGCCCTGCTCTCTATCTATCTCTCTCTCTGTGTGACTGGATGGCCCTGCTCTCTATCTATCTCTCTCTCTCTGTGTGACTGACTGGATGGCCCTGCTCTCTATCTATCTCTCTCTCTGTGTGTGACTGGATGGCCCTGCTCTCTATCTATCTCTCTCTCTGTGTGACTGGATGGCCCTGCTCTCTATCTATCTCTCTCTCTGTGTGACTGGATGGCCCTGCTCTCTATCTATCTCTCTCTCTCTGTGACTGGATGGCCCTGCTCTCTATCTCTCTCTCTCTCTGTGTGACTGGATGGCCCTGCTCTCTATCTATCTCTCTCTCTCTCTGTGACTGGATGGCCCTGCTCTCTATCCATCTCTCTCTCTGTGTGACTGGATGGCCCTGCTCTCTATCTATCTCTCTCTCTCTGTGTGACTGGATGGCCCTGCTCTCTATCTATCTATCTCTCTCTCTCTGTGACTGGATGGCCCTGCTCTCTATCTATCTCTCTCTCTCTGTGTGACTGGATGGCCCTGCTCTCTATCTATCTCTCTCTCTGTGTGACTGGATGGCCCTGCTCTCTATCTATCTCTCTCTCTGTGTGACTGGATGGCCCTGCTCTCTATCTATCTCTCTCTCTCTCTCTGTGACTGGATGGCCCTGCTCTCTATCTATCTCTCTCTCTGTGTGTGGATGGCCCTGCTCTCTATCTATCTCTCTCTCTGTGTGACTGGATGGCCCTGCTCTCTATCTATCTCTCTCTCTCTCTGTGTGACTGGGTGGCCCTGCTCTCTATCTATCTCTCTCTCTGTGTGTGGATGCCCCTGCTCTCTATCTATCTCTCTCTCTGTGTGACTGGATGGCCCTGCTCTCTATCTATCTCTCTCTCTCTGTGTGACTGGATGGCCCTGCTCTCTATCTATCTCTCTCTCTGTGTGTGACTGGATGGCCCTGCTCTCTATCTATCTCTCTCTCTGTGTGACTGGATGGCCCTGCTCTCTATCTATCTCTCTCTCTGTGTGACTGGATGGCCCTGCTCTCTATCTCTCTCTCTCTCTCTCTCTGTGACTGGATGGCCCTGCTCTCTATCTCTCTCTCTCTGTGTGTGACTGGATGGCCCTGCTCTCTATCTATCTCTCTCTCTCTCTGTGTGTGACTGGATGGCCCTGCTCTCTATCTATCTCTCTCTCTGTGTGACTGGATGGCCCTGCTCTCTATCTATCTCTCTCTCTGTGTGACTGGATGGCCCTGCTCTCTATCTATCTCTCTCTCTGTGTGACTGGATGGCCCTGCTCTCTATCTATCTCTCTCTCTCTCTCTGTGTGACTGGATGGCCCTGCTCTCTATCTATCTCTCTCTCTCTCTGTGTGACTGGATGGCCCTGCTCTCTATCTATCTCTCTCTCTGTGTGTGGATGGCCCTGCTCTCTATCTATCTCTCTCTCTCTCTCTGTGTGACTGGATGGCCCTGCTCTCTATCTATCTCTCTCTCTGTGTGTGGATGCCCCTGCTCTCTATCTATCTCTCTCTCTCTGTGTGACTGGATGCCCCTGCTCTCTATCTATCTATCTATCTCTCTCTCTGTGTGACTGGATGGCCCTGCTCTCTATCTATCTCTCTCTCTGTGTGACTGGATGGCCCTGCTCTCTATCTATTCAATTCAATTCAATTCAAGGGGCTTTATTGGCATGGGAAACATGTGTTAACATTGCCAAAGCAAGTGAGGTAGATATTATACAAAAGTGAAATAAACAGTACAAATTAACAGTAAACATTACACATACAGAAGTTTCAAAACAATAAAGACATTACAAATGTTATATTATATATATACAGTGTTGTAACAATGTACAAATGGTTAAAGCACACAAGTTAAAATAAATAAGCATAAATATGGGTTGTATTTACAATGGTGTTTGTTCTTCACTGGTTGCCCTTTTCTTGTGGCAACAGGTCACAAATCTTGCTGCTGTGATGGCACACTGTGGAATTTCTCCCAGTAGATATGGGAGTTTATCAAAATTGGATTTGTTTTCAAATTCTTTGTGGATCTGTGTAATCTGAGGGAAATATGTCTCTCTAATATGGTCATACATTGGGCAGGAGGTTAGGAAGTGCAGCTCAGTTTCCACCTCATTTTGTGGGCAGTGTGCACATAGCCTGTCTTCTCTTGAGAGCCATGTCTGCCTACGGCGGCCTTTCTCAATAGCAAGGCTATGCTCACTGAGTCTGTACATAGTCAAAGCTTTCCTTAAGTTTGGGTCAGTCACAGTGGTATCTATCTCTCTCTGTGTGTGGATGCCCCTGCTCTGCACTGCCTCTCGCTCGCTCTCTCGCTCTCTCTCGCTCTCTCTCTCTCTCTCTCGCTGTGTGTACTCTGTCGTTTTGGGAGGAGTGACAGAAGGACAGAGTCTCTTCCAGTTTGTACATTAGCCACACAACTGCTCAAGAGATTCTGCATTGAGGAAATGTCCCTGGCCTTCTAATTTCTCATTTGGATGTCACAGACTTGTGAAATAAACCCAGAACTGTACGCGTCTTTTGACAAGCGTTTAATGAGAAAAGTGAACTTTGTATTTTAGGAGGATTACCTGAAGTGTTCCTTTCATCCCAACCCCTCCTCCTGTTATTTTATACAGTCACTTAATTCAATAACTGCAGCTGATTTGGTAAACCACTCTTAGAAGTTCACCACGTTTCCCTCAATGTGCTACTCCTCTCATCGGTCTGTGGCACACTGATTTTAATTTATCAACCGGCGGTTCGATGCTGGCCGCACTGAAATAGAATGAAGTATGAATTGTCATTACAGGGCTGTCTTGTCTTGAGGTGAAAATCTGGTTGGGAGTGGGATGGTGGCTTGTGTTCCATGCATCTTGATTTCCTTCCTCTCTGGCAGCTTATTCACACCATCAGCGTGGTGGATAGGGACGAGCCGCAGTCGGGCCAACGCTTCTCCTTCACCCTGGCTCCGGAGGCCACCAACAACCGCCACTTCACCCTGTGGGATGTCAAAGGTAAGGGGTCAGAAGTCATAAATCAAAGGACTTCCAGCTGTTACAGAGTCACTCTGAAGGGTATTCTGAAGGATGATACTGTACATCCTGGTGTCATGCCTCAGACGGTCTTTGAGCCTATCAGTGAATGCTTTTAGAGTAGGCTGTACCGTATTGTCAAATGAATAGGTTCAACTGTGTAGCATAAAAGGTCATTAACATATTGTGAAATATAAAATGACTGTGTAGCTACACTAACACGTGGCACATGGGAATGTGGTATATGGACAAACTGTTTAGCTTAACGTGCCACTGCATTAGAAAACACCACATAAGGACATCCATACAGAGTGGTGACTTTGCCTCCGTCTTTTTTGTTGTTGCAAAACACTGACCCACGTAGCCAAGAGGGATTACATGTTCGCAAGCAAATCCCTCTTTGGAGATGTGTACCTAAGTGAATGTGACACGTGGCTAAATCAAGATTGATCTGACACAGTGAAAATGTCAGGCGAGTGAGCCAGGGAAATGTCAACGGAGGCTGCGGCGTGGTGTGGTGTAACCCCAGTCACGCGCCAGGGCAGGGGGTCCTGAGTACGGGGAAACATGGGGCCTGAGTACGGTCCTGAGTACGGGGAAACACACACACACACACACACACACACACACACACACACACACACACACACACACACACACACACACACTCACACACACACGTACACACACACACACACATGCACGAACACACACTTGTACACACACACACACACACACACACACACACACACACACACACACACACACACACACACACACACACACACACACACACACACACACACACACACACACACACACACACACACACACACACACACACACACACACACGTACACACACACACACACATGCACGAACACACACTTGTACACACACACACACACACACACACACACACACACACACACACACACACACACACACACACACACACACACACACACACACACACACACACACACACTCAGTGCTTAAAAGTATGCTCTAACACAGAGACACACAGTGACTCAGACCTTTTTCTTTCTCCTCCCATCTCTCTTGTTTTCCACTGTACTTCTGTTTTCATGGACACGTTTGTCAACCTGTCAGATTGGATCTGTCACTTTCTCTCTCCACCATCACGGCTTCACATTGCATTCTGTCGTTGAGCCTTGATACATCAGGACAAACAGACACTCTCTTTTATTTCATCCCCTAAAACTGTTATACTCATTGTTTGTTTGGATCTCTGTAAAGCTAATCTTGGCCATTGAAGGTCTGGAGTTATCGCAAAAAATAGAGACACGTCTTGCTTTATTTTACTGACTGCATTTTCCCCAGAGGTAAATATTATTTATGAAGCTAATGAAAGATGTGTGTTTTGTTTTGTCTTAGCTTATCAGTTTTTGTTAATTTACTCAACTGATTACTGTAAATGAACATGACATGATAAATAACAACAACTGTATATATTTCCCTCCATTAAAACACACATAATTAGCTTAATCATTTCCCTGTCGCCTCATAAAATACATATTCAAATATACAGACTGTTTCCACAGCACTTGTCAATGCACCTATTAGTGCAATGAAATTCCCCTTTATTTTCAATGAGTTAAGGTGGTATTGGCATGTTATTAATGAATACTCTCTGGTACCTATCTCAAAGAATTCAACACCATTGGTAACTACATGGTACTAAATGGTCCAAAACAATTATTGTGTCAATCTCAAAGAAACTAACGTGTAATTAATATGAAAGTATTAGTTCATTAACATTTTAACAAGGAATTTCAAAGTAATTACCTGCTATATGGTTATCATATAATTTCTGAAATAAACAATACAACGATGATGGAGCCTAAAATCACTGCATCACTTTTCAGTCCACACCTTCTCTTTTTCAGATAGAAAGATGCACTTATGAAATAGGATGCTGAGTAGAGGTCAGAGGGACAATGTCAAAGACATTATGCTCAGCAAAGTTACTGTAATAGGAAGAGTGTACTGTCTGTCTGTAACAGTGCTGTAGCTACGTCCATAACAGTGATGTCTGCCTGTAACAGTGCTGTAGCTACGTCCATAACAGTGATGTCTGTCTGTAACAGTGCTGTAGCTAAGTCCATGACAGTGATGTCTGCCTGCCTGTAACAGTGCTGTAGCTACGTCCATAACAGGGATGTCTGCCTGCCTGTAACAGTGCTGTAGCTACGTCCATAACAGTGATGTCTGCCTGTAACAGTGCTGTAGCTACGTCCATGACAGTGATGCCTGCCTGCCTGTAACAGTGCTGTAGCTACGTCCATAACAGTGATGTCTGCCTGTAACAGTGCTGTAGCTACGTCCATGACAGTGATGCCTGCCTGCCTGTAACAGTGCTGTAGCTACGTCCATAACAGTGATGTCTGCCTGTAACAGTGCTGTAGCTACGTCCATAACAGTGATGTCTGCCTGCCTGTAACAGTGCTGTAGCTACGTCCATAACAGTGATGTCTGCCTGCCTGTAACAGTGCTGTAGCTAAGTCCATGACAGTGATGCCTGCCTGCCTGTAACAGTGCTGTAGCTACGTCCATAACAGTGATGTCTGCCTGTAACAGTGCTGTAGCTACGTCCATAACAGTGATGTCTGCCTGTAACAGTGCTGTAGCTACGTCCATAACAGTGATGTCTGCCTGCCTGTAACAGTGCTGTAGCTACGTCCATAACAGTGATGTCTGCCTGCCTGTAACAGTGCTGTAGCTAAGTCCATGACAGTGATGCCTGCCTGCCTGTAACAGTGCTGTAGCTACGTCCATAACAGTGATGTCTGCCTGTAACAGTGCTGTAGCTATGTCCATAACAGTGATGCCTGCCTGCCTGTAACAGTGCTGTAGCTACGTCCATAACAGTGATGTCTGCCTGTAACAGTGCTGTAGCTACGTCCATGACAGTGATGTCTGCCTGTAACAGTGCTGTAGCTACGTCCATGACAGTGATGTCTGTCTGTAACAGTGCTGTAGCTACGTCCATGACAGTGATGTCTGCCTGTAACAGTGCTGTAGCTACGTCCATAACAGTGATGTCTGCCTGTAACAGTGCTGTAGCTACGTCCATGACAGTGATGTCTGCCTGTAACAGTGCTGTAGCTACGTCCATAACAGTGATGTCTGCCTGTAACAGTGCTGTAGCTACGTCCATAACAGTGATGTCTGCCTGTAACAGTGCTGTAGCTAAGTCCATGACAGTGATGTCTGCCTGTAACAGTGCTGTAGCTACGTCCATAACAGGGATGTCTGCCTGCCTGTAACAGTGCTGTAGCTACGTCCATGACAGTGATGTCTGCCTGCCTGTAACAGTGCTGTAGCTACGTCCATGACAGTGATGCCTGCCTGCCTGTAACAGTGCTGTAGCTACGTCCATAACAGTGATGTCTGTCTGTAACAGTGCTGTAGCTACGTCCATGACAGTGATGCCTGCCTGTCTGTAACAGTGCTGTAGCTACGTCCATAACAGTGATGTCTGCCTGCCTGTAACAGTGCTGTAGCTAAGTCCATGACAGTGATGTCTGCCTGTAACAGTGCTGTAGCTACGTCCATGACAGTGATGTCTGCCTGCCTGTAACAGTGCTGTAGCTACGTCCATAACAGGGATGTCTGCCTGCCTGTAACAGTGCTGTAGCTACGTCCATGACAGTGATGTCTGCCTGTAACAGTGCTGTAGCTACGTCCATAACAGTGATGTCTGCCTGTCTGTAACAGTGCTGTAGCTACATCCATAACAGTGATGTCTGCCTGCCTGTAACAGTGCTGTAGCTACGTCCATGACAGTGATGTCTGCCTGTAACAGTGCTGTAGCTACGTCCATGACAGTGATGCCTGCCTGTAACAGTGCTGTAGCTACGTCCATAACAGTGATGCCTGCCTGTAACAGTGCTGTAGCTACGTCCATAACAGTGATGTCTGCCTGTAACAGTGCTGTAGCTACGTCCATAACAGTGATGTCTGCCTGCCTGTAACAGTGCTGTAGCTACGTCCATAACAGTGATGTCTGCCTGCCTGTAACAGTGCTGTAGCTACGTCCATGACAGTGATGTCTGCCTGTAACAGTGCTGTAGCTACGTCCATAACAGGGATGTCTGCCTGCCTGTAACAGTGCTGTAGCTACGTCCATAACAGTGATGTCTGCCTGCCTGTAACAGTGCTGTAGCTAAGTCCATGACAGTGATGTCTGCCTGTAACAGTGCTGTAGCTACGTCCATAACAGGGATGTCTGCCTGCCTGTAACAGTGCTGTAGCTACGTCCATGACAGTGATGTCTGCCTGCCTGTAACAGTGCTGTAGCTACGTCCATAACAGTGATGTCTGCCTGTAACAGTGCTGTAGCTACGTCCATAACAGTGATGTCTGCCTGTAACAGTGCTGTAGCTAAGTCCATGACAGTGATGTCTGCCTGTAACAGTGCTGTAGCTACGTCCATAACAGTGATGCCTGTCTGCCTGTAACAGTGCTGTAGCTACGTCCATAACAGCGATGTCTGCCTGCCTGTAACAGTGCTGTAGCTACGTCCATGACAGTGATGTCTGCCTGTAACAGTGCTGTAGCTAAGTCCATGACAGTGATGTCTGCCTGTAACAGTGCTGTAGCTACGTCCATAACAGGGATGTCTGCCTGCCTGTAACAGTGCTGTAGCTACGTCCATGACAGTGATGTCTGCCTGCCTGTAACAGTGCTGTAGCTACGTCCATAACAGTGATGTCTGCCTGTAACAGTGCTGTAGCTAAGTCCATGACAGTGATGTCTGCCTGTAACAGTGCTGTAGCTACGTCCATAACAGGGATGTCTGCCTGCCTGTAACAGTGCTGTAGCTACGTCCATGACAGTGATGTCTGCCTGTAACAGTGCTGTAGCTAAGTCCATGACAGTGATGTCTGCCTGTAACAGTGCTGTAGCTACGTCCATAACAGGGATGTCTGCCTGCCTGTAACAGTGCTGTAGCTACGTCCATGACAGTGATGTCTGCCTGCCTGTAACAGTGCTGTAGCTACGTCCATAACAGTGATGTCTGCCTGTAACAGTGCTGTAGCTAAGTCCATGACAGTGATGTCTGCCTGTAACAGTGCTGTAGCTACGTCCATAACAGTGATGCCTGCCTGCCTGTAACAGTGCTGTAGCTAAGTCCATGACAGTGATGTCTGCCTGTAACAGTGCTGTAGCTACGTCCATAACAGTGATGTCTGCCTGTAACAGTGCTGTAGCTAAGTCCATGACAGTGATGTCTGCCTGTAACAGTGCTGTAGCTACGTCCATAACAGTGATGTCTGCCTGCCTGTAACAGTGCTGTAGCTACGTCCATGACAGTGATGTCTGCCTGCCTGTAACAGTGCTGTAGCTACGTCCATGACAGTGATGCCTGCCTGCCTGTAACAGTGCTGTAGCTACGTCCATAACAGTGATGTCTGCCTGTAACAGTGCTGTAGCTACGTCCATAACAGTGATGTCTGCCTGCCTGTAACAGTGCTGTAGCTACGTCCATGACAGTGATGCCTGCCTGCCTGTAACAGTGCTGTAGCTACGTCCATAACAGTGATGTCTGCCTGTAACAGTGCTGTAGCTACGTCCATGACAGTGATGTCTGCCTGTAACAGTGCTGTAGCTACGTCCATGACAGTGATGTCTGCCTGCCTGTAACAGTGCTGTAGCTACGTCCATAACAGTGATGTCTGCCTGTAACAGTGCTATAGCTACGTCCATGACAGTGATGTCTGCCTGCCTGTAACAGTGCTGTAGCTACATCCATGACAGTGATGCCTGCCTGCCTGTAACAGTGCTGTAGCTATGTCCATAACAGTGATGTCTGCCTGTAACAGTGCTGTAGCTACGTCCATGACAGTGATGCCTGCCTGCCTGTAACAGTGCTGTAGCTACGTCCATAACAGTGATGTCTGCCTGTAACAGTGCTGTAGCTACGTCCATAACAGTGATGCCTGCCTGCCTGTAACAGTGCTGTAGCTACGTCCATAACAGGGATGTCTGCCTGCCTGTAACAGTGCTGTAGCTACGTCCATGACAGTGATGCCTGCCTGCCTGTAACAGTGCTGTAGCTACGTCCATAACAGTGATGTCTGCCTGTAACAGTGCTGTAGCTACGTCCATAACAGTGATGTCTGCCTGTAACAGTGCTGTAGCTACGTCCATAACAGTGATGTCTGCCTGTAACAGTGCTGTAGCTAAGTCCATGACAGTGATGTCTGCCTGCCTGTAACAGTGCTGTAGCTACGTCCATAACAGTGATGTCTGCCTGTAACAGTGCTGTAGCTACGTCCATGACAGTGATGCCTGCCTGTAACAGTTCTGTAGCTACGTCCATAACAGTGATGTCTGCCTGTCTGTAACAGTGCTGTAGCTACGTCCATAACAGTGATGTCTGCCTGCCTGTAACAGTGCTGTAGCTACGTCCATAACAGTGATGTCTGCCTGTAACAGTGCTGTAGCTAAGTCCATGACAGTGATGTCTGCCTGTAACAGTGCTGTAGCTACGTCCATAACAGTGATGCCTGCCTGCCTGTAACAGTGCTGTAGCTAAGTCCATGACAGTGATGTCTGCCTGTAACAGTGCTGTAGCTACGTCCATAACAGTGATGTCTGCCTGTAACAGTGCTGTAGCTAAGTCCATGACAGTGATGTCTGCCTGTAACAG
Organism: Salvelinus namaycush; assembly: GCF_016432855.1. Taxonomy (NCBI): domain Eukaryota; kingdom Metazoa; phylum Chordata; class Actinopteri; order Salmoniformes; family Salmonidae; genus Salvelinus; species Salvelinus namaycush. The sequence continues at coordinate 49,105,594 of NC_052326.1, read as the reverse complement.
TGCTGTAGCTACGTCCATAACAGTGATGTCTGCCTGCCTGTAACAGTGCTGTAGCTACGTCCATGACAGTGATGTCTGCCTGCCTGTAACAGTGCTGTAGCTACGTCCATGACAGTGATGCCTGCCTGCCTGTAACAGTGCTGTAGCTACGTCCATAACAGTGATGTCTGCCTGTAACAGTGCTGTAGCTACGTCCATAACAGTGATGTCTGCCTGCCTGTAACAGTGCTGTAGCTACGTCCATGACAGTGATGCCTGCCTGCCTGTAACAGTGCTGTAGCTACGTCCATAACAGTGATGTCTGCCTGTAACAGTGCTGTAGCTACGTCCATGACAGTGATGTCTGCCTGTAACAGTGCTGTAGCTACGTCCATGACAGTGATGTCTGCCTGCCTGTAACAGTGCTGTAGCTACGTCCATAACAGTGATGTCTGCCTGTAACAGTGCTATAGCTACGTCCATGACAGTGATGTCTGCCTGCCTGTAACAGTGCTGTAGCTACATCCATGACAGTGATGCCTGCCTGCCTGTAACAGTGCTGTAGCTATGTCCATAACAGTGATGTCTGCCTGTAACAGTGCTGTAGCTACGTCCATGACAGTGATGCCTGCCTGCCTGTAACAGTGCTGTAGCTACGTCCATAACAGTGATGTCTGCCTGTAACAGTGCTGTAGCTACGTCCATAACAGTGATGCCTGCCTGCCTGTAACAGTGCTGTAGCTACGTCCATAACAGGGATGTCTGCCTGCCTGTAACAGTGCTGTAGCTACGTCCATGACAGTGATGCCTGCCTGCCTGTAACAGTGCTGTAGCTACGTCCATAACAGTGATGTCTGCCTGTAACAGTGCTGTAGCTACGTCCATAACAGTGATGTCTGCCTGTAACAGTGCTGTAGCTACGTCCATAACAGTGATGTCTGCCTGTAACAGTGCTGTAGCTAAGTCCATGACAGTGATGTCTGCCTGCCTGTAACAGTGCTGTAGCTACGTCCATAACAGTGATGTCTGCCTGTAACAGTGCTGTAGCTACGTCCATGACAGTGATGCCTGCCTGTAACAGTTCTGTAGCTACGTCCATAACAGTGATGTCTGCCTGTCTGTAACAGTGCTGTAGCTACGTCCATAACAGTGATGTCTGCCTGCCTGTAACAGTGCTGTAGCTACGTCCATAACAGTGATGTCTGCCTGTAACAGTGCTGTAGCTACGTCCATAACAGTGATGTCTGCCTGTAACAGTGCTGTAGCTACGTCCATAACAGTGATGTCTGCCTGTAACAGTGCTGTAGCTACGTCCATAACAGTGATGCCTGCCTGCCTGTAACAGTGCTGTAGCTAAGTCCATGACAGTGATGTCTGCCTGTAACAGTGCTGTAGCTACGTCCATAACAGTGATGTCTGCCTGTAACAGTGCTGTAGCTAAGTCCATGACAGTGATGTCTGCCTGTAACAGTGCTGTAGCTACGTCCATAACAGTGATGTCTGCCTGCCTGTAACAGTGCTGTAGCTACGTCCATGACAGTGATGTCTGCCTGCCTGTAACAGTGCTGTAGCTACGTCCATGACAGTGATGCCTGCCTGCCTGTAACAGTGCTGTAGCTACGTCCATAACAGTGATGTCTGCCTGTAACAGTGCTGTAGCTACGTCCATAACAGTGATGTCTGCCTGCCTGTAACAGTGCTGTAGCTACGTCCATGACAGTGATGCCTGCCTGCCTGTAACAGTGCTGTAGCTACGTCCATAACAGTGATGTCTGCCTGTAACAGTGCTGTAGCTACGTCCATGACAGTGATGTCTGCCTGTAACAGTGCTGTAGCTACGTCCATGACAGTGATGTCTGCCTGCCTGTAACAGTGCTGTAGCTACGTCCATAACAGTGATGTCTGCCTGTAACAGTGCTATAGCTACGTCCATGACAGTGATGTCTGCCTGCCTGTAACAGTGCTGTAGCTACATCCATGACAGTGATGCCTGCCTGCCTGTAACAGTGCTGTAGCTATGTCCATAACAGTGATGTCTGCCTGTAACAGTGCTGTAGCTACGTCCATGACAGTGATGCCTGCCTGCCTGTAACAGTGCTGTAGCTACGTCCATAACAGTGATGTCTGCCTGTAACAGTGCTGTAGCTACGTCCATAACAGTGATGCCTGCCTGCCTGTAACAGTGCTGTAGCTACGTCCATAACAGGGATGTCTGCCTGCCTGTAACAGTGCTGTAGCTACGTCCATAACAGTGATGTCTGCCTGTAACAGTGCTGTAGCTACGTCCATAACAGTGATGTCTGCCTGTAACAGTGCTGTAGCTACGTCCATAACAGTGATGTCTGCCTGTAACAGTGCTGTAGCTAAGTCCATGACAGTGATGTCTGCCTGCCTGTAACAGTGCTGTAGCTACGTCCATAACAGTGATGTCTGCCTGTAACAGTGCTGTAGCTACGTCCATGACAGTGATGCCTGCCTGTAACAGTTCTGTAGCTACGTCCATAACAGTGATGTCTGCCTGTCTGTAACAGTGCTGTAGCTACGTCCATAACAGTGATGTCTGCCTGCCTGTAACAGTGCTGTAGCTACGTCCATAACAGTGATGTCTGCCTGTAACAGTGCTGTAGCTACGTCCATAACAGTGATGTCTGCCTGCCTGTAACAGTGCTGTAGCTACGTCCATAACAGTGATGTCTGCCTCCTGACAGTGCTGTAGCTAAGTCCATGATGGTGATGTCTGTCTCCGGTGATGGATTGCCCAGTGTCTTATATGCAAGTCCATCCACACTAGCTTTTCTGACTATATTTGTCAAAGCCTGCTACTGTATGCTTGGTTAAATAAAGGTGAAATAAAAACATACAAATACATTTAGTGTTACATGTGTCTCCCCGAGAGGCTGTGCACCAGTGAGGTTCCATTTCAAATCATGACGTCCTCCCATTTTCTCCCCTTGGTTTCATTTGACTAAAAAGAATGTGTGATGAAGCAGACCTGTCTCTCAAGACAAGACAGGCTATGTGCACACTGTGCACAAAATGAGGTGGAAACTGAGCTGCACTTCCTGACCTCCTGACAAATGTATGACCATATTACAGATTCATATTTCCCTCAGATTACACAGAAACACAAAGAATTCAAAAACAAATCCAATTTTGATAAACTCACATAGCTATTGGGTGAAATACCACAGTGTGACATCACAGCAGCAAGATTTGAGACCTGCTGCCACAAGAAAAGAGCAACCAGTGAAGAACAAACACCATTGTAAATACAACCTATATTTATGTTTATTTATTTTCCCTTTTGTACTTTAACTATTTGCACATCATTACAAAACTGTATATAGACAGAATATGAAATTTGAAATGTCTTTATTCTTTTGAAACTTTTGTGAGTGTAATGTTTAATGTTTATTTCACTTTTGTTTATTATCTATTTCACTTGCTTTGGCAATGTAAACATGTGTTTCCCATGCCAATAAAACCCCTTAAATTGAAATTGAATGCTCACTGACAGCAGCTAGCAATTCATGTGTTCACTCTAAAAAGACATGGTTGAAGTGTATGGGCTTGACACACGTGATTCCTTTGCTCCATGTCCTTAAATACTAATATTATTTCAGAGTTGATGATCTGAGGTATCTATCTTTGGCAAAATGGGAGTGTTTACTTTTAATAATGCCTATTTAGCCTGTATAACCCATCTATGCATGAACAAGTAAATGCTTCTGAACTGTTCATTGATAATATGGGGCGGCAGGTAGTTAGAGCGTTGGGCCAGTAACCGAAATGTTGCTGGATCAAATCCCTGAGCTGACAAGGTAAAGATCTGTTGTGCTGCCCCTGAACAAGGCAGTTAACCCACTGTTCCCCGGTAGGACGTCATTGTAAATAAGAATTTGTTTTTAATTGACTTGCCTAGTTAAATAAAGGTTAAATTAAAAAATATATATAAAAAATGATGAATGGTAGTAACCATATGACCAAATGGTCTACCTGAGCAGAGGCAAGTGTATTTATTAATTAGCACCTATTTTATTTTTCCACATGGCTCTACTGAAATATCTTGATTGATTCCTCTGTCTGTGAGGAATTCCAGACCATATAAATAACCTTTTACGGCAGTGGGCTAAATCAGGGTCACACAGAGTGATTATTGGTAGTCTTAAACAAATCTACTTTGAAACCAAAGTATACACCTCACATACATGGTTATGGGCTTTAAAAAAAGACACCTGTACCATGTCAGATATAGAGTTGAAATGGATTCCATTTTGAGTTTCCGTCCCAATATTACACGAAGCAGACCAACTCTTTAGTCATTTATAAACCTCCTGCATGTAAAATACTGTGTACTATAGCTTGGAAAATAACTAAATATGACTCTGGAATACTGGTAATGAAATACTGGTATCATCCCGGCACTAATATTAGCTCATATATCTCTATGTTCCAGACAACACTGCAGACCCAGCGCTCAGGCTTCAACCATCACGAGCAGATAGTTATGAAGGTCTATGTTTGACATAGACTACCCTTGTATAATATTATATCTCCATGTTCCAGACAACACTGTAGGGATCCGGACCCAGCGCTCGGGCTTCAACCGCCGCGAGCAGAACGTCTACCTGCTGCCTATCCTGGTGGTGGATACCGGGCCTCCTGCTCTGAGCTCCACGGGTACCCTGACCATCCACGTGTGTGGCTGCGACCCGGAGGGCGCCATCCAGTCCTGCAATGCCACCGCCTACGTCATTAGCGCCTCACTCAGTCCCGGGGCCCTCATAGCTCTACTGGTCTGCATGCTTATACTCATAGGTAAGCAGCGACCAAACCCCTTCTTTATTGAGGTTGCCAACATAATAGTTATAAAAGTGAAATTCCAGTCTATTTGGCACTTTAGGCAATCAAACGCTCAAGGTTCTTGAAAGAAACAAATTCTATTTGAACAGAGGTCTGAAAACATCTGTTTAAGCTCCCAAAGAAGTCATAATTTATGTAAAGAAACGATGCACAAAACAAACAACACTATGACCTGTTGGTCTGCTTGTACAGTTTTTGGGGTAACATAATTGCACACTTGTTGAGATTTCTGTCTATTTGATTAATGAGATGGCCCTTCTGTTGGAATAAGTCAACTGTAAAGACACAAGCTGGGCATAGGATCAAATTGAAGGATGCAGATTGTTTGTTGGGATAAAGTATGGGATAAAGTATGGGATAAAGTATGTTTACAACTGGCATTAATAAAGGAAAGACATCTGCTCTGGATATTCTGATGGGAGTCTATAGGGACACAGAAAATGCTTTTGTTTTAAAACAGACAAATAGAGAGGTATACAGTATATGGGTGTAAAATATTATAATTCTGCTACAGGTATATCACATATACAGTGCATTCAGAAAGTTCAGACCACTTGACTTTTCCCACATTTTGTTACGTTACAGCCTCATTCTAAAATTGATTAAATATTTTTTTTTTCTCATCAATCTACACACAATACCCTATAATGACAAAGCATAAACAGGTTTTTAGAAATTGTAGCAAATGTATTCAAAATAAAAAACGGAAATATCATATTTACGTAAGTATTCAGACTATTTACTCAGTACTTTGTTGAAGCACCTTTGGCAGTGATTACAGCCTTGAGTCTTGGGTATGACGCTACAAGCTTGGCGCACCTGTATTTGGGAATTTTCTCCCATTCTTCTCTGCAGATCCTTTCTAGCTCTGTCAGGTTGGATGGGGAGCATCGCTACGCAGCTATTTTCAGGTCTATCCAGAGATGTTTGATCAGGTTTAAGTCTGGGCTCTGGCTGGGCCACTCAAGGACATTCAGAGACTTGTCCCGAAGTCACTCCTGCGGCTTCCGTCTGGCCACTTTACCATAAAGACCTGATTGGTGGAGTGCTGCAGAGATGGTTGTCCTTCTGGAAGGCTCTCCCATCTCCACAGAGGAACTCTGGAGCTCTGTCAGAGTGACCATCAGGTTCTTAGTCACCTCCCTGACCAAGGCCATTCTCCCCCAATTGCTCAGTTTGGCTGGGTGGCCAGCTCTGGGAAGAGTCTTGGTGTTTCCAAACTTCTTCCATTTAAGAACGATGGTGGCCACTGTGTTCTTGGGGATCTTCAATGATGTATAAATGTTTTGGTACCCTTCCCCAGATCTGTGCCTCGACACTATCCTGTCTCGGAGCTCTACGGACAATTCCTTCAACCTCAGGGCTTGGTTTCCGCTCTGACATGCACTGTCAACTGTGGGACCTTATATAGACAGGTGTGTGCCTTTCCAAATCATGTCCAATCAATTTCATTTACCACTGGTGGAATCCTACCAATTTGTAGAAGCATCTCAAGGATGATTAATGGAAACAAGATGCACCTGAGCTCAATGTCAAGTCTCATAGCAAAGGGTCTGAATACTTATGTAAGTAAGGTATTTCTGTTAAAAAAAATGTCTCAAAACCTGTTTTCACTTTTTATTATAGGGTATTGTGTTGTAGATTGAGGGAAATGTTTTACGTACAGTAACATAATGTGTAAATAGTGAAAGGGTCTGAATACCTTCCGAATGCACTGTATGAGTATATGGGAATTATTCAAAACAATGTGAATAATATAGAGACCAGAAGACCAAAGTCAAATCTACCACTACCAATGTATCCCTCATTTTCTTATCCTTGTCTTAGTGTAGACAGTTCATGACGCAATCCCACCAAACAATATACCCCTATAGCTGTATCCCTCATTCATGAATTGCATGCTTCTATGATTTGTTTTACATTTATTATCACCATTTCCTTATCCTTCCTTCAAGATTTCCTTATGCTTGACTAAGGATAGACAGTTCAAGGATAGACCGTGCTTCTACACCTGCATTGCTTGCTGTTTGGGGTTTTAGGCTGGGTTTCTGTACAGCACTTTGAGATATCAGCTGATGTAAGAAGGGCTATATAAATACATTTGATTTGATTTGATTCATGATGCTATCCCACCAAACACCGCTTATCCAAATGTGTGGCACTTATCTGAACGATAAACCAAGTAGTACTAAAACGGAGTGTATCACCCCACCACAACTATCATTGTTAGATGGACAGTCCATCTTTTAGGGTTACTTTTTTTCTCATCTCATGTAGAACAGGCTGGAAAAACAAGGACAGATTACATAAAAAGGTGATGCATATCTTTACTTTTCCATCTTTTTCCTTCAAACGGGTAACTGCTGATGTTGCAGTCAGAAAACTCAACCCCCTTTCATGAGAAAAAGTTTTGTCCAAGTGGAGAGTGTATACAATTCAATGATATCAAACCACTCTGCTCCCCAGAATATGGAGGTAGGGGGAGCTGAGTGGAGAGAGTGGGAGGCCTAGAAGGAGGAGGGGGGGAATTGCTGCATCAGCCCTAACGTCCCCCTGGAACAACGCTCTTTAAATAGATAAAGCTTTCCAGACGTTCTCAGATACTAGCACTCACATGCACGACTCTCAGCAGGAGTGCTAGGCGAGAGAGGATTTTGGATTGTCATGTTTAAACATTTAATGAGTCGCTTGCCTCGTCAATATTGCTCGAAACGTTACTATTTCGGCTGCGGTTGAAACGCAATAACGCAGTGTACATCGTTGTCAGTTTATTTTCGGTTCCCTCGTCTTACTTCACTAACATGTTTCACATCTTGTTTGTTTTGAATGATTGATGAACAGGCCGGGACTAGGTCCCTAAATGGCACCCTAGTCCCCATATAGGGAACTACCTTTGACCAGGGCACTGGGATTGGGGGGCCATTTGGGACATACCTTAGGTCACCCGGGGTCTCTGAATCAGGGAAGGGGTATTATTTTTAGGGTGGTTTTAATGAGAGTACGGTTAAAGTTATGCCTCCGTTAACTTAAGCTTGGTGAGCTTAAAAAGCCATTTATATTTTATTCATTGTGGTTTTTAAAAGCGTTTTGGCCCTCAACCAACACATTATGGTTATGTACAAATCGTAAGGAGACAAGCTTCACTACAAAAAGCATTGGTTAAAAGGTACTGTGGTTTTGGTGGTGCTATAGCTATAGAGTATTTACAGTATTCCATTTAGATTGTGCTATATTGAAACACATATAGGGCCTTGAGAAAGTATTTACACCCCTTGACTTTTTCCACATTTTGTTTTGTTACAGCCTGAATTTAAAATTAATTCAATTTAGATTTTGTGTGACTCGCCTACACAGTGGAATTATGTTTTTACAAATTAATAAAAAATGTTAGGCTGAAATGTCTTGAGTCAATAAGTATTCAACCCCTTTGTTATGGCAAATGCATTAAGAAGGAAAGACATTCCACAAATTAACTTTTAACAAGGCACACCTGTTAATTGAAATGCATTAATTGAAACCTCATTGAAGCTAGTTGAGAGAATGCCAAGAGTGTGCAAAGCTGTCATCAAGGCAAAGGGCGGCTACTTTGAAGAATCTCAAATAAAAAATATATTTTGATTTAACACTTTTTGGTTACTACATGATTCCATATGTGTTATTCCATAGTTTTGATGTTTTCACTATTATTCTACAATGTAGAACATAGTAAAGATAAAGAAAAACCCTGGAATGAGTAGGTGTGTCCACACTTTTGACTGGTACTGTATTTAAAATATTTTAAAATCCCATAAATGAACATGACATACATTTTAAAATATATTATCATATATTTCAATAACATATGTCACATTTATGAAAACTGCCAATTCTTATATATTTCAACATATATGTGACATATATAAACATATATGGGCATAAATGTTTGTACCATATATGGACATGTACTGTATGTTTCCACCATATATGGGCATATACGTTTCCACAATATATGGGCATATACTGTATGTTTCCACAATATATGGACATATACTGTACGTTTCCACCATATATGGGCATATACTGTATGTTTCCACCATCTATGCCCATATAATATATAAATAATATACAGTTGAAGTCGGAAGTTTACATACACCTTAGCCAAGTATATTTAAACTCAGTTTTTCACAATCCCTGACATTTAATCCTAGTAAAAATCCCCTGTCTTAGGTCAGTTAGGATCACCACTTTATTTTAAGAATGTGAAATGTCAGAATAATAGTAGAGAGAATTATTTATTTCAGCTTTTATTTCTTTCATCACATTCCCAGTGGGTCAGAAGTTTACATACACTCAATCAGTATTTGGTAGCATTGCCTTTATATTGTTTAACTTGAGTCAAACGTTTCAGGTAGCCTTCCACAAGCTTCCCACAATAAGTTGGGTGAAGTTTGGCCCATTCCTCCTGACAGAGCTGGTGTAACTGAGTCAGGTTTGTAGGCCTCCTTGCTCGCACACACTTTTTCAGTTCTGCACACACATTTTCTATAGGTTTGAGGTCAGGGCTTTGTGATGGCCACTCCAATTACATTGACTTTGTTGTCCTTAAGCCATTTTGCCACAACTTTGGAAGTATGCTTGGGGTCATTGTCTATGTGGAAGACCCATTTGCGACCAAGCTTTACTTCCTGACTGATGTGGGACGGCAGGTACACTAGTGGTTAGAGCGTTGGACTAGTAACCGAAAGGTTGCAAGATCGAATCCCCGAGCTGAAAAGGTAAAAATCTGTCGTTCTGCCACTGAACAAGGCAGTTAAGCCACTTGGCCGTCATTGAAAATAAGAAGTTGTTCTTAACTGACTTGCCTAGTTAAATAAAGGTAAAAAATAAATAAAATAAATATGTCTTGAGATGTTGCTTCAATATATCCACATAATTTCCCTACCTCATGATGCCATCTATTTTGTGAAGTGCAGCAAAGCACCCCCACAACATGATGCTGCCACCCCCGTGCTTCACAGTTGGGATGGTGTTCTTCTGCTTGCAAGCCTCCACCTTTTTCCTCCAAACATAACGATGGTCATTATGGCCAAACAGTTCTATTTTTGTTTCATCAGACCAGAAGACATTTCTCCAAAAAGTACGATCTTTGTCCCCATGTGCAGTTGCAAACCGTAGTCTGGCTTTTTTTATGGCGGTTATGTTGTTATAGGACTCGTTTTACTGTGGATATATATGCTTTTGTACCTGTTTCCTTCCAGCATCTTTACAAGGTCCTTTGCTGTTGTTTTGGGATTGATTTGCACTTTTCGCACCGAAGTATGTTCATCTCTAGGAGACAGAATGTGTCTCATTCCTGAGCATTATGACAGCTGCGTGGTCCTATGGTGTTTATACTTGCGTACTATTCTTTGTACAGATGAACGTGGTACCTTCAGGCCTTTGGAAATTACTCCCAAGGATGAACCAGACTTGTGGAGGTCCAACATTTATTTTTCGGAGGTCTTGGCTGATTTATTTTGATTTTCCCATGATGTCAAGCAAAGAGGTACTAAGTTTGAAGGTCGGCCTTGAAATACATCCACAGGTACACCTCCAATTTACTCACATGATGTCAATTAGCCTATCAGAAGCTTCTAAAGCCATGACATAATTTTCTGGAATTTTCCAAGCTGTTTAAAGGCACAGTCAACTTAATGTATGTAAACTTCTGACCCACTGGAATTGTGATACGGTGAATTATAAGTGAAATAATCTGTCTGTAAACAATTGTTGGAAAAATTACTTGTGTCATGAACAAAGTAGATGTCCTAACCGACTTGCCAAAACTATAGTTTGTTAACAAGACATTTGTGGTTGAAAAACAAGTTTTAATGACTCCAACCTAAGTGTATGTAAACTTCCGACTTCAACTGTACATATATTGCCATATATTTATTTGCCGTATGGGGAGAGAGCGGAACGAGAATGGACAGTGCTGTGTCAACAGCCACCTTGTGTGTTAATGGGGGAGATGTACTGGAGCAAAACAACTGACTGCTTGTGTGGCGGCAATGACTTCCCAACGATCCACCCACACACAGAACACACAGACAGAGCGTACACACACACACACACAGAATAGAACCACACACAGTGCCTAGACACACATACAGAACACACACGAACACAAACTCACCCATTGTTCTGTACGTGTTTATGAGTGTGGTTGGGTTGGAGAACCCAGCTCCCCGGAGGCGCCCAAGCAACCTATTAGATCAATTGTGGCATGATGAGCGAAATGAAAACAAATTTCTGCCTAATTAGCAACAAATAAACAATCCCTCCATCAGTTAATTTAGTGGGTGACGTGATAAATCCATTTTGGCGAGGCATCTGCGCACATCCGTTCCAATTAAGCCCCATCTGCCAAGATGAACTCTTGGCCTCATGTGGCTAGGCACAGCCCAAGGGTAAATTAGCCGTCTTGTCAGGACCGCTTATCAGAACATCTGTACACAGAGGAGCAGCCACATGTTGGCGAGGCAGGTACTATACTACAGGGTTTGGCCACTGTTTGCAGGACATATACAACAGGCTGTGATGCATTATTCCATGCATAACATACAAAATGTGACTTTGCATATCATGCGCTATATCACCACAGCGGCGAATAACCGTAATATGTAACGTTCAAGTTAATATCTCTAAGAGGAATGAAGCAGCCAATGTATTACCTCTGATTTTCCATTTCCACTAAGAGAAGAAAAACACTGCCCCTCCCATCTCGCATGCAGTTTATATCACTCACACAGTTTACCAACTTCACCACTGATTGGTTAGTAGAGGAGTCGTATAATCAAGATCTCCGCCTCCCATTACCCTCTTCACCATTGGGAATTGAGAGTACTAATCAAGTGCATGTTTGGCATGCACAGCAGCATGCATCAAGAGGTTAGTATGACCCGTGTCTATTGGCTGGACCCGGCTATTGACTGTCTCCAATGATGGTGAATGCGGAGGAAAAACTCCCACAATGATCAAAGACATCCATCTCCCCATGGCACCATGGAGACAATGTAGGTTAAGAGAAGTGGCTAGATGAAGAGTTATTGTACAAGAGGCTCTAGACGATCAACAGTCCTCATCTTCCTTTCTGCAAACGCAGCTCTCCAGATGGGAACGCAGGCCATTTTCTCTACAACTCCCAGTCTTATTTTTCAAGTCATTTACAGCAAATGAAGACAAGTTTTTTTTATACAGATTAATATGCTTGTCACTGTTGCATTTTGCTCTTTCCCATAAGAGGAAAAAAAACATGAAAGAAAGGTGAAACAATCAAAGTTTCAGCGTCATGTTCCGACTCTCAAGGTCACGGTTAAGGGTGGGAGTGTATATTGCCTAAGGGCCTGTGCTTTGCATCAAGCTGCGAATCCAATAGAAGTCTATCAAATCCTTCAAGATATAAGGGTTCTCTGACATACCCAATTAAAGAAAAATAGTGTACTGTCATTCATTTTCTTTGAGTTAATGGTCAGGCCATATCTCTCACATTCACAATGTGTGACTTTAGTAGTGTGAGGGTTAGAGCACTAAAGGCCCAGTGCAGTGACAATGTTTTCTGTGTTTTGGATCATATACTATACAACAGCTGATGAAAGTAACACTACAAAAGTTAGATTTTTTTTCTGATAGTTGCTTGTTGAAAATACAATCAATACAGGACCTTCTAATGAGCATGTTTTGCGTAGATGGAGTTTTGGCTATTTAATTTAAATAGGCAAGACAGTTAAGAACAAATTCTTATTTTACAATGATGGCCGAACCCTCCCTTAACCCGGACGACGCTGGTCCAATTGTGTGCTGCCCTATGGGACTCACGATCACAGCCGGTATACAGCCTGGGATTGAACCAGGGTCTGTAGTGATGCCTCTAGCACTGAGATCTAGTGCCTTAGACTGCTGCGCGACTCAGCTTGCTGGTGACATCCAAACCTCTGCCAATAACAATTTTTAAATGACGTATGCCTCCCATTAGGTCCCTCCACCCCATTGGTGGCCTTACCCTCTCCACTCAGACCACTCCTAGACAGTCCTTGCTTTTTTTTGCTTGAGTAATAGTTATTTTTTCTTCCAAAAAAACTATTTTTATTTCTTTTTGACAATTTTAATGGAAAACTGTTACAGTAAGGTACTTAATTGTTACCCAGATATGAGATACAGTGGGGCAAAAAAGTATTTAGTCAGTCACCAATTGTGCAAGTTCTCCCACTTAAAAAGATGAGAGAGGCCTGTAATTTTCATCATAGGTACACTTCAACTATGACAGACAAAATGAGAAAAAAAATCCAGAAAATCACATTGTAGGATTTTTAATGAATTTATTTGCAAATTATGGTGGAAAATAAGTATTTGGTCACCTACAAACAAGCAAGATTTCTGGCTCTCACAGACCTGTAACTTCTTCTTTAAGAGGCTCCTCTGTCCTCCACTCGTTACCTGTATTAATGGCACCTGTTTGAACTTGTTATCAGTATAAAAGACACCTGTCCACAACCACAAACAGTCACACTCCAAACTCCACTATGGCCAAGACCAAAGAGCTGTCAAAGGACACCAGAAACAAAATTGTAGACCTGCACCAGGCTTGGAAGACTGAATCTGCAATAGGTAAGCAGCTTGGTTTGAAGAAATCAACTGTGGGAGCAATTATTAGGAAATGGAAGACATACAAGACCACTGATAATCTCCCTCGATCTGGGGCTCCACGCAAGATCTCACCCCGTGGGGTCAAAATGATCACAAGAACGGTGAGCAAAAATCCCAGAACCACACGGGGGGACCTAGTGAATGACCTGCAGAGAGCTGGGACCAAAGTAACAAAGCCTACCATCAGTAACACACTACGCCGCCAGGGACTCAAATCCTGCAGTGCCAGACGTGTCCCCCTGCTTAAGCCAGTACATGTCCAGGCCCCTCTGAAGTTTGCTAGAGAGCATTTGGATGATCCAGAAGAAGATTGGGAGAATGTCATATGGTCAGATGAAACCAAAATAGAACTTTTTGGTAAAAACTCAACTCGTCGTGTTTGGAGGACAAAGAATGCTGAGTTGCATCCAAAGAACACCATACCTACTGTGAAGCATGGGGGTGGAAACATCATGCTTTGGGGCTGTTTTTCTGCAAAGGGACCAGGACGACTGATCCGTGTAAAGGAAAGAATGAATGGGGCCATGTATCGTGAGATTTTGAGTGAAAACCTCCTTCCATCAGCAAGGGCATTGAAGATGAAACGTGGCTAGGTCTTTCAGCATGACAATGATCCCAAACACACCGCCCGGGCAACGAAGGAGTGGCTTCGTAAGAAGCATTTCAAGGTCCTGGAGTGGCCTAGCCAGTCTCCAGATCTCAACCCCATAGAAAATCTTTGGAGGGAGTTGAAAGTCCGTGTTGCCCAGCAACAGCCCCAAAACATCACTGCTCTAGAGGAGATCTGCATGGAGGAATGGGCCAAAATACCAGCAACAGTGTGTGAAAACCTTGTGAAGACTTACAGAAAACGTTTGACCTCTGTCATTGCCAACAAAGGGTATATAACAAAGTATTGAGATAAACTTTTGTTATTGACCAAATACTTATTTTCCACCATAATTTGCAAATAAATTCATAAAAAATCCTACAATGTGATTTTCTGGATTTTTTTTTCTCATTTTGTCTGTCATAGTTGAAGTGTACCTATAATGAAAATTACAGGCCTCTCTCATCTTTTTAAAAGGGAGAACTTGCACAATTGGTGGCTGACTAAATACTTTTTTGCCCCACTGTATAATGAGATAAAAACATCTGCATTGGGCCTTTAAGTATCTTGTGCAGATACAAATACGTGGAACAGAGCTAAGCACATGCGAAATCCTAGAAGAAAACCTGGTTCAGGCTGCTTTCCAACAGACACTGGGAGACAAATTCACCTTTTAGCAGGACAACAACCTAAAACGCAAGGCCAATATACACTGGAGTTGTTTACCAAGATGACATTGAATGTTACTGAGTGGCCTAGTTACAGTTTTGACTTAAATTGGCTTGAAAATCTATGTCAAGACTTGGAAATGGCTGTCGAGCAATGATTAACAACCAACATGACAGAGCTTGAATAATATTTTTACAATCCAGGTGTGCACACTAAATGAAGATGGGAACACTAACCAAGCTTATCCACGGATGAGGAGCTTGAGAAGAAATGGAATAAAAAATAAATGAAAAAAACATTTGAGGTCACGGTAATGGGTCTTTCAAGGCAATATTACTGTTCAAGAGAACATTACCAGGCAAGGGAAAGTATAATAGATCCATAGATCCATAGAGCCCATTCCTTAAATTTAAAAAATACAATTTTTTTTTTTACCAGTATAATAGATCCATAGAGCCCAATCCTTACATTTAAAAAATACAACACATTTTTTTGCATATTTTTGGCCTGACTTTATATTTTGGGATATGATGGAGTTAGACAGTTGAATAAAGCATGTGAGGCATTTATAGATAGGTGATATTCTTTAAGATTCTTATAATTAATTAAAATAAATGTCTGTGCATACCATATACAGTATGTCTGGGCAAGCGGTCATTGTTAAAGACAATTGGCTTGGTAGTGTGCATTCTCAATGATGAACACTATCACAACTATGAGGGTTTCTTTTCCCTTGCCTGGTAATGTTCTCTTGAACAGTAATATTGCCTTGAAACACCCATTACCGTGACCTCAAATGTTTCTTTTTCATTTCTTTTTTATTCCATTTCTTCTCAAGCTCCTCATCCGTGGATAAGCTTGGTTAGTGTTCCCATTTTCATTTAGTGTCTTTGCCATCTATTCAACATACAATCTCCACAATTTTGTGTTCCAGCCCGGAACCGCCCCGCGAACCCATTCAATCCTGCCCGCTGACCGTGGGTAGTTTGGGTTTCCCGGGGGAAAAACGATCTCAATCCACGTTGAAATGACCTAAACCAAATCGAAACTGTCTATGAATGATAATAGACCTACATGTATGGTCTCTTCACTGTCCAGCTTGCTAACGGTCATCGAAACAAAAGCTAGAGAGTCAGGGAGGATTGAGATTCCAAAAGCAACGCACAGAGGACTATTTTTAGCAAATTGTGTCTGCAAGGAAATAACATCAATCATGTTTTACACCGCTGGGTTAACACGTACAGTATGCTAGAGCAAGGCCATGGTAAGTGAACCACACACACACAGTGCCTTCAGAAAGTATTCATTCATACCATACATACTTGACTTATTCCAACAGCCTGACTTCAAAATGGAATTTCTCACCCATCTGCACTTAATACCCCATAATGACGAAGTGAAAACATGTTTTTAGAAATGTTAGTAAATTTCTTAAATTAAATACACAAATATCTAATTCACATAGGTATTCACACCCCTAAGTCAATACATGTTAGAATCACCTTTTGCAGCGATTACAACTGTGAGTCTTTCTAGGTAGGTCTCTATGAGCTTTGCACACCTGGATTGTAAAAATATTATTCAAGCTCTGTCATGTTGGTTGTTAATCATTGCTCGACAGCCATTTCCAAGTCTTGACATAGATCTTCAAGCCAATTTAAGTCAAAACTGTAACTAGGCCACTCAGTAACATTCAATGTCATCTTGGTAAACAACTCCAGTGTATATTGGCCTTGCGTTTTAGGTTGCTAAAAGGTGAATTTGTCTCCCAGTGTTTGTTGGAAAGCAGCCTGAACCAGGTTTTCATCTAGGATTTCGCATGTGCTTAGCTCTGTTCCACGTATTTGTATCTGAAAAAACACCCTAGCATGAACGCCCTAAAAACATCCATAACATGATGCAGCCACCACCATGCTTTAAAATATTAAAAGTGGTACTCAGTGATGTATTGTGTTGGATTTGTTCCAAACATAACACTTTGTATTCATGACATAAAGTTCATTTTTACTTTAGTGCCTTGTTGCAAAAAGGATGCATATTTTTATTCTGTACAGGCTTCCTTCTTAGGTTAGTATTGTAGAGTAGTTTTCTCCTATCACAACCATTAAACTCTGTAACTGTTTTAAAGTCGCCATTGGCCTCATGGTGAAATCCCTGAGTGGTTTCCTTCCTCTCCGGCAACTGAGTTAGGAAGGACGCCGGTATCTTTGTAGTGACTGGGTGTACACCATCCTAAGTGTAGTAACTTCACCATGCACAAAGGGATATTCAATGTCAGATTTTTTGTGAAGCATTGGAAAACCTCCCTGGTCTTTGTGGTTGAATCTTTGTTTGAAATTCACTGCTCGACTGAGGAACCTTACAGATAATTGTATGTGTGGGGTACAGCAATAAGGTAGTCATTCAAAAATCATGTTAAAAACTGTTATTGCACACAGAGTGAGTCCATGCAACTTATTATGTGACTTGATAAGCACATGTTTACTGCTGAACGTATTCAGGCTTACCATAACAAAGGGGTTGAATACTTAATGACTCAAGATATTTCAGCTTTTATATTTGTAATTCATTTGTAAAAATGTCTAAAAACATAATTCCACTTTGACATTATGGGGTATTGTGTGTAGGCCAGTGACACAAAATCTCAATTTTAAATTCAGGCTGTAGAACAACAAAATGTGCAAAAGGTCAATGGGTGTGAATACTTTCTGAAGGCCCTGTATATTTAGATAAATTAAGTTCATCTTTCTTTTTAGAGTTTATCAGTGATACTGAGGCGCTGAATAATAGGTCTATATTTGCAGTATATTCACAGTTGCATTTTAGGATACATATTGTAACATTTAAATAGCAGTAGGCCTACCATACTGATCCTGGAAACAAGAAAATTAATTGTAAAGTCTAAACCAGTGAGTTGGCAGAAACCAAGGTCAGAATTTAATTGAAATCACTCAGCAGTGAAATGACAACATTGAACAGTGAACCATCATATTTTTGTATTAGAGATCTAATAATGAAAGAGAAGGATTTATATATTGAATTTGGTCAAGTTAGTATGGGAGAGGTGGAAAAACTATTGCTATCCATCAATAATGATAAGCCACCAGGCATAGACAACTTTAATGGGAAACTATTGAGAATGGTAGCAGACTGTATTGCCACCTCTATTTGCTATATATTTAACCAAAGCTTTAAGGAGTGTGTGTCCACACTTGTGGAAGGAAGCTAAAGTAATTCCACTGCCTAAAAATAGTAAAGCACCCTTTGCTGGCTATATCAACGGTCGAATCAGTTTTTTGCCTGTTCTTAGTAAACTGATGGAGAGGATTGTGCTTGACCAAATACTATTTTTCAGAGAATACGATAACTGCTGACTTTCAGCATGCATATAGAGAAGGGCACTCAACTTGTACTGCACTGACTCAGATGACCAATGATTGGTTAAAGTAAATAGATAATAAGATGATAGTTGGAGATGTATTGTTAGATTTCAGTGCAGCCTTTGAAGTTATTGATTGTAAATTGTTATTGAAAAAACTTACTTGCTATGGCTTTACATCACCGGCCATCACATGGTTGGAGAGTTACTTATCCAATAGAACCCAGAGAGTGTTCTACAGTGGAAGCTTCTCTAACATCAGATATGTACAGTGCGGTGTCGCTCAGGCCAGTTGCCTTGGGCCGTTACTCTTACACGAAGCTAAAATGACTATCTATGTGGATGATTACACATTCTACATGTCAGCAACCAAAGCATGGACCTCACTGAAATTCTAAATAACCAATTACTCAGTATCAGAATGTCATAATAAACTGGTCTTAAATACATCTACAATTAAAAGCATTATATTTCATTCAAAAGACATAAACCTCAACTGGAGATGTACATAAAGGCTGTGATCATTGAGCAAGTTGCGGAAGCTAACTCCTAGGTATAACATCGAATGGTCAATTATGTTGGTCAACTCATTTTAACAACGCTTTTGTGAAGATGCGGAGGGCTATGTCTCTTATAAAAAGGAATGTGTTTTTATAGGCTCTGGTCTTGTCCCATCTTGATTACTGTCCGGTAATATTGTCAAGTGAAGCAAAGGAAAACCTAGCATTTCTGCAGCTGGCTAAAAACAGAGCAGCACACCTTGCCCTTATCTGCACATACATAACTAACATCAACAACATGCATGCCAGTACTTCCTGGTTGAGAGTTGACGAGAGATGAACTGCTTCTCTCCTAGTTTTTATTCAAAATATTACTGTGATGAAAATTCCAGATTGTCTGTATAATCAAGTAACATTCAGCTCAGACACCCATGCATATCCCACAAGACATGCCACCAGGGGTCTCTTCACAGTCCCCAAGTCCAAAAAAACGTATTCACGGCAACGCACAGTTTTATACAGAGCCTTGATCGCATGGAACTCCCTTCCCTTAAAAAGAACAGCTGTACAGAAAGACTCAAGTGTAGGCCAAATTACAGAGGAGGAACTTCTTGACGCAATTTCTGCCTTTAAGTCCAGGAAAACTCCAGGGCTGGATGGCATACCAGTTGAGGTATATAAAAAAAAAAATGATGGAGTCAGAGGAACATTATTAGCGTGTTTGAACCACTCAAATAACAATTGTATATTATCAGATACTCAACAAGAAGTTCTGATTTCATTATTACTGAAACAGGACGCAGGTGGTAATTATAAATATCCAGTCCATTAAAAAAATGTGAGTCTCTTTACACTTCAGTGGTGTGATGCATGAATTTATGTTTTCTTTTAAATCCACAATTTGGATCCTTCCACAGCATCATAGAGGTTCTAGATCATTTTTGTCCTGAAGCTACTCCTGCGTTGTCTTGGCTGTGTGCTTAGGGTCGTTATCCTGTTGGAAGGTGAACCTTCACCCCAGTCTGAGGTCCTGAGCACTCTGGAGCTGGTTTTCATCAAGGATCTCTCTGTACTTTGCTCCGTTCATCTTTGCCTCGATCCTGACTAGTCTCCCAGTCCCTGCATCTGAAAGACAACTCCACAGCTGCCACCATGCTTTACAGTAGGGATGGTGCCAGGTTTCCTCCAGACGTGATGCTTGGCATTCAGGCCAAAGAGTTCAATCTTGGTTTCACCAGACCAGATAATCTTGTTTCTCATGGTCTGAGAGTCCTTTAGGTGCCTTTCGGCAAACTCCAAGCAGGCTGTCATGTGCATTTTACTGATGAGTGGCATCCGTCTGGCCACACTACCATGAAGGCCTTATTGGTGGAGTGCTGCAGAGATGGTTGTCTTTCTGGAAGGTTCTCCCATCTCCACAGTGGAACTCTAGAGCTCTGTCAGAGTGACCATCGGATTCTTGGTCACCTCCCTGACCAAGGCCATTCTCCCCCGATTGCTCCGGGCAGCCAGCTCTAGGAAGAGTCTTGGTGTTTCCATACTTCTTTCATTTAAGACTGATGGAGGCCACTGTGTTCTTGGGGACCTTCAATGCTGCAGAAATGTTTTGGTACCCTTCTCCAGATCTGTGCCTCGACATAAACCTGTCTCAGAGCTCTACGGACAATTCCTTCAACCTCATGGCTTGGTTTTTGCTCTGACATGCACAGCTGTGGGACCTTATATAGACAAATGTGTGCCTTTCCAAATCATGTCCAATCAATTGAATTTAACACAGGTGGATTTTAATCAAGTTGTAGAAACATCTCAAGGATGATCAATGATCAACAAGATGCATCTGAGCTCAAATTCGAGTCTCATAGCAAAGGGTCTGAATACTTACGTGGTGTTTCTGTTTTTTATTTTTAATAAATGTGATAAAATATGCTGTTTTTGCTTTGTCATTATGGGGTATTGTGTGTAGATTGCTGAGTATTTTTTTGTTCATTTAATCAATTTTAGAAGAAGGCTGTAACATAACAACATGTGGAAAAATCTAGGGGTCTGAATACTTTCCGAAGGCACTGTGAATATATACAGTTGAAGTCAGAAGTTTACATACACTTATGTTGGAGTCATTAAAACTTGCTTTTCAACCACTCCACAAATTTCTTGTTAACAAACTATAATTTTGGCAAGTCGGTTAGGACATCTACTTTGTGCATGACACAAGTCATTTTTCCAACAATTGTTTACAGACAGATTATTTCACTTATAAATCACTGTATCACAATTCCAGTGGGTCAGAAGTTTACATACACTAAGTTGACTGTGCCTTTAAACAGCTTGGAAAATTCCAGAAATTATGTTATGGCTTTAGAAGCTTCTGATAGGCTAATTGACATCATGTGAGTAAATTGGAGGTGTACCTGTGGATGTATTTCAAGGCCTACCTTCATACTCAGTGCCTCTTTGCTTGACATCATGGGAAAATCAAAAGAAATCAGCCAAGACCTAAAAATAAAAATCGTAGACCACAAGTCTGGTTCATCCTTGGGAGCAATTTCCAAACGCCTGAAGGTACCACGTTCATCTGTACAAACAATAGTATGCAAGTACAAACACCATGGGACCACGCAGCCGTCATACCGCTTAGGAAGGAAACACGTTCTATCTCCGAGAGATGAACGTACTTTGGTGCAAAAAGTGCAAATCAATCCCAGAACAAAAGCAAAGGACCTTGTGAAGATGCTGGAGGAAACAGGTACAAAATTATCTATGTCCACAGTAAAAGAGTCCTATATCGACATAGCCTGAAAGGCCGCTCAGCAAGGAAGAAGCCACTGCTCCAAAACCGCCATAAAAAGCCAGACTACGTTTTGCAACTGCACATGGGGACAAAGATCGTACTTTTTAGAGAAATGTCCTCTGGTCTGATGAAAGAAAAATAGAACTGTTTGGCCATTATGACCATCGTTGTGTTTGGAGGAGAAAGGGGGAGGCTTGCAAGCCGAAGAACACCATCCCAACGGTGAAGCATGGGGGTGGCAGCATCATGTTGTGGGGATGCTTTGCTGCAGGAGGGACTGGTGCACTTCACAAAATAGATGGCATCATGAGGTAGTAAAATTATGTGGATACATTGAGGCAACATCTCAAGACATCAGTCAGGAAGTTAAAGCTTGGTCGCAAATGGGTCTTCCAAATGGACAATGACCTCAAGCATACTTCCGAAGTATTGGCAAAATGGCTTAAGGACAACAAAGTCAATGTATTGGAGTGGCCATCACAAAGCCCTGACCTCAAACCTATAGAAAAATTGTCGGCAGAACTGAAAAAGCATGTGCGAGCAAGGTGGCCTACAAACCTGACTCCATTACACCAGCTCTGCCAGGAGGAATGGGCCAAAATTCACCCAACTTATTGTGAGATGCTTGTGGAAGGCTACCTGAAACGTTTGATCCAAGTTAAACAATTTAAAGGCAATGCTACCAAATACTAATTGAGTATGGGTCATGGCCGTCGAAAGAACTGGACCAAAGTGCAGGGTGGTGAGCGTACATTTTATTTTAAAATGTCGTCAACAAAACAAGAAACAAAATAAACAACCGTTAAGCTTAAGCGCTATAGTGCCACAAACAAAGACAACTTCCCACAAACACAAAAGGGAAAAAGGCTGCCTAAGTATGATTCCCAATCAGAGACAACGATAGATAGCTGTCCCTGATTGAGAACCATACCCGGGCAAAACAAAGAAATACAAAAACATAGAAAATAGAACATAGAATGCCCACCCAAATCACACCCTGACCAAACCAAAATAGAGACATAAAAAGCTCTCTAAGGTCAGGGCGTGATGTAAACATCTGACCCACTGGGAATGTGATGAAAGAAATAAAATCTGAAATAAATCACTCTCTCTACTATTATTCTGAAATGTCACATTCTTATAATAAAGTAGTGATTCCAACTGACCTAAAACAGGGAATTTTTACTAGGATTAAATGTCAGGAATGTGGTAAACTGTGTGTAAATGTATTTGGCTAAGGTGTATGTAAACTCCCGACTTCAATTGACTCAAATGATGTCAATTAGCCTATCAGAAGCTGCTAAAGCCATGACATAATTTCTGGAATTTTCCAAGCTGTTTAAAAGCACAGGCAACTTTGTGTATGCAAAATTCTGACCCACTGGAATTGTGATACAGTGAATTATAAGTGAAATAATCTGTCTGTAAACAATTGTTGGAAAAATGACTTGTGTCATGCACAAAGTAGATGTCCTAACCGACTTGCCAAAACTATAGTTTGTTAACAAGAAATTTGTGGAATGGGTGAAAACCGAGTTTTAATGACTCCAACCTAAGTGTATGTAAACTTCCGACTTCAACTGTAGTTGAAAAATATATATAAAACAAATATATATATAATATATATACAGTATGCGGATAAGGAAATGATGCAGACAATTACATTGATAGATTGTGGCTTCTATCAGCAATATTGAAGCTGATCTACCCCCTAAAAAAATCCCTTCCATTTAATTACTCAAGCAAACAACAAAATTACCTTTAAAAAAAGGATTAAACAAAAACTCCTGAAACGGTGATGACTATGAAGGGAATTACACACAGAAGAAACAGTTTTCACATCAATCCCAATTATAATTGTAATGGTCATAGCAGTATTATACACAGTAATGGTAATATTACTCCATAATAGTCATGATATACATTAATATTGTCTGAATATTCATATAGTCATTCTAATTATCTTATCTTTTTATTTCCACAATCGATAGACACGTTTGATTAGAATGTTGTTGTCATAGCGATGACATTTGCTTTGGTGGTAGACATTAAGTTATAGTTAATTCATTAAGGAATCAAGCACAGCCCCTCCAGAATAAGGATATGTCTGGAGAAGGGGGCTATTGCTAAGTGGAAGTTTTCTAATCAGACATAAAGGAGGTGATTAAAAGAAGTAAGCTTGGATTAAAGCCGTCATTGATTTATTGAGGTGGATACAGCTTTTGTTTTTCCTCCGTCTCATTAGACTATTAAGTGATCCATCTCAATTGTTTTCCTTTTTAATTCAGACTTCATGTTTCAGTCATTAAACCCTCTCTAGGTAGAGCCCAATACAGTAGATCTCTGCTGTGATTTTCTGTCTGGTTCTACCGCAGCACGTTTCACTTGAAGAAGTATTGATAGACGGATCAGCCTCTATTAAGCATTTCAAAACA
The DNA here is from genome assembly GCF_016432855.1 of Salvelinus namaycush. Lineage (NCBI taxonomy): Eukaryota > Metazoa > Chordata > Actinopteri > Salmoniformes > Salmonidae > Salvelinus > Salvelinus namaycush. The sequence continues at coordinate 49,081,728 of NC_052326.1, read as the reverse complement.
TATTTCTGGGCGAGCAAAATTAAAGATTTTGTTCGTGCATCCCGTGGAGAATCGATGCTCATGCATTGGAAATGTTACCCTTTGTTATTTCACTTCACTTGGCTTTCTTTTTGGGGTGAAATCAAAGTTAGAAAACCAGAGATGGAAAAGGGGAAACTTTTTCCTGATAATGACAAAAAAGGCTGTTGAATATTTTTTTGCCACTTGCATAATCCAATAATTCTTCATTAATTGTGTTATTCCCCATTGTGCTTGACAGAATCTTTACAAAAGGGCAGATGGCCCCCGATGTTTTTGTTCATTCCTATAATTCATTAGTCTTCTCCCTGTTACGTGAAATTACTCTCTTACCAGCTACTCTCGAAAAGTTTCTCCCTACTCCAGATAATAATCCAGATCTTTGGCTCTGATTTCCCCGCTGTTAATCCCTAAACCCCTTAATCCCTAATTCCATGCTCTTTCTCCACCTCTGCAGTCCTGGTGCTGCTAATCCTAACCCTGAAGCGCCACCGCAAGGGCCAGCGTATGTCAGAGGACGAGGAGGACATGCGCGACAACGTCATCAAGTACAACGACGAGGGCGGCGGCGAGCAGGACACGCAGGCCTACGACATGAGTGCCCTGCGCAACCTCTATGACTTCCCCGAGGCCAAGAGTGGATCTTCTGAGTCAGGCCCTGATCTGCATGCACTGCCCCAGTGGATCCAGGGGCGGGTGAGCGGCGATGGCGGGGCAGCCGACTTCTCCCTCTTCAAGGGCTACATCCGCAAGAAGGTGGAGCAGGCGGATGCCGACCTGTCAGTGCCGCCCTACGACTCGTTCCAGACCTACGCCTTTGAAGGCACCAGCTCGCCGGCCCTCTCCCTCAGCTCTATCCACACCCTGTCCACTACGTCCGAGCAGGATTTCTCCTACCTCAGCGACTGGGGACCACGTTTCAGGCAGCTGGCGGGCTACTACGCCCCGGGACATCCTGAGGAAGAGGGCTCCTAGCAGTGTCCTCAGCCCAGACCTTTGCCTTCTCCTCCGTCCCCAGCACCGTATCAAGGGAGCCCAGTGTCAACACTGTCCTATAAAGCCCTCGTCCATCATCTCCACAGCGACAGAACTGAAGCCCAGTTGGTGTGTCGGAAATCGATTAGGTCAAAAAATCTTTCTTACTTTGAATCTTTAAGTTTGAAGTTTTTCAAAGCAAAACAACGTTTTTAAAGGTTTTGAAACTCCAGGGTGAAAGGTGGGCTGATTAAATGAGGGATAAAAGCAGGTGTTATCCATTCACTTTTCCCTTAATTCCAATAAGGATCAGAGGAGTATGACGTAATAGAATATAAGTGGGGCACCACAGGTTACAATACCATTACCTTTCAAATTAGTTTCTGGGTATGTTCTGTCTGGAATCAAAGACTAGGTTCATTTTTAGCTGTGTGAGTGGACGCTCTGAGGACATTCCGAGAAATATGAACATTATGAAACTCAGCAGGGAGTCAAGTAATTTTTTTTCAAGACAAGGCAAACTATCTGAGATATGTATTTATTTAAGAAAATATTTACAGTATGTATTTATTCCTTTGTATTTATTTATTTATTTTGTCCATAATCACAATGGACATCAGTGAAGAATGATACAGATAGAAAGAAGAAAGAAAGGTTTATTATGGTGAGAACCTGAGGAGAGAAGAGCTTCTACAGAGGCGCTTAGCATAGGTAGGACTTTACATACTGCTTTCACAAAGGTGATATTTGGGTCACAGACAACTACAGTATTGGAAATATTTGTATTTATTTTTCAGGAACACTTTTGTAAAATAAACAACTGAAGACAGAGCGCGACAGAAAAGAAAAGAGTGAGAGAACAAAGGATGAGACAATTCAGTGCACAAATTGGTTTTGTGTTGACATCCTTTCACTGTATTGTGAAGATTTCTAAGGGATTATGAAGGTTGTGGGACAGTATGTGATAACCGGGTTTTTGCCTTTCTTTTTCAGCGCCATTTAAAAGGCTATAAGGCACAATCCACACGAGTGATCCAGGACTATATGAAATGACTGTTGGTTTCATGGAGTTGGCTATTAGCTAACTCTTCCTGAGGAGTTCATTTTCATTCCAGTATTTGTATGTGTGAGTGTAATATGCGAACAACTTGTTTTATATTCTGAAAGATTTGATCGCTTTTGTTCTTTTGGGTCTATTTTAGAAGATGGATGGATATGTGAAGGGGTGACAGGTACAGGAATAAAGGATGAGGAGATGGAATTATTCTACCCACCATCCAGAACCTATTTAATGTTGACCTTAAACTTGCAAATGTATGGGAAATAAAAATCAATAAATATTTTATCGTTTTGTGTTTTTAAATACTCTGTTGGCTATTTCTCCACACTGCAAAAACAGACATCCCTAGGATCTAATATAATTTTAACATCATAATCTTATTTTATTATGTCCTTCTTTGTGAGAGTCGCTACAGTATTCCCGAGGGGGGGGGGGGGGGTGTAGGGGACAGTTTGATATTATAATAGCTGATTTAATACAGTGAAACTTTACCCTCATAATTATGGTATGATGACACTTATTTACTGAAGATATTTATATTTTTAGGGATCTATAGTCCTGCATCCAGGAAGTAAATGTATAGCTTTGTTCCACTAGAGAGAGTACAGTCAGAATGTGTAAGTCTAATTACTGCTGAGGATGGGTAGAGGTTACCTGAGGATCCTGAAGCATATGGAGTTCAGTCTCTCATCTTTGTGGTCTGTGGTGGTGACCAAGTCATACCATGTCATGTTTCACTTCAAAGGACTAAGGGCTCAATTCAAACCCTAGTGTAGAAGATCTATGTTGTAGCGCAGTTGACCTTTAAAGGTCATTTCCGATTGAGCCGACATATGCAGCGTTTACCCCGGATGCTGTCTCTGCGAACGCGGTAACAATGCCTTTAAATGTCAATCTCTCTACCAATTGCAGGTCTTCCGCGCTATGGACTGAATTGAGCAGTAGGACGTCCATTATGAGTATAAAGTTAAAATTTCACTTGAGTGTTGAGTCAGCCGTTTTGACTAAGGATGTTGAAAAATGTTGGACAGTGGACATTTAACCGGCATATCCTTATCCCTAATTATATCCTTAATCCTTAACCTACATCACCCCTTAACCCTAACCTTAATGCAGTGGTATTCAAAGTAGGGTTCGCGACCCCTAGTGTGTTTTAATTGAGGACATGTTTATTTTCATTTTAATGAGTGATGAAAATGCAATGAATTAAAGGTTATTAAGGTTGTCATTAGATTTGGGGTAGGGTGGGGTTGTGACAAACTTGTGGGGGGAAAAATGGGGCTGCTGAAAATGTTTGAATACCACTGCCTTAAAGGGATATTTAACTTTTTTCTAAACTTAAAAAAGCAAACTCTCCCTTTAACCTTAAACCTAATCCTAATCTTAACCCTACATGTAACCACTGTCTGTCCCTAATCTTGATTTAACCCCTAACATTAATCTAATTAATCTGCCTGCTGAATATCTACAGTACTTCCAAAACATTGACAAGTCGGAGACTTCTAATATGTCTATACTTCAAGGTCATAATGAACCAGAACAAGATTAGTAAAAAACATTCCGGTAATAACATTTTAACTTGACTGTTGGCTGGAAATATACAGTGGCTTGCAAAAGTATTCACTCCCATGGCATTTTTCCTATTTTGTTGCCTTACAACCAAGAATTAAAATAGATTTTTTTGGAGGTTTGTGTCATTTGATTTACACAACATGCCTATCGCTTTTAATTTTTGTTTTGTTTGCTTATTTTTTTCTTTAAGCAATAGCTTTTTTTCTGGCTACTCTTCTGTAAAGCCAAGCTCTGTGGAGTGTACGGCTTAAAGTGGTCCTATGGACAGATACTCCAATCTACGCTGAGAAGCTTCGAAGCTCCTTCAGGGTTATCTTTGGTCTCTTTGTTGCCTCTCTGATTAATGCCCTCCTTGCCTGGTCTGTGAGTTTTGGTGGGCGGCCCTCTCTTGGCAGATTTGTTGTAGTGCCATATTCTTTCAATTTTTTAATAATGGATTTAATTGTGCTCCGTGGGATGTTCAAAGTTTGGGATATTTTTTATAACCCAACCCTGATCTGTACTTCTCCACAACTTTGTCCCTGACCTGTTGGGAGACCTCCTTGGTCTTCATGGTGCCGCTTGCTTGGTGGTGTTGCAGACTCTGGGGCTTTTCAGAACAGGTGTATACATACTGAGATCATGTGACCGGTCATGTGACACTGAGATTGCACACAGGTGGACTTTATTTAACTAATTATTTGACTTCTGAGGTAATTGGTTGGACCGGATCTTATTTAGGGGCTTCAAAGCAAAGGGGGTGAATACATATGCACGCACCATATCTTTTTATCATTTTTTTAACATTTTGAAACAAGGACTTTTTTTCTTTTCACTTCACCAATTTGGACTATTTTGTGTATGTCCATTACATGAAATACAAATAAAAATCCATTTAAATTACAAGTTGTAATGCAACAAAATAGGAAAAACGCCAAGGAGGATGAATACTTTTGCAAGGCACTGTATGCGACTTGAACAAGAAAAGCGAGGGCGAGAGAGCTATATGTGGTCAGAGATTGGATGTGGTCAGGAGAGATTGGATGTGGTCAGGAGAGAAAGGATGTGGTCAGGAGAGATTGGATGTGGTCAGGAGAGATTGGATGTGGTCAGGATTTATTGGATGTGGTCAGGAGAGAAATGATGTGGCCAGGAGAGATTGGATGTGGTCAGGAGAGATTGGATGTGGTCAGGAGAGAAAGGATGTGGTCAGGAGAGATTGGATGTGGTCAGGAGAGATTGGATGTGGTCAGGAGAGATTGGATGTGGTCAGGAGAGATTGGATGTGGCCAGGTCTAATCGTAATGTGGGATGACGCGGCTATACTGTAATGTTCCATATGCACAAAAACCATATTTCTCTCAAATGTTGTGCACACATTTGTTTACATCCCTCTTAGTGAGCATTTCTCCTTTGCCAAGCTAATCCACCCACCTGACAGGTGTGGCATATCAAGAAGCTGATTAAACTGCATGATCATTACACAGGTGCAACTTGTGCTGGGGCCAATAAAAGACCACTCTAAAATGTGCAGTTTTGTCACACAGCACAATGCCACAGATGTCTCAAATTTTGAGGGAGAGTGCAATTGGCATTCTGACTGCAGGAATGTCCACCAGAGCTGTTGCCTGAGAACTGAATCTTAATTTCTCTACCATAATCTGCCTCCAACGTCGTTTTAGAGAATTTGGCAGTACATCCAACGGGCCTCACAACCGCAAACCAGGTGTAACCATGCCAGCCCAGAACTCCACATCCGGTTTCTTTACCTGCAGGATCATCTGAGACCAGCCACCCAGACAGCTGATGAAACTGTGGGTTTGCACAACTGAAGAATGGCTCAGGGAAGCTCATCTGTGTGCTCATCGTCCTCACCAGGGTCTTGACCTAACTGCAGTTTGGCGTTGTAACCGACTTCAGTGGGCAAATGCTCACCTTCAGTGGCCACTGGATGACTGGAGAATTGTGCTCTTCACGGATGAATCATGGTTTCAAATGTACCGGGCAGATGGCAGATAGCGTGTATGGCATTGTGTGGGCAGTTATGTGAACCGTAACTCAGTAAAATCGTTGAAATTGTTGCATGTTGCATTTATATTTTTGTTCAGTGTATTATTAATCATAGCTCCACGACGACAGCACCGGATGACGTGATGGCATAGCCTACATTCCTCTAGACTGTTGCCTATAAACACCCAGGCCATTAGAGACATAGGACAAGAGACGGGAACTGAATGAATTCCTCATCAGTGAAATGTCAGCAGGATACCTCTGAATGACTAATTCAATGTAGAAGGTTAAAGAGTAAGCACTGCCTAAGGGGGAATATCTGTTTCTCCCAGGACTCCTGGTCACTCCACTCTTCGCCCATAAACGAGCGTCTTTATGGAGGCAGCAGCGGCCATTTTTCAATAATAGGCTATAGATGCTAACATATTAATGTGTCGTAATAAATCACAGACCCCCCCCCAGTCCAAGGGCAACATGAGGACATTGTTTTGTTATGCGTGTGGATGAAAAGTGATTGACAGTGCTCTGGGGAAATTTCTGGGCTGACACTAAAGTCAACCCACTTTTCTCATTGGGATTGATAATGACAATTGATTAGACATGGTGGAAATATGAATGTACTATAGAACTTATTTATTAATCAAATTGGCAGCGGAGCACTATTTACTTTTCGAAGGCACATAGAAAAACAAAGCTTTCAAAGAGGGATGGAGAAACAAAGCAACATTTTCTTTACTTATGTCGTGAAACGCAAGACTGCTGTAGATTAAACCTGATGTCATTTAAACCCGCTAGATGGAGAGAAAAAAAGTTTCAGGCAGTTTAAACATTTTCTAAAAATGTATATTTTGAGACTCAAAATACTTGCTGAAATTCTGATTATGTCGAATTATGCATAACCCAATTAATTTAGATAATTTAGCATTGGGAACATTATGCCTTGTTGTATGTACAACTTAATTTCAAAAATCAAAACATATGTTTTATCACTTAAACTTTAAGATTTCTTGATTTAAAACGATGACACCTTTTCTATTTTGATACTGTAGTTATTTATTTAGATTATGATTGCCAGTAATTACATTTGGATTAAATTAGTTAGCACATGCCTTGTTATACCACTGAAACCTCCAGATAGTTTTATTTCTTGTTTGAAAAGTTTTCAAAGAATAGAACCCTACCAGCTGTATGATATCTGCGATAATGGACTTTTTGAAGACGCTGGGATACTGCACTTAGCCCAGGGCTAACAGCCTCAGAAAATCTAAGATAGATTTTATCCCGTGGTTAAATGATTGTTGACATTTGCACATTCTCAAGTGGGATAGCACCAACCTTTACCCAGGTTTAGCTGGCCCTACTCGTGACCAGTCTTGGCACCAACTTTTTTCTGTTGTCACATCATTTGAATATTCTACTCCAGAAGAAAAATGACAGTTTCAGAGAGCCCTGGGTTAACACATGTTTGTGTGGAAGGGAGGGTAAGCTAGCCCTGGGCTAATTTTAACCCGGGAAAAACCACCAAATGAACATCTAGAAAATATTGATACAAATCAATTAGTACAGGTTGAGTGTCTGTTCTGTCAATGCACTATAATATAAGAGACAGATATTTACTTTGTTCAGGACTCAATTTAAAAGAACAATTTGCTTTGTTCTGAGAATCAGACCACGCCACTTATAAGATGACGTTAGACTAGACTCCATAGCTGACAAAACGCCATCCACAGCACAAAGGCCAGAATGTGTCACTTTATGAATTCATATTTCTGTTTTAATGTCGATTGAAAGGAACAGGACAATCTTAATAGCACAACCTTGATGGCTTGCCCTAGCTCACATTATGCTGCTGACTATGTACAGAATTACTGATGTCAATCTGTTCTGATCTAAAGGCACAAAGGATAATTCAAAACAATGTGTCTTGAGGTACAGTATAAACTGGGTGGTTCGAGCCCTGAAGGTTGATTGGCTGACAGCCGTGGTATATCAGACCGTATACCATGTGAATGACAAAACATTTACAGTTGAAGTCGGAAGTTTACATACACTTAGGTTGGAGTCGTTAAAACTTGTTTTTCATCCACTCCACAAATTTCTTGTTTAACAAACTATAGTTTTGGCAAGTCGGTTAGGACATCTACTTTGTGCATGACACAAGTCATTTTTCCAACAATTGTTTACAGACAGATTATTTCACTGTATCACAATTCCAGTGGGTCAGAAGTTTACATACACTAAGTTGACTGTGCTTTTAAACAGCTTGGAAAATTCCAGAAAATAATGTCATGGCTTTAGAAGCTTCTGATAGTCTAATTGACATAATTTGAGTCAACTGGAGGTGTACCTGTGGATGACATCATGGGAAAATCAAAAGAAATCAGCCAAAACCTGTAGACCTCGACAAGTCTGGTTCATCCTTGGGAGCAATTTCCAAACGCCTGAAGGTACCACGTTTAGCTGTACAAACAAGTATAAACACCATGGGACCACGCAGCTGTCAAATCAAAGTTTTTTTGTCACGTTTTTTTGTCACGTGTGCCGAATACAACCGGTGTAGACCTTACAGTGAAATGCTTACTTACAGGCTCTAACCAATAGTGCAAAAAAGGTATTAGGTGAACAATAGGTAAGTAAAGAAATAAAAACAACAGTAAATGTGCGGGGGAACTGGTTGGTCGGGCCAATTGAGGTAGTATGTACATTCATTTATAGTTAAAGTGACTATGCATATATAGTCATACCGCTCAGGAAGGACCACTCAGGAAGCGGTCCTTCAGGAAGCGGTCCTTCAGGAAGCGGTCCTTCAGGAAGCGGTCCTTCCTGAGTATCATACCGCTCAGGAAGGAGAAGCGTTCTGTCTCCTAGAGATGAACGTACTTTGGTGCGAAAAGTGCAAATCAATCCCAGAACAACAGCAGACCTTGTGAAGATGCTGGAGGAAACAGGTACAAAAGTATCTATATCCACATAGCCTGAAAGTCCTATATCGACATAGCCTGAAAGGCCGCTCAGCAAGGAAGAAGCCACTGCTCCAAAACCGTCATAAAAAAGCCAGACTACGTTTTGCAACTGCACATGGGGACAAAGATCGTACTTTTTGGAAAAATGCCCTCTGGTCTGATGAAACAAAAATAGAACTGTTTGGCCATAATGACTATCGTTATGTTTGGAGGAAAAAGGGGGATGCTTGCAAGCTGAAGAACAACCGTGAAGCACGGGGGTGGCAGCATCATCTTGTGGGGGTGCTTTGCTGCATGAGGGTCTGGTGCACTTCACAAAATAGATGGCATCATGAGGAAGGACAATTATGTGGATATATTGAAGCAACATCTCAAGACATTAGTCAGGAAGTTAAAGCTTGGTTGCAAATGGGTCTTCCAAATGGATATTGACCCCAAGCATACTTCCAAAGTTGTGGCAAAATGGCTTAAGGACAACAAAGTCAAGGTATTGGAGTGGCCATCACAAAGCCCTGACCTCAATCCTATAGAATATTTGTGGGCAGAACTGAAAAAGCGTGTGCAAGCAAGGAGGCCTACAAACCTGACTCAGTTACACCAGCTCTGTCAGTCAGTGTCTAGGGGTTTTAGAGGACTTCCCTGTGACCTCTAAATATAGGGTTAGGTCAATACTAATTGAGTGTATGTAAACTTCTGACCCACTGGGAATGTGATGAAAGAAATAAAAGCTGAAATAAATCATTCTCTCTACTATTATTCTGCCATTTCACATTCTTAAAATTAAGTGACCTAAGACAGGGAAATTTTACTACGATTAAATGTCAGGAATTGTGAAAAACTGAGTTTAAATGTTGTTGGCTAAGGTGAATGTAAACTTCCGACTTCAACTGTATTTGTACAGCTCTAATTACATTGGTAACCAGTTTATAATAGCAATAAGGCACATCTGGGGTTTATGGTATATGGCCAATATACCACGGCTAAGGGCTGTATCCAGGCATTCCGCATTGCCTTATTGCTTAAGTATATACTATTTGATATTTTATGAGGATGTCATTTAAATATCACAATAAAGTTCTGATGTGACCAAACCCTATATTTAGAGGTCACAGGGAAGTCCTCTAAAACCCCTAGACACTGACTGTAACTAAAGAACTGATTTGACACTGAATCCATATTACTAGTGCTGAGACTATACCTCTACGGCAGCTTTGTCACTTTGAATAAAAAAGGACGTCAGTGCTATGGATGCTGTAATCTCCAATGGAGAAATGGTATTGTCTCTCTTCTCCCGTGGCTTGTGTGTAAAGTGTATTCCCACCATGCAGTGTTTATTCCACAGTTCATCATGTTGTATAATGTCAGCCATCTTGACAGTCAGATAAATATTAAAGGGTGGTTATCTGTGCTTTCGGGATGCCTCCTAGAACCCACAGTGCAAAAATACCTGCATAGAGAGCCAGTGAGGATGAACATATGCACATTTGGGAAATGTAATACTTTTTGGCCCTGAATCTTGTATGTGTTGGGTAAATATGCATTTGCTAAGGTAAATAAATGCTCAAATACTTTCCATTATTTATGAGAAAAAATATATTAGCAAATGCATTTAACATAATATATCAACATAATATTAAATAATGTAGTTAGCAATATCTTATAAGGTTAAGTTAATATAATAATTAGAAACCTCTGTATTACAGTGATGCTGTACTCTGTTTACTTTATTTTGGATAGCTAAATTGGATTAAGATTCTTATAGAAGTCTTTATTTTTCCACATATCTGCTGCTTTTTTAGCTGTAAACTGTCTGGCTTGCCATCCTCTCTCTCTCTCTCTCTCTCTCTCTCTCTCTCTCTCTCTCTCTCTCTCTCCCTCAATCCTTTTCTCCGTAATTTCAGAACTGGCAAAATCCCTCTTCTGCTCCAGAGAAAAGCTGACAATCTAACTAGCTAGTTTACACAGTTGAAAGATAGATTGATCCTCTCGCACGTATCTTTGTAGATGCCTCTTGAGACCCTATTTCTCTAGGCTTGCTCTATCTTGGGCCTCTCCAATGCTGTTAGATGTTGCTTCCCTCCAGGCCAATGGTTCACCTAGGTTGACATCAACTGTCATACATTCTATTTCAAAATGTTTTTTTTTGGAAATTCAGCTGTCACAATGCAGGAACTCCCCCAGGGCTGTGTTCAAAAGCAGCGTTCAGAAAGCCAAAGACGATCCTTTTTGATGTCATCATATGCACACACAACAGAGACCAGCATGTTTTCAATATGCCCTCGAAGTGGCATTTCAGGGGGTGGTGCCAATTCGAATTTGAGTAAACTTGTGTGTCCAGACTGAGAACTTATTATTTCTTTCTTTTTTTTCCGACAAATTCAATACATAAAACAATAGAGAAAGTATTATTTATTGTAAAGCCATCACCCACCCAACCCAACCCCTTTGGAGGACAAAAGCAACCTTGTTTTGCACCCTGTTTTTACAGATATTTTGCTACATTCATTTCACACAATTTACACTTTTCCACACAGTATTACATGACAGAAATACAGTTCAATAGACATGTGGCGACCCGTCATTCAGGGCAGCGCCCCACCTGTTTTGAGACCCACCTGTTTAGCTATATAAAAAAAAAAAGGCAAAGTGTGGCTACTTTGACGTATCTCAAATATAAAATATATTTTGATTTGTTTAACACATGATTCCATATGTGTTATTTCATAGTTTTGATGTCTTCACTATTATTCTAAAATGTAGAAAATTGTACAAAATAAAGAAAAACCCTGAAATGAGTAGATGTGTCAAAATTTGTGACTAAATAAAAAACTAAAGTGGCTGTTTTGCATTTTATCATTAATTCATGTCACATATCTGTTTGCAAGCAATGTAAAAATAACAATCCTTGAGTTAATAAAGCTACATACGAACATGGCTTCTTTCTTGAGTAAGGCAGCTCCAAAATGCAGGTGTTTCAACCTCAGGTTCTTTTGTGATGGAGGGACAACCAGTGAAAGCACAGGGCTTAGGCGTTAGTAATCTTCTCCAGTTGCTCCATGATCGGCTCAGTGTTCTGTCACCCATGTGGACATTACGTCACCGCATAATCTACAGGGAGAGCTAGGCAGTTCAAGGCCCCTTGGGTGCTGCCATAGATTAACAATAGAAGCGCCAGTCCAAGAAGGCTCAAGGTCATTGGCTACAGATAAAATGATGTCATATCACGCTATATCTACCATAGCTTTGATTGGACTGATCATGTCAACATCATACTTTCAAAATCTTACCTAATGTAGTAAGCTAGCTAGCTAGACAAGCAGTCATCATCATGAATCGTGTCAATCTACTGGCAAATCCATTTGAATCCTTGTCATTTGAAGAGAAATTATAAATAAAATGTATCAGTGCTCATCGGCCATTAGACATAAACATTACACAAATCGGATATCGCAAATTCAACAATGAGTGGTCTGGAAGGAATCAGTAGCTAACTGCGAGAGTTACAAAGCAATCATTATTTTGCTTCCCCTGCCTGCTATTCGGTTGAGAGTGTGTGTGTGGTCCATGTCTGGGTTTAAAGATTTAAAACATCTGTCTGAAAGAGTTTCATTTCCAAGCTTAAAAGGATAAACATTCATACACCACACCATGGCCCAGAAAATGTTGAATACATTGGCCATACTCTCAATCAAGCATGACTTCTGCAGCTTTCAAAACAACTGGAAACTCGGAACTGGGAAATCTCTGACTTCCAACTTCAGTGCGTTCAACACAACCGGGAACTCCAACAAAAAAAACGAGCTCCAACTGGGAAAATACATTTTGAACGGTCATCCAAATCAGGCCTCTTTCTAGAAATCTGACTTTCCGACCTGAAGATCACTGACATCCTGATTCAACATTGTTTTTTTCCTCATGTTCCCAGTTGTCTTGAAAGCACCATAAATGCCAGACTTTGATGACAAACGTTGATGACAAATTTTGCCCACAAGAAGGACCGCCATGCCACCTTCCTGTTCAAGTGAGCACAGCACAACAACGGTGAGTCCAAAAATATGTATTGTCTTATAGAAATGTCATCATCGATTATTTTAAGAGCTTAAATTGTCTATGTGCCCCCGTTATTTACCTTATGGTTCAGACTTGGTGTACAGGGAAAATAATGGTACTGTAGGCTTACAGCTTCTTTCTCGTCTCTATCTCTCTCTTGCTCTGTGTGGCGACAAGAAGAGTCAAGTTAAGGCCTCAACACCTTGCTACATTTATCTGAACTAACAACTTTCTGAATTTCTGTTAGTCTCCATTTTGAAAGTGCTGAACGATTGCCTACCTCGTTGCAGCTTCTTTGCTTGCACTTGCTTATACTTAGAGCTAATTGTTAATGATATAAGAACAAACATTATGAATTTACTTAACATAAAAATAATAATGTTTGTGTATGTTTCAAAAGACAAAACTCATATTATTGAAAGCGAATGCGGTTCTTATCAAGTTACACAAATCCACAAGGAGTCAATAGAAACCATATTTATTTAAGCAAGTCAGCCATATCAGCTATGGTTTTTAGAAAGGCAGTACATGAGGCTCAATTAACTGCCAGATAAGGCTCCACTGAAAGCCAGGTATAGTGGTTGTAAGGATGTACTCCATGATGCTAAAAGCTCCGCTGTCAGAACAGCACAGGCCCTAACATTTTGTGGCACCGTTTGTCACTGTTATAGCACAATTAATGTATTGTTTAGTGTTGTGTTGTGGCTTTGCTGGCATTCATAAAGAAAATGGTTGAGTCTGCCTCACCAAGATTTACATGCTAAAATCGCCACACACAAAAATGCATTCAAACATCTGCTGCACACATGATCAGTGGTGTAAAGTATTTAAGTAAAAATACTTTAAAGAATTACTTAAGTAGTTTTTTGGGCTGTCTGTACTTTACTATTTATATTTGACAACTTTTAATTGTACTACACTACATTCCTAACGAAAATTATGAATTTTTTACTCCATGAATTTCCCCTGACACCCAAACGTACTCGTTACATTTTGAATGCTTAGCAGGACAGGAAAATGGTCTAATTCACACACATCAAGAGAACATCCCTGGTCGTCCCTACTTTGCAGCTTCTTTGTCCCTACTTTGCAGCTTCAAACTAGAAAGTGTAGCTGTCTGCTTTACTTAATATAAAGAATTTGAAATGATTTATAGTTATACTTAAGTATATTTTGCAATTACATTTACTTCTGATACTTAAGTATATTTAAAACCAAATACTTTTCGACTTTTACTCAAGTAGAATTTTACTGGGTGACTCACTTTTACTTGAGTCATTTTCTGTTAAGGTAGCTTTACTTTTACTCAAGTATGACAATTGGGTACTTTTTACACGGTCTAAGGCACTGCATCTCAGTGCTAGAGGCGCACTACACACCCTGGTTCGATTCCAAGCTGTATCACAACCGGCGGTGATTGAGAGTCCCATAGGGCGGCACACAATTGGCCCAGTGTTGACCGGGGTAGGCTGTCATTGTAAATAAGAATGTGTTCTTATTAACTGACTTGCCTAGTTACCTAAAGGTTAAATAAAAAATGAAATACATGCTGCTCTCGGCCCCAGCCACTACAGATCATAAGCTTTTAATGGCTGAGCTAACTTACAAGGCTACCAAGACAGTAGTAGTAGTATGGCCAAAATCCGGCCCACATGTTACCACTTATCAGATGGCCCAGTTAGCGTTTGGTAATATGGTGAAGGTCTGGTTTTCATACCTAAACCAGATTAAATGGCCAGTGTAAGGTGACGCTGTTGGCAGTGACCTAGTCCGCCAAACATTCAGACCAAAAGTCACCCAGCAACTACGGAAATTTATGGGCACATACTGTACCTCAAGCAGGAGCTCAACCATAACAAAAAAAGTGTCAACCCTGGTCGTATCTCCCAAAATTTGAACCGGATCTAGCCCATATGACGTTTCAGTGCCAGCACTCAAACATAATGTGCTGCTAAACAACCAGATCTGACCAGTAATCGTCTGCTGACAGGGTAGTCTGCTCTATCCAACATAATCCCAAGACATGACTTGTGAGCAGTATTCCTGTATGGGAAGAAAAATTGTCTAGCCAGCACTGTGGAAATGTAGCCACTTCATCAGTGATGTCCACTCTAAAGATTAATGGTCATATTAATGGGCACCCCAGCACCTGATCTCTCCTATGGGATGTGCTCTAATGCTGTGTAGCTTCTCTCACAGTGGGAGGTAAGAAGCTATTCCAGCCTGCAGCCATTAACTTATGTGCCATAGGCACAAGACATATATTACCAGCCAAAAGTTTGGACACACCTACTCATTCCAGGGTTTTTCTTTATTTGTAATATTTTCTACATTGTAAAATATTAGTGAAGACATCAACACTATGAAATAACACATACGGAATCATGTAGTAACCAAAAAAGTGTTAAACAAATCAAAATATATTTGAGATTCTTCAAAGTAGCCACCCTTTACCTTAATGACAGCTTTGCACACTCTTGGCATTATCTCAACCAGCTTCACCTGGAATGTTTTTCAACAGTCTTGAAGGAGCTCCCACATATGCTGAGCACTTGTTGGCTGCTTTTCCTTCAGTCTGCGATCCAACTCATTCCAAACCATCTCAATTGTGTTGAGGTCCGGTGATTGTGGAGGCCAGGTAATCTGATGCAGCACCATCACTCTCCTTCTTGGTCAAATAGCCCTTACACAGCCTGGAGGTGTGTTGGGTCATTGTCCTGTTGAAAAACAAATGATAGTTCCACTAAGCGCAAACCAGATGGGATGGCATATTGGTGCAGAATGCTGTGGTAGCCATGCTGGTTAAGTGTGCCTTGAATTTTAAATGAATCACCAACATTGTCACCAGCAAAGCACCCCTCCTCCTCCATGCTTCAAGGGGGGAACCACACATGTGGAGATCATCAATTCACTTACTCTGTGTCTCACAAAGACACGGCGGTTGGAACAAAAAATCTCACATTTGGATTAATCAGACAAAAGGACAGATTTCAACCGGTCTAATGTCCATTGCTCGTGTTTCTTGGCCCATGAAAGTATCTTCTTCTTAGTAGTGTCCTTTAGTAATAGTTTCTTTGCAGTAATTCGACCATGATGTCCTGATTAACGCAGTCTCCTCTGAACAGTTGATGTTGAAATTTGTCTGTTACATTTATTTGGACTGCAATTTCTGAGGCTGGTAACTCTAATGAACTTATCCTCTGCAGCAGAGGTAACTATGGGTCTTCCTTTTCTGTGGCGGTCCTCATGAGAGCCAGTTTCATCATAGCTCTTGATGGTTTTTGAGATTGCACTTGAAGAAACGTTCAAAGTTCTTGACATTTTCCCCATTGACTGATCTTAATTTCTTAAAGTAATGATGGACTGTCGTTTCTCTTTGCTTATTTGAGCTGTTCTTGCCATAACTTAATGCATGCTCTTCAACCGATCGCTGCACACACCTTCCCACCCGTCCAGCATCACTACTCTGGACGGTTCTGACTTAGAATATGTGGACAACTACAAATACCTAGGTGTCTGGTTAGACTGTAAACTCTCCTTCCAGACTCACATTAAGCATCTCCAATCCAAAATTAAATCTAGAATCGGCTTCCTATTTCGCAACAAAGCATCCTTCACTCATGCTGCCAAACATACCCTCGTAAAACTGACCATCCTACCAATCCTCGACTTCGGCGATGTCATTTACAAAATAGCCTCCAACACTCTAGTCAACAAATTGGATGCAGTCTATCACAGTGCCATCCGTTTTGTCACCAAAGCCCCATATACTACCCACCACTGCGACCTGTACACTCTCGTTGACTGGCCCTCGCTTCATACTCGTCGCCAAACCCACTGGCTCCAGGTCATCTACAAGTCTCTGCTAAGTAAAGCCCCACCTTATCTCAGCTCACTGGTCACCATAACAGCACCCACCCATAGCACATGCTCCAGCAGGTATATCTCCCTGGTCACCCCTAAAGCCAATTCTTCCTTTGGCCGCCTTTCCTGACAGTTCTCTACTGGCAATGACTGGGACAAGCTGCAAAAATCACTGAAGCTGGAGACTCATATCTCCCTCACTAGCTTTAAGCACCAGCTGTCAGAGCAGCGCACAGATCACTGCACCTGTTACAGCTCATCTGTAAATAGCCCATCCAACTACCTCATGCCCATACTGTATTTATTTATTTATCTTGCTCCTTTGCACCCCAGTATGTCTACCTGCACATTCATCTTCTGCACATCTACCATTCCGGTGTTTAATTGCTATATTGTAATTACTTCACCACCATGGCCTATTTATTGCCTTACCTCTCTTATCCTACCTCATTTGCACAGACTGTATATAGTAGACCTTTTCTACTGTATTATTGACTGTATGTTTGTTAATTCCATGTGTAACTCGGTGTTGTTGTATGTGTCGAACTGCTTTTCTTTATCTTGGCCAGGTCGCAGTTGTAAATGAGGACTTGTTCTCAACTAGCCTACCTGGTTAAATAAAGGTGAAATAAATCAAATCAAATAAAATATGGACTTGGTCTTCTGTATACCAACCCTACCTCGTCACAACACAACTGATTGGCTCAAACGCATTAATGCCAAGAATTTGCAAAGCTGTCATCAAGGCAAAGGGTGGCTACTTTGAAGAATAATACATATATTTTGATTTGATTAACACTTTTTTGGTTACTACATGATTCCGTATGTGTTATTTCATAGTTTTGATGTCTTCACTATTAAAACTCGGAAATGAGTAGGTGTGTCCAAACTTCTGACTGGTAATGTTGGTACAACCTGTATCACAGGTACAAGTGAGGACAATTGATCCAATTGCTTTAAATGAACATTTATGGCTAAACTATAAAACAAAAATAACCAATCAATCAATGTGACACATGCAATGCCATGATGGTGCCAGAATTCCCGAGTGAATGATAAGTAATTAAGTGATAATGCCCGAGAAGCCGGTGTTTGGAGGATATATTGGCACGGGTGTTGTTAGGCCCGAGACGAAGTCAAACTTTGCCAATATATCCTCCAAACACAAGCTTCGAGGCCGTTATCACTTTTATATAACGGCTACCGACATTTTCAAATAATGATTGACATATTTCATTAAAAACAATATTTTGATTAATTTATTCATACTATTTCATCCTTCCACAAAATATAGTCCCGACTCAAATCTAGGGTTTCTACCCAAGCCGGCAGTCGTTCGTTCTATTGGTTCGGTTACCAGAGACACGACCCAGTCGTTCATTCTATTTGTTTCTGTATCTATGGACGCGAGGGACCCAGTCAGTCGTTCTAAGTGTTCCATTCAGTGTTGCTAACTTAGCGACTTAGTCACTATATTTAGCGAGTATTCAGACCCCTCTAGCGACACATTTTCAAAAAAGTGACTAGCGACAAATCTAGCGACTTTTTCTGGTGTTACTGGAGACTTTCGGAGACTCTGACATGAAAGCACATATCAACGAGCAGCGGTTCTCCCGTGGGCCCCAGCCTAGTCCCAAAGCACTCACAGGCGGCCCAGTCCTCGCGCAGCAGTCCCTCCCAGCTGCAGTCAGAGCAGCAGATGTTCACCTCTCCGCGTCCCGACTGCAAATGAATTGCGCATGCCGGAAGCCGCCACTGGCTGATCCTGCACTGGCTTACATTCAGGGCGGGATGTAAATGTAAAATGTTCTTTGTCTAAATAAAATCACCGCACAAAAAATAAATCACTGGCTACCTCATCATGTCTCAGTCTAAACTGTACACTCAAAATACAGAAAGGAGTGGGAATCAAACCCTGAATTCAAAGGCTGGTTGAAGCCGTTTATTGGAGATGATACACGGGCCTGTATTGTAAGGCTGATTTCTACACCAAACTTAGTGATGTAAAAAAACACATGACAACTCAAAAACACACTCAAAAGGCAAAGCCTTATAACAGTTCCACCCAAAACCAGCTGCCATTTATGGTTAAAACTCTGCAAAAAAGGCTGAGGCCACCATGGCATTAGCTGTCACTGAACACTGTTCCATGCTGGCATGTGATCACATTGGAGAAGCGTGTAGAGATTTCTCAGACTGCACTGATGCTACCCATTTCAAAATGCACTGAACAAAGTCCACTGACATGATTAATGGACATACTTTCTGAAAAAGTTGGTCGCAGATGTGGGTGACCAGCGTTTCAGCCTCCTCCTCGATGAGTCCACGGATGTAAGTGTTTCTAAGTACCTGGGGGTTGTGATAAGGTACTTTAGTGACACCAAGCAGACAATTGTATCAACATTTCTGGGTCTTGTTGAGTTGGACGGAGGAGATGCCAAATCTGTAGCCCGTGCTGTTGTGGCTTTCCTCGAGAAGTGTTGTCTTAAAAAAGAGAAACTCCTGGGGAGAGGGACTGACAATGCCTCTGTTTTGATGGGGATTAACAATGGGGTCCATAAAGTGCTGAAGGAGTATGGCCTCAAATATCTTATTCTTATTCGCTGTGTGTGCCACTCTCTGCAGCTTGCTCATTTGTAGTTCTAAACATATTTAGGGTGTTTTTTACTCACTTTTTGTCTCTCCCACGATGTTATTCCTCTCTCCTACAGCGTCCATCACAATTACATGCACATAGCTAATTATGTAAAATTACTTGATGATGTCATTTAGCGACTTCTAGCAACTTTTAGGACAGCCAATAGCTACTTTCCTTACTGAGGAGTTGGCAACACTGGTTCCATTGCCATTGTTGATAATGAGATATGGAGAAGGGTGAGCCGGTCAAGGATCGATTCAGACAAGGTGGTAAATTGTATGACAAGCGACAGTTTATTTATGAGTAAAGATATCTGGTACAGGCGTATACGGACTCGTTCATTTAGCTCATAAGGAACCTCCAGAAAAAGCCCAGATAACAGAGTGCATAGACATTTTATACAGCACAGAAAGTAGGTTGAGTCTGGAAGTTCTGGTCCTCTGGTTGGTTCTGGACAGGGTGTTGTCTTCTCAGATTGGTCCTGATGAGCTGGGCGTCATCCTTCTGAGTCTTGTAGCAAAAGTTCTTTGTTACCAAATGTTCAGCTAAGCAGGAGATTTTGTGTGTGCGTAGTCAGCCCTCTGTCCTTGGGTATGTGTGTGTGTGTCTTATTATCTCGTGAAATGCAGACCCAAGCACCCTTTTCTTATCAGTGTTTATGAAAGGTTTACGTCAGCCCTCTGTCCTTGGGTGTGTGTGTGGGTCTCTGTATCTGTTTATGAGTTTGTGAGAAACCCTGTTTTGAAAGAAGTTAGTTATAACAATGTAATAGCAATATGCTTGTGTTATTTTAAATGGTATTTATTACACCATACTGGCTGGCAACGTTCTTATCCCTTGCTTGCTAGCTCGCCAACTACGGCTAACTTACAGTTACGTCAAAAAGTTCAGCAAGAATAACAGAAAAGTAGCTTCATTTGCATTTGGTTAAGCTGTTTTCTAGTGACATTTATTTGGATACATCCATAATAATTAGCTAATGAGGCGCGATTTCGCCTGGCATAGAAAATGTATTCACTCGTCAGGACACTGTTGTTCAGAGGAGCTAGCCAACAACACAGCTAACACAATCACTTCAAATTGAAGCTGGAAAGACTGCAAACTACAGTAGCTGCACTTCGTTTCTTTTTACCTTTTTTCAACTGACATTTCTTTGTATATATCCATAAAAATGATTCCAGCTGATTCATGATTTCGACTGGCTGAGAAACGCTGGCTGTCTGTCTGTCTCGTCCCGACTCGTCCCGACTCGTTCATTACTATGGGACAGCTGGAATATTGAAACAATGTTGCAAATGTCGGAGACAGATAGCAAAGTTTATACAAATCTCCGCTGTTGAAAACTAAATGTTAGTCTTAATGAAATGTGAGATAATGTCTGGCTGCTTTTTATAGTGGAGATCAAGTTTATAAAGTACCTGGCTGGGCTGATGAGACAGTGGATTGCGCAGTCAAATGGAACAGAGTAAATAGGCATTTTAACATCATAGATTTAGCCGGTGGTAACTTGTGGAATAGACCCCGGCTGGAATGAGCTTTTAACCAGCATTCAGCGTTCAGGATTAGACCCACCCGTTGTACAATCATGATGACTGATGAATGATAACTAATCACAGATAAACAGGTTGCAAAGGCCTGGACATGAACATGCCAACTTCCTCTTATGCACGCTCATGCCTTGGTCTGAATGGCTCCAAAATTGCAATTGGAAAAATGTCAGTTACAAAGTGTAAGACACATAATATTACTTTAATTAAGACACAAAATGCTTTTTTTTCTTCTCCATTCACGTTCACACCATATACCATGCTCCACCTAAGAACCTATCCCTACGCTCACTTGAGAGGCTCCTTGAACGTCGGCGACTCTGAGACGTGGTTTAACATACCACTCTCAATAGATAAGGATTCGCATGTGCTAACAATAATGTGAAGCTTCTTAATCCGGTCTTCTGCGCTCAAAGCAAAACCATGGACAAGTCCAATAATTGGAAAAGTAGAATACCGCTCTCTGGTTTTAATGAAAATAAACAGTGTATAATAGACTTTCTGCAATTTTGAGGCATGGAATGACATGGTTTCATGCACCATTATAATGGGCACACAAATGGAGAGAGAGAGTGGAGGCAGATGGAATTATGGCGAGAGCAGAGGAGCCGTGACTATAGGGTACATGGAGCTCATCCATATGCCTATTCATTTACCTGGGAGACAGTAAGAGGTTAATTTCCCTGTCCGCTTGAAGCGGTGCGATATATAAGGAAGTTGTGATATATAAGGAAGTTATCTGTTCACACTTCCACACCGTTCACCTCTGACATTTGTCGAGAGCAGAGACAGGTAGCACCGACATGGTCCTCATGCATTATTGAAAACATGGCAGTGAAGAAGAGGCCATTCCGTGGTGGGAGAGAGTCGTTGGTGAGTTACTCATTGTGCTATCCCAGGGAAACATCTCAGCCTTGAGTTGTGGATGAAGGGGTTTCATATGGATGACAGTTTGATATACTGTACACTCAGTAGCGGTCGGTGACGTTTAAGATGAGGGAGGACGATACAAAATGTTATGAGCGTGGCCTTATTTCTATTACAGTATATTGGATGACTGTCATTCATATTCCATTCACCCAGTTCAATGTAACATTGATAGCTTTAGACTACTACATGATGGAAGTTTGCAACGTTTAGGTGGGCAGATCGAGAGAAAAATTTGATTAATCAAGGTAGTGACACATTCAGTACCGCATTGCACACTCGTGCCTGCATCTAGCTGATCTAGGGTGAAATCATTAGTCCAACAATTGCAAACCAGAGTCTCTATAGGACAAATTCAGGAATGTTTATCCCCGTTTCATTCAGTTTGCTTCAGTTTAAGAAACTTTTGTCTACAGAATCGACGGAATGAATACAACCCTGATCACACGCAAACACAGTCCACTTTCGTAGCAGCCACATACAAACAGCATGATCATTTTGCTCGTTGTATAATTCCTTCTTGGATCTATCTACGCACTCTCCTCCTCTCACCTTTTCCCTTCACTTGTGGACTTCAGTTCACAACACATCAGCTGTCTGTGACCAGGCAAAAAAAACTTTCCAAGTCAAACCTTTATATCATAACCGCTAACTACTACACACAGTCTACATCATTGTCACCATAGTGGTTAGTTTTAGTAGCTATGTTGACTATGACTAACACATTAGTTAACCCACTACAATCATGCAGTACAATGTACAGTCAGCAAGCAGTTTAGCAGTTACACCGGCAGACCCTGGTGGCAATAAATGAATAAAACCAAAAGCTTACTTTGACTTGGAAGAGTTCCAGTGTTGGATAGCCATAGTGAGCTGGTTAACTTCTTCGGGAACGGGAGCAGTATTGAGTAGCTTGGAGGAATAAGGTGCCCAGAGTAAACTGCCTGCTTTTCAGGCCCAAAAGCTAGAATATGCATATAATTAGTATATTTGGATAGAAAACACTCTGAAGTTTCTAAAACTGTTTGAATGATGTCTGTGAGTATAACAGAACCCATATGGCAGGCAAAAACATGATAAAAAATCCAACCAGGAAGTGGGAAATCTGAGGTTTGTAGTTTTTCAAGTGATTGCCTATCCAATATACAGTATCTATGGGGTCATATTGCACTTCCTAAGGCTTCCACTAGATGTCAACAGTCTTTAGAACATTGTTTCAGGCTTCTACTATGAAGGGGGGGGGGAGAATAAGAGCTGTTTGAACCAGGGGTCTGGCAGAAAGCCATTAGTTTAGTCATGCGCACGACCTTGAGCACGAGCTCTGTTCCTTTTCATTTCTAAAGACAAAGAATTGTCCGGTTGGAAAATCATTGAAGATTTATGATAAAAACATCCTAAAGATTGATTCTATACATCATTTGACATGTTTCTACGAACGTTAAGGGAACTTTTTTGACTTTTCATGGACCTAGTGCCTGCGCCTTGTGCATTTGGATTACTGGACTAAACGCGCAAACAAAAAGGAGGTATTTGGACATAAATGATGGACTTTATCGAACAAAACAAACATTGATTGTGGAACTAGGATTCCTGGGAGTGCATTCCGATGAAGATCATCAAAGGTAAGTGAATATTTATAATGCTATTTCTGAGTTTTGTGACATGCGCTCCTTGGTTGGAAAATGGCTGTATGATTTTTCTGTGGCTAGGCGCTGACCTAACATAATTGCATGGTGTGCTATTTCCGTAAAACTTTTTTGAAATTTGACACAGCGTTTGCCTTAAGGAGAAGTTTATCTTTAATTGTATGTTGAACACTTGTATCTTTTATCAATGTTTATGATGAGTATTTCTGTAATTTGATGTGGCTCTCTGCACATTCACCGGATGTTTGTTTGAGACAATGCTTTTCTGAACATAACGCACCAATTTCAAATGAGGTTTTTGGACATAAAGATGAACAAAACACACATTTATTGTCTAACATGGAGTCCTGGGAGTACCATCCGGTGAAGATCATCAAAGGTTAGTAATTAATTTTAATGCTATTTCTGTCTTTTGTGACACCTCTCCTTCTTTGGAAAATGGCTGTATGGTTTTCTGTGGCTAGGCGCTGACCTAACATAATCGCTGTCACGACTCCGACCGAGGCAGGCTCTCCTTCCCGTTCGGGTGGCGCTCGGCGGTCGTCGTCACCGGCCTATTAGCTGCCACTGATCCTTTTCTCCCCCTCCTTATGTGTTTATTGGTTACACCTGTTTTGTGTTTGTTCTTAATTAGTTGGGCTTTATCAGTCAACCGGCACGCCCGTTTCTTTGTGCGGGATTGTTTATTGTAAGCTTGGTGTTTGTTAGTCTGACGTTACGTGTTTGTGTTGGAGTACATTTTCTGAACTGTTTTCGTTTCCCGTGTCTGGGGCAGTTTATTGTGAGCACCCAGTGTCAAGTGGGGTGGCCGTTGTTTATCCGTGGTTCATTAAATGAACGTTATCATTGAATCCTCTGTCTTCCTGCGCCTGACTTCGCACTCCGACACCCAGTCCTTACAATCGCAAGATGTGCTTTCGCCGTAAATCCTTTTTGAAATCAGACACTGTGGCTGGATTAACAAGAAGTGTATCTTTAAAATGGTGTGTAATACTTGTATGTTTGAGGAATTTTAATTATGAGATTTCATTATTTATTTTTTTGGCGCCCTGCAATTTCACTGGCTGTTAGCGAGGTGGGACGCTAGCATCCCACATATCCCAGAGAAGTTAACATAGCATTCATCTCTGTTTGAGCTGGGTGTTTGAGTCGGCTACACTATCTAGCTGCGTTCTCTAGCTAAGTGAAATTGAAAAAAATACTATGAAATATAGCTAGCTCTCTCTTTTGCTTCCACTTCACTTTTAAAGAAATTCATTTGTTAAAAACTGTTCAACTATTGTCTTTCTCTTTGAGTCAACTCAAAGTGGGGCAGCAGGTAGCTTAGTGGTTAGAGCGTTGGGCCAGTAACCGAAATCGAATCCCTGAGCTGACAAGGTAAAAATCTGTCGTTCTGTCCCTGAACAAGGCAGTTAACCCACTGTTCACCGGTAGGCTGTCATTGTAAATAAGAATTTGTACATAACTGACTTGCCTAATTAAAAAAAGAAAACTTCTCACTTCATTTTATGGACTGCAGTTCTAGCTAGCTGTAGCTTATGATTTCAGTACTAGATTCATCCTCTGATAATTTGTTTGGGTGGACAACGTCAGTTTGCTGCAAGAGC
Organism: Salvelinus namaycush; assembly: GCF_016432855.1. Lineage (NCBI taxonomy): Eukaryota > Metazoa > Chordata > Actinopteri > Salmoniformes > Salmonidae > Salvelinus > Salvelinus namaycush. The sequence continues at coordinate 49,056,872 of NC_052326.1, read as the reverse complement.
TCTGATATGATGGTGGATGTCCTCCGGAGGTTGTCATAATTAGTGTGTAAGTCTACGGAAGGGGGTGAAAACCACGAGCCTCCTAGGTTTTGTATTAGAGTCAATGTACCCAGAGGAGGATGGAAACAATCGGCTACAGCATTGTGCTACCCTACAGAGTGCTGTTGAGGTTAATGTAGAACTTCATTGCAAAGCCGTGTGTTTTAATACATTTTTTGGTGACGTGAAAATATTTAGTATAGTTTTATCTAAAAGGGCTAACTTTTTTAATGTTTCACATTTTTTATTTTTTATGAAATTCACTGAGGATGGTCTTCCCCTTATTCCTCTGAGGAGCCTCCACAGTGTACACTATTAAACAGCATATGAGCACATGTAAACGCTAATACTGACAACTCCCATTGTGATTACTGTATGTACCACCCACTTCCAAATCTTCTCAGCTGGTACAACTTCTATCAAAAGACCAATTTCAGTAAAACTCCAGAAAGAAAGGTTCAAGGTAATTCTTAACCTAGGAGAGGATGTAGGAAAGTCATCTACCTCAACTGTTTTAGCAAAACCCTCCAACTCCCTCTACCCTCCCTTTTCCAAAAAGTAATTTTGGAGACTTTGCCCAGATGCACTTTAGCTGTGCTCCCCTCCCACTCCAACATGATTCCCCTAACAGAGATATAACAAATAACAGAATAATTAGAATAAATTCTATGTTGAGACTGGGCATTAGCATGATAACAGAAATGTAATTAGTAAAACCTCCAAAAGAAAAGGGGCTGTCGACAGGGATGCCTACATTGTCTTTTCACTTTTGGAGCACGGCTGATTAGAGGAATTGTCATGTTGTAAGACTCATTGCGGCTTTGAATGAGCCTTTGTTGGCTTTGCCGAATGAAATAATGTGAGCCTCCTATCTTGGTATTGGTACATGGAGAAGTTCTAGGTTTATTGGTGCTGTATAATTGCATTTTATTGTTTCTTTCTTTCACCTCTTCCTTCGTCTCCCTGCTCTTTGTGGTTTATACCCCATTCGCCTGAGAGAGAATTCATTATTATGTCTCAGTTCTGTACAGTAAATTTGATCTCTTTTCATTATGCAAATCAATTTCATTTCAGCTAAAGGCTGGAGAGCAAGGGAATCAAAAGGATGAAAAGGACACATAACGAAATTCATTCGAAATGAAGCATGAGAGTCTCCCTGGCCCTCGTTCAATAGATCAAACCCCACCATTTTGTGTGCTCAGTGTTACACCCATAAAACATTTGGAGTTGATTTAGGTTGACACCTGTTTTGCCCTAAAACAGTTATGCTCCTTGAACAATGTCAGGGGTGAGAGACAGGGCTTTGGGATATAGTATCAGAGTGATGATCCCTTCAACATCCTCTCTACATGACAACATTGTAAAACTCAGCTAGGAAGTACAATTTGCCAAAGCCAATTTTTTTTACTTTGTCTCATGTAAGATTGATGAAAGGAGCCAAGATCTTCACAGTGCTGGCATGAGTACTTATAACGGGATAAAAATTAACATAACATACCAATTCACCCAAAGCGCTTAACTCTGGAATAACCTAATGATGTAACGCCTAAAATGCTAAAAATAATAATAATAGTTGCTTCTTTTCTATTACGTCATGGCTAGGGCCTGGAGTTTTCCTAACCACGTGGCCTGACAGGAAAGACCTCTGGGCTCTAGCCATTACAGTGCTTCATCATTCATTACAACTGAGGGGTGAATGTCGTGAACTGTCCCTCCATTTAATCTTCAATCACCCTCAAGAATTACAAAATCACTTGGACATCCCCCCTTTGATTAAAATGTGCCTTTCATTTGGGAGTCATTTGTACTACACGCACTACACATGCCCCCTCCTCTGGCGGGGCTTGCCTCCCCCTCCGCCCCTGATCAAATTAATTAACAACACCAGAGTCTACAGCCAAATGGCTCCATGACCGATATGAATGTATCGGACTCGGCCCCCGCGGTGGTGGGTTGCAGCCTGTCTCCACATGGGGCCCCGACAGACACTGGGCTGTGTACAAGCTGTCTCAGCAGGCCCAGCCACGACAACACCCGCCACACAAGACGAATGCCACCGGCAAGGTTATCACACAGCCTCTCATGTCCTCTCGTTTTGCTTTTTGTTATGAAATAAAATGACGAGGGACGCGGCTTCATGCTTTTTTAGCTCCGACTGGGTGGTTCAGCTGGGCGATTCGATTGATAAATTTAGCTACATTACAGATTGCAGTTGGTAGGATGTAATTAAAGTCTATTAAGGCTTGTGTGAATGAGAGCTCTTTCAAGCTAAACGTGTCTGTCTGGGGATGACAATGGCTATCCTTCCATACAAGTTAATAGCTTTGAAGGTTGTTGGATTGGGGGAACAGTACAAGAGGCCTTGTCTTAGCTCTACTGTACCTATCTACATGGGGCATTTCAAACTTGACCTCTACATGGGGCATTTCAAACATTATCTCTATACATGGGGCATTTCGAACATTACCTCTCTACCTGGGGCATTTTAAACATGATCTTTATACATGGGGCATTTCAAACATTATCTCTATACATGGGGCATTTTAAACATTATCTCTATACATGGGGAATTTCAAACTTGATCTCTAAATGGGGCATTTCAAACAATATCTCTATACATGGGGCATTTCAAACATTACCTCTCTACCTGGGACATTTCAAACATGATCTCTATACATGGGGCATTTCAAACTTGATCTCTAAATGGGGCATTTCAAACTTGATCTCTAAATGGGGAATTTCAAACATTATCTCTAAATGGGGAATTTCAAACATTATCTCTCTACCTGGGGCATTTTAAACATTATCTCTATACATGGGGCATTTCAAACTTGATCTCTACCTGGGGCATTTTAAACATTATCTCTATACATGGGGCCATGCTATCGAGGGCGATGCAGTTGCCATGCCAAGCAGTGATGCAGCCAGTCAAGATGCTCTCAATGGTGCAGCTGTAGAACTTTCCGCCTCCTGTAATCCACGATCAGCTCCTTGGTCTTACTGACGTTGGAGGAGAGGTTGTTGTCCTTGCACCGCACTGCCAGGCCACTAACCTCCTCCCTGACCACACTGCCAGGTCACTGACCTCCTCCCTGACCACACTGCCAGGCCACTGACCTCCTCCCTGACCACACTGCCAGGCCACTGACCTCCTCCCTGACCACACTGCCAGGTCACTGACCTCCTCCCTGACCACACTGCCAGGTCACTGACCTCCTCCCTGACCACACTGCCAGGTCACTGACCTCCTCCCTGACCGCACTGCCAGGCCACTGACCTCCTCCCTGACCACACTGCCAGGTCACTGACCTCCTCCCTGACCACACTGCCAGGTCACTGACCTCCTCCCTGACCGCACTGCCAGGCCACTGACCTCCTCCCTGACCACACTGCCAGGTCACTGACCTCCTCCCTGACCACACTGCCAGGCCACTAACCTCCTCCCTGACCTCACTGCCAGGTCACTGACCTCCTCCCTGACCTCACTGCCAGGTCACTGACCTCCTCCCTGACCACACTGCCAGGCCACTAACCTCCTCCCTGACCACACTGCCAGGTCACTGACCTCCTCCCTGACCACACTGCCAGGTCACTGACCTCCTCCCTGACCACACTGCCAGGTCACTGACCTCCTCCCTGACCACACTGCCAGGTCACTGACCTCCTCCCTGACCACACTGCCAGGTCACTGACCTCCTCCCTGACCACACTGCCAGGCCACTGACCTCCTCCCTGACCTCACTGCCAGGTCACTGACCTCCTCCCTGACCACACTGCCAGGTCACTGACCTTCTCCCTGACCACACTGCCAGGCCACTGACCTCCTCCCTGACCGCACTGCCAGGTCACTGACCTCCTCCCTGACGACACTGCCAGGTCACTGACCTCCTCCCTGACCGCACTGCCAGGTCACTGACCTCCTCCCTGACCTCACTGCCAGGTCACTGACCTCCTCCCTGACCACACTGCCAGGTCACTGACCTCCTCCCTGACCACACTGCCAGGCCACTGACCTCCCTGACCACACTGCCAGGTCACTGACCTCCTCCCTGACCACACTGCCAGGCCACTGACCTCCCTGACCACACTGCCAGGTCACTGACCTCTTCCCTGACCACACTGCCAGGTCACTGACCTCCTCCCTGTAGGCTCTTTCAACATTGAGTTTTCTTGTCAAGTTGTTGGTATTTTAATGTGTGCTTTTTCAAATAAATACAAATCCTAAGAACAACTGTGCTCCCATTTGCCCATGTTTTTGGAGATCCTTTGAATGGTAAATGTTTGTGATACTCTCAACTCATCCTGTGGTATAAGCACACATATAACAAATGAATGTCACATGACTTAAGGTGTCTGTGAACACTCTATGAAGGCATACGACATGGTTATGACGGAAATCATTCCATTCAATGTTATAATGTGACACAGAGATTGGCAAATGACATGACTCCATGTTATAACATCTGGTACGTAGACTCTTATGTTGCATGTAATAACATTTGACATACATTATCATGCAGACTGTGTAATAAAAGAGTAGAGCATATGACAACCGGATGAACAGTAATTTTTAACACCCATTATAACCGGTTTTATAACATCTAATGCCGTGACTCATAACTATTTCAATCTACTTATGACAGCTTATGGCAGCTTATGAGAAATGTTATAATATGTTATATAGCTGTAATGAAGGCTTTATGAATGCATGCTACAGTAACGTTTTACCTAAATTACATTCTCTATCACTAAAGACATTTGATATGCATATGTATTGATTGAGTGGTATGCCAATTTGTTGTTTATGACTTGTTACTTATTGATGATACACTGTCCATATAACTAGGCTGATCATATCTTTATATTTGTGTTTTATATTGGATGACATCACATTTGATGTATATTTCTGCATATGTACAAAGATGTTCATATAAACCTAAACTTAAACCTAAGCAGTACATCTACAAAATCTTCATAAAACACATATTCCATAGGTGAATCACTAAGCAGCAGAAATATGTATAATTGATATACACTCAGTGGACCAGTTCATTAAGTACACCTATCTCGTACTGGATCAGCCTCCCTATGCATGTGGAAGACCATGATCAATGGTATACATGTACATACACTGTCAACTGAAATTATTTTCACTGATAGCAACACCGGTGTTGTCACGGCTGTTGAAGGAGGACGACCAAGGTGCAGCGTGGTGAGCGTACATTTTATTGTATTGAATAAAAGATGACGCCGAACAAAACAATAAACACTACAAAAACAAACCGTGAAGCTAAAGGCTATGTGCCCTAAACAAAGTCAACTTCCCACAAAGACAGGAGGAAAAAAGGGATACCTAAGTATGGTTCTCAATCAGAGACAACGATAAACAGCTGCCTCTGATTGAGAACCACACCCGGCCAAACACAAAGAAATAGAAAACATAGAAATAAAGAAACTAGAATGCCCACCCTAGTCACACCCTGGCCTAACCAAAATAGAGAATAAAAACCTCTCTATGGCCAGGGCGTGACAGGTGTTGCTATCACCAGTGCTTCTACATCTGCATTACTTGCTGTTTTTCTTGCTGTTTAGGGTTTTAGGCTGGGTTTCTGTACAGCACTTTGTGACATCTGCTGATGTAAAAATAGCTTAATAAATACATTTGATTGATTGATTGGTGTGACTGAAAGTTACTTTTCAGTGTAATCAGCATTTAGTAGAAGTAGCTGCATTTGGTCCAGTGATAAAAACAGGCCTGAGCTGTCCATGATACATCTCCTACACTGATTGGCTAAAAATAAATCAGACTAGCGTAGGGCATGACCAAGGTGCTCTGATGGTACAAAATGTCAAAGCTTTTTCAATTAAACTTTTTCAACAGGCCAGCTGTTTGGTATACTTATGGAATTACCAGCATAACCTTCTTTGCATCAATTCTCAATATAAATCTATTTTCCCGCGTTTGCACATAAACACATCAACCTCGATGTTCATATCTAACGTGTATTAAATAGGCACGCTCATTATACACACTCCTATATATGTTTTTCATCTGAGTCTAGCGGAGGAGAAAGAAGAGATGAATCAGAAGAGAACCATGGTGCTCTCCCAGAAGCTTGGCTGGTGCGTAAAACCCGGCAATTCAGACAGACAAAGAGGTGTAAATGGGTTCGCACTCCAAAAGATGTCGCATAAAGCTTACTTCATTATTCAACGTGTTTCAATTATTTCCTCTGCATCAGGGATAGCGTTCACTGACGTTTAGTTTTTTCTCACTCAAAAAGATGTGTGAAAATAATTAAAAACATTGAATAATGAAGTTAGCTTTATGTGACATCTTTTCGGGTGCTAACCATTTACAACTCTTTGTTTGAGAACGAAGAAATGGAAAAATGTGCCACCCAATGAATGATCAGTGTTTGTACGTCATTAATCATTAATAATTCAAATACAAATAAGATTGAGATGATTCGGTTCTGCTCTACCAGAGAGGGTAAAAAGATCCTTACACTTACAATGTCCAGAGAAGAAAAAAAAAAAACATTTTGAAGAATACACCCAACTACCCAAACCCCCATCACAGTGCTTAGGTAGGTACGGAAATGGTGGTGTGACATCATTAAGACATCACTTATATCATCTATATTGATCTGGAACATTTTTGAATGGAGTCTTTTGATAGAGTTGTCAGAATGCAGTCTTAGACTTTTGACAGAGTGGACATCATAGCATGAGGAATCGATAACATGCCTGTCAGGCGTGGAGTTCTCGGTAATTACGGACCATAACGATCCAACGTATGCCCCATTAGGTATTATTTCTTCAGAGTTCATATTTCCATATTACTACATTAATTCAATATCGTCATGGGGAATTAACGTACAACCTGTAATGTGGATTGGATGGCTTTGTGAGCCAAATGTACCAAGCTACAGTATGTTTCTATGACATTGACACATGTACAGTATGTCTCTGTGAGATTCATGGGTATAACAGTTTCTGTGTATAGGCTGTCTGGGAACCAGATCTTGAAATCTTTAAAATACTTTTAAGCATTTGCTGTAGTCTGCCTGGAGTTATTGATGGATGGGGTTTGCCATTTTGGTGACTATTCTATTGGTCCATTAAGCCAGGAAAACTCAATAAATCACAGAGGAAGTACTTGAAATGATTTCAATTTATATTTAAACCCAGGTCTGCCGGTAACTATGTACTATTGTGTAGATTTTATAGGTCCAGCTGAAATTCTTCATATTCTCTTTGGTTTGTAAATCTTGTGGCATCTTTTTTAATGGATGACATGTGTCCCAACCTGCCATAATATATAGGCCAGATTCAATCCAATGAATAATTGCATTACATTCTTCTGAGTTATAAAACATCCACTAATATCTTATCCTCTTCGACACCACACACCAAGCATTATGTCTACCATCTATTAACATGATTGTTGATCGTACTTGCATTCACCATGACTCTTAATTGCCACGATATGTGCAATTAACAAGACTGGCTAATGACCACTCACCCTCCTAATGTTGTTCTCATTGCTACTTAGACAGATCAGCCCGATATTAGTATCTGAGACCGAGAAGACAGCTAAAATAAATAACGATCATTACACGGGCCGCGGTGTTCGAACCAACGTGGCACTAGAAGTAACTTGCTTGTTTCAGTCGTTAGTGTTGCTTCATGGGTTCCTCTGGTGCTTTTTTCTCAAATAAGATTTATTGATGAGTAAAAATAGGTTGTGAATCTGATTTATAACAACAAAGCCGGTGATCTCACAACCGGGCCATGCCTATGGACTGCAAGAGCTGTTTTTCCCCGAAGATGTATATCTGGCATATAGCCATCACATCCCCTCCCTTTGTTTTTATGGTTCTGAAGGACAGTGCTAATTTGTGTTAATTTCTGCATGCACTCCTCTGATAAACTGGGATATGTGCCCCTTGGAGGCCTTGAAGAGGCCAGTATAATTCAGTGTTTATTTTACCTCAGAATGGTCAGGTAGTCCACCACAGACAGAGCATAGTATGTTTCCAGTGAGATGTGTCATTAAAGTCATTAAAATCCCATGGTGAATTTTTTTATATCGGCATATCTATTTTTCATAATTTCAAGACTTGCAAAGTATAAACACCCACTAATTAGAAGCATCATTTAAATAATAGATGTGGTTTCGGGTCGTACCCGACCATGGTGTGAACTGCAAATGGACAGTAACAGTGATCATCAGTTATCCACTGGGAGCGAGAGGCCATCTTCCTGCTTATAAAGTAAAGAGAGAGAGTTTTGTTAACAGTTTTGTTAATCTGATCAAAAATGAGGTTTCATATGGAATATGAGGTATTATTTTAAAATAGTCTGAAGGGAGCTTGTGACATGTTAAAGATGCACTATGCAGAAATCAGTCTCCCATTTCCTGGTTGCTAAAATTCTAATAGTTTGCCTAATTTCAGTTTGTGTCAAAACAATCAAGTATAGTGTGGAAAATCAATGAACCACCTAAACCGCTGTAAAATATATTTTCCATAACTAAAAATATTGTAGACTAGAGTACACCAGCTGTGTATGTAAAAGATGCAAAAACAAAAAACATAAGCATAGAAATAGCACACATATAACAGATCTACCACTTCTTAGACTTGCTTTCAATGAGAATGACTGATCTACAACTCACATTTCTATGTTTGTTTGATTGGGTCGCCCAAAAAAGTTACACATTGCAGCTTTAAATCTACTGTCTATAGATGGATCAAGGCATAAACTACTTTATCAATATTTATCTACGTGGCTGTTTAATGAGCCACATAAAATTTTGGGATATTAATTGGTGTTGCAGTAAATTTGATTACCAATGATTGTAAACAAGTTTGTATATGTTCTGGCAGGTGCGCTAGTTCATTATCACTGATTATGCGTGCACGTCATGGTTCACCAGCATACCCAAACATCTAAAGAATAAACAAGAGACCAACCAAAACAAGCTGGTGCGAATTGTACATTATACTCCCACCTCGTACTCATCTGGAGGTCGAGCATTTAATCAGCTAGGGTGGCTCTGTATAGAAAAGGGTAATATTAATTCAACTTGGTCTGGTCCACAAAATTATTAGATTCAGCCCCCAGGTACCTATCCAATTATTTTAATTTGATTAGAGATGTCCACCAATACAACACTGGAGCACTGGCGTTCCACACACCCCCGCAGCCCCCGCCGGCTTTGGTGTCACCCAATTTTTCCCCATAAAATAATAATAATAATTTGCCCCAAAGCATCCATGCTCTGCTGGCTGCTTGGCTCTATTTTACCTCGTTTCAGAGGACGGAGGACGCGGGTAGTTCTAGTTCTATTTCACCTTATAAGCGCCCGCTCGGTCCGCGCAAATGTATTAGCTCGCAATCGTGACTACCTACAGTACTGCTTCAGAAAAGACTGAAAAGAGAAGACTTTCCTTACCATATATTTGTATTTTTATATGATAATATTGTTACATAATTTAAGCAGTTTTCAGATTGACATTGCTAGCTGCTCATTTACCTCAGCCTGCCAAGTCAGCAAGTTAGCTAGCTAGCCAGACAGTTTTATTTAGCTAACTTAAGCCAGCTAGGTAACTGTTACTGTAGCTTTCCGTTTGTATGTAGCTTGCACTTTAATGGCATCCCTCGAGGAGATTTTTATTTTTTTATTTCCAACCAGGTGAAGTACTATGAAGGCACCACTGATCTCGACAACATTCGTAGGGGGGGAGCTGAGAAAATCAAATCAAATCAAAGTTTATTTGTCACGTGCACCGAATACAACAGTGAATAGTGAAATGCTTACTTACAAGCTCTAACCAATAGTGCAAAAAAGGTATTAGGTGAACAATAGGTAGGTAAAGAAATAAAACAACAGTAAAAAGACAGGCTACATACAGTAGCGAGGCTATAAAAGTAGCGAGGCTACATACAGACACCGGTTAGTCAGGCTGTGTAACGGCTGTTGGAAGGAGAGGACCAAGGTGCAGCGTGGTACGTGTCCATATTTATTTAATGAACACTGAAATAACAAAAATAACAATGAGAACGACCGAAACAGTTCTGGCTGGTGCAGACACACAACAGAAAACAACTACCCACAAAACACAGGTGGGATGAGGCTACCTAAGTATGGTTCTCAATCAGAGACAACGATAGACAGCTGCCTCTGATTGAGAACCACACTCGGCCAAACACATAGAAATATAAAACATAGAACAAAAACATAGAATGCCCACCCCATCTCACGCCCTGACCAAACCAAAATAGAGACATAACAAAGGAACTAAGGTCATGTAACGTCCTGATCAGAGTTCTTATGTGTTTTGCTTGTTTAGTGTTGGTCAGGACGTGAGCTGGGTGGGAATTCTATGTTGTGTGTCTAGTTCGTCTGTTTCTGTGTTCAGCCTAATATGGTTCTCAATCAGAGACAGCTGTCAATCGTTGTCCCTGATTGAGAATCATATATAGGTGGCTTGTTTTGTGTTGGGGATTGTGGGTGGTTGTTTCCTGTCTCTGTGTTTGTGTTCTGCACCAGCTAGGACTGTGACGGTATGTTATTTTGTATATTGTTTTGTTTTGATTAAATTCATTATGGAAAATTACCACGCTGCGTATTGGTCCTCTGATCCTTCTCGCCTCTCCTCGTCTGAGGAGGAGGACGACTTAGACTGCCGTTACAGAACCACCCACCAAACTCGGACCAAGCAGCGTGAGTACGAGCAGCAGCGGCCCACTACACAGGAATCCTGGACATGGGAGGAAATTCTGGAGGGTAAAGGACACTGGGCTCACATTGGAGAATATCGCCGCTCTCGGGAAGAGATGGAGGCAGCTAAAGCCCAGGAGCGGTGGTATGAGGAGGCAGCACGGAAGCCCGTGAAGAAACCCCAAAAATTTCTTGGGGGGGGGGGGGGGGGCTAAAGGGTAGTGTGGCGAAGGTAGGTAGGAAACCTGCGCCCACTTCCCATGCTTACCGTGGAGAGCGGGAGTACGGGCAGACACCGTGTTATGCGGAAGAGCGCACGGTGTCTCCTGTACGTGTGCATAGCCCGGTGCGGGTTATTCCACCTCCCCGCACTGGCCGGGCTAGATTGAGCATTGAGCCAAGTGCCATGAAGCCGGCTCTACATATCTGGCCTCCAGTACGTCTCCTCGGGCCGGTGTACATGGCACCAGCCTTACGCATGGTGTCCCCGGTTCGCCAACACAGCCCAGTGCGGGTTATTCCACCTCCCCGCACTGGACGGGCTACGGGGAGCATGCAACCAGGTAAGGTTGGGCAGGCTCAGTGCTCAAGGGAGCCAGTACGCCTGCACGGTCCGGTATATCCGGCGCTACCTTCCCGCCCCAGCCCAGTACCACCAGTGCCTACACCACGCACCAGGCTTCCTGTGCGTCTCCAGAGCCCTGTACGCACTGTTCCTTCTCCCCGCACTCGCCCTGAGGTGCGTGCCCTCGGCCCGGTACCACCAGTGCCGGTACCACGCACCAGGCCTATAGTGTGCTTTGAGAATTCAGTGTGCCCTGTTCCTGCTCCCCGCACTAGCCTTAAGGTGCGTGTCTCCAGTCCGGTACCACCAGTTCCGGCACCACGCACCAGGCCTACTGTGCGCCTCAGCAGGTCAGAGTCGGCCGTCTGCCCAGCACCGTCTGTACTGCCTGCCTGCTCAACGCAGTCTGAGCTGCTTGTCTGCCCAGCGCCATCTGAGCCATCCGTCTGCCCAGCGCCGTCTGAGCCATCCGTCTGCCCAGCGCCGTCTGAGCCATCCGTCTGCCACGAGCCATTAGAGCCGCCCGTCTGTCCCGAGCCATTAGAGCCGTCCGTCAGTCAGGAGCCGCTAGAGCCGTCCGTCAGTCAGGAGCTGCCAGAGCCGCCCTCCAGTCATGAGCTGCCCTCCAGTCATGAGCTGCCCTCCAGTCATGAGCTGCCACTCAGTCCGGAGCTGCCACTCAGTCCGGAGCTGCCACTCAGTCCGGAGCTGCCACTCAGTCCGGAGCTGCCATTCAGTCCGGAGCTGCCATTCAGTCCGGAGCTGCCTCTCTGTCCGGAGTTGCCCCTCTGTCCTGAGCTACCTCTCTGTCCTGAGCTACCTCTCTGTCCTGAGCTACCTCTCTGTCCTGAGCTACCTCCTAAATCATGTGGGGGCCTTGGGGAGGATTCTTAGGCCAAGGTCGTGGGCGAGGGTCGCCACTCAAAGGACGCTAAGGAGGGGGACAAAGACAGTGGTGGAGTGGTGTCCTCGTCCACCGCCGGAGCCGCCACCGCGGACAGATGCCCACCCAGACCCTCCCCTTGAGTTTTAGGCGTGCGTTCGGAGTCCGCACCTCAGGGGGGGGGTACTGTAACGTCCTGACCAGAGTTCTTATGTGTTTTGCTTGTTTAGTGTTGGTCAGGACGTGAGCTGGGTGGGAATTCTATGTTGTGTGTCTAGTTCGTCTGTTTCTGTGTTCAGCCTAATATGGTTCTCAATCAGAGACAGCTGTCAATCGTTGTCCCTGATTGAGAATCATATATAGGTGGCTTGTTTTGTGTTGGGGATTGTGGGTGGTTGTTTCCTGTCTCTGTGTTTGTGTTCTGCACCAGCTAGGACTGTGACGGTATGTTCTTTTGTTATTTTGTATAGTGTATTGTTTTGTTTTGATTAAATTCATTATGGAAAATTACCACGCTGCGTATTGGTCCTCTGATCCTTCTCGCCTCTCCTCGTCTGAGGAGGAGGACGACTTAGACTGCCGTTACAGGTCAGGGCGTGACAGGCTGATTGATGTAGTATGCACATGTAGATATGGTTAAAGTGACTATGCATATATGATGAACAGAGAGTAGCAGTAGCGTAAAAGAGAGGTTGGTGGGTGGTGGGTGGGACACAATGCAGATAGCCCGGTTTGCCAATGTGCTGGGGCACTGGTTGGTTGGCCCAATTGAGGTAGTATGTTCATGAATGTATAGTTAAAGTGACTATGCATATATGATAAACAGAGAGTAGCAGCAACGTAATAAGAGGGGTTGGGGGTGGGCACACAATGCAAATAGTCTGGGTAGCCATTTGATTACCTGTTCAGGAGTCTTATGGCTTGGGGGTAAAAACTGTTGAGAAGCCTTCTTGTCCTAGACTTGGCACTCCGGTACCGCTTGCCATGCGGTAGTAGAGAGAACAGTTTATAACTGGGGTGGCTGGGGTCTTTGACAATTTTTAGGGCCTTCCTCTGACACCGTCTGGTGTAGAGGTCCTGGATGGCAGGCAACTTAGCCCCAGTGATGTACTGGGCCGTATGCACTACCCTCTGTAGCGCCTTGCGGTCAGAGGCCAAGCAATTGCCGTATCAGGCAGTGATGCAACCGGTCAGGATGTTCTCAATGTTGCAGCTGTAGAACCTTTTGAAGATCTCAGGACCCATGCCAAATCTTTTTAGTTTACTGAGGGGGAATAGGCTTTGTCGTGCCCTCTTCACGACTGTCTTGGTGTGTTTGGACCATTCTAGATTGTTGTTGATGTAGACACCAAGGAACTTGAAGCTCTCAACCTGCTCCACTTCAGCCGCGTCGATGAGAATGGGGCGTGCTCGGTCCTACTTTTCCTGCAGTCCACAATCATCTCCTTAGTCTTGGTTACGTTGAGAGATAGGTTGTTATTCTGGCACCACCCGGCCAGGTCTCTGACCTCCTCCCTGTAGGCTGTCTCGTCGTTGTCGGTGATCAGGCTTACCACATTCACATATCTCCAGACTTAAACTCTAGTATTTCAATAACTCTTGCCTTCCAACTTGTTAGGCAATCACATGCACCTACAGGGGAAGGATGACCAGCCACACAGGAGGGGGATTTTCACAAAGGAGGAGAAGGAGGCCGTGCTGACCGAGATGCATGCTGGCCATTTCTGAGTGCAGTGCATGATTACCAAAATCAACCTACGCTTCTTCTGGTGTGGAATTGTCAAGGATGTGGACAGCTGGGCAAGTGAAATAACCTTTTGTTTATCGATCACATTCTATTATATGTGAAATTATTATTTCTATGAATGCCACATCAGCGAGCACACAATGTTTCAATTTGTCACTTTGAGCTTAAAGGTCAGTACCTGTCTAGCCTGCCAGAAGTTTGAAAGGGTGAAGACTGTGGTGATGGAGTTGAAGCCCATCAAAGTTATTTCACCATGGCACATGATCGGTAAGTGTGTCACAATTAAAATTTTGCACTGATAAGTTGTTTTATGATGGTTGCTTTATTGGACCACAGCAGAGTTCAACATTATTGAGTGTGTGTGTGTGTGTGTGTGTGTGTGTGTGTGTGTGTGTGTGTGTGTGTGTGTGTGTGTGTGTGTGTGTGTGTGTGTGTGTGTCAGTGTGTGTCAGTGTGTGTTTGTGTCCTTACAAATATGGACCTCCCTTGGAGGTCGTCCCCATAGAATTAGGAATTAAAATACTATTTCGGACATGAACCTTCTTATGATGCGCTAAAGGTCAGCCAATTTGGTCAGGGAGGTGGTCAACTGTGGTTTGCCATTGCTGTGATAGGAAAGTATGTAAAATAATGTGTATGCACTGTATGTTTGTTAGCTAGCTAGCCAAACAGTTTTAGAGGAATGTAGTTTTGCAAGTACTCTATTGGTTCCAATGCATCAGACAAGCTCAATCAAGCCCAGATAAAGCATTTGAAATTATTTCAAATAGTATTTGAATCCAGGTCTGCTGTCCTGTACAATATAACTGTTATAATATTCACAAGGTGTTGCTATATTTGGTCCCCCGTCCCTCTTTTTTCATTGTTGTCCTGAACACCGTTTAGCCTTGAGTAATTATCTGGCTAATTTGGGAGACGACAAGGACAAATTCCAACATGTAAAACCCCGAACAGCTAGTTGGCAGTACACCAGTCACATGCCTGACCCAGGAGAGATGAATAGGGATGAATGACTCTCTTAATAAGAAATAGTCTCATAACAGCATGGAGGCAGTTCCTTTTGAGTTGTTTTAAAACCAGGGGATGAAAATACATTAAGTAAATTAATTGAAAACCAAAACAGGAGAGGAAATATGTGTACAGGCTCCTGTGGGAAGACTTTGACTCACGCAAACGAGGAAGCGAAAACTAATTTTTCTATTATGTATCAAACAATTGTTTCATGGTTGGTTTCATATTACTAGGAAGCTTAGGACTCGCTTGGAAATTGATGTCCGTTTTGTTGCCTGGAATTGTTACCTACAACCACAAGAAATAGAGCCTGCAGCATTGACAATATACTAATGCCATGTGCGTGAGAGAATACTGTAGATGTTTCTTCAAGGGTTTTGATTCAATATATCCAATGTTCCCAAACAACAGCACAAAAAGTTAAAGTAAGGATCAGAGAGAGAGAGAGAACAAGCATCTATACAGACCACAGCTTGGATTTTAATTTACAGAGGCAATCTACACAATTTTACCATGCCATCTCTCACAAACCAAGAATGCTGGGAGAGTTCAAACGTTAGAGCTCCCATTCATTTTCAAAATATTAACTTCCCATTCATTTTCTCAATGGTAACTTCCCATTACCTTTTCTCAATGGTAACTTCCCATTACTTTTTCCAATGGTAACTTCCCATTCATTTTCACAATTGTAACTTCCCATTCATTTTCACAATGGTAACTTCCCATTCATTTTCTCAATGGTAACTTTCCATTACTTTTTCTCAATGGTAACTTCCCATTCATTTTCTCACTTGTAACTTCCCATTCATTTTCTCAATTGTAACTTCCCATTTATTTTCACAATGGTAACTTCCAATTCATTTTCTCTATTGTAACTTCCCATTACTTTTTCACAATGGTAACTTCCCATTCATTTTTTAAATTGTAACTTCCCATTCATTTTCACAATGGTAACTTCCCATTCATTTTCTCAATGGTGAATGCGTCATGTAGCTCACTACACATCGGCGACAGTGTAAGGATGATGCATTTTTCCACTCTGGAGGGAGGACTGGCTGTGTTACTGGCACTGAAGCGATTAAATCTAAAAGTTTGAAAGAGTGTCTCTGAGATTGGACTGGAATCAATGCATTTTGCAATCTCCTTTTCGGACCAAAAAAGCAATTAGGATATACTGTGCATCAGCAAGCTGGCAATATTAAACAGTTGAGTAGAACAATAGGCCAAGCGGAGGTTGTGTATTGTGTTGCATTGACATTTTGGAAAGCTATTGGGAGTATACAGAACACAACACATCATTCCAACAACATGCTATGCATTGTAATAAGCCGTCGCCACGTTGCACAAATGCACTCAATCTCCCTCTCTAATCACAGCCAAGGAGTCTCTTCCTCTCTTTTTCAAACCCTCCTCAGGAGAGGATGGACAGGGAGATGTGCATGTTTCCTCTATATCCTCTGATGACATAATAATCTCTCTGGGAGATCAGTGTGCTTCTTATGAGCTCTGATTGACATGTCTCACATTATGATGGAATGTAGATGGAACGTTGGCTGGAACGCTGCTTGGCCGAAAAAGGAAATGGGACTGCGGAGACGACAGAAGATTCTGCTTTGCCACTAGCAGTCTGATTTCACAGTGGTGTAACAGCAGCTCATCTACATGTTGAGCGGCTTAGCGACAAACCGAGTGAATAATGTGCAGTGAGTTATTGTGATGCAGTGATGCAGATGGCGTGTGAACTGTACACTATTACACAGCGCTTATTCTGCTGTGGAGCTGCTGGTGCCAAACAAGTGGCCTTAGTGCTTACCCAGCAGGCAAAAGTAGTTGCAATTTTGTGATGTCAGGTTGTATACTGATTGCAAAAGGAATATTTTATCCAAGAAGCATTTGGTTGTAATCTGGTGTATTTTGTCCGCTGGGTATATTGTTATTCATTACCTGTGTTTGTGATAGAGTAGCATGGCTAGTGGTGTACTGTATATATGATAATATCCTGCCTTGTGGCATTGCCTGCTGTAATAACAGGTGATACAGTAGCATGGCTGGTGGTGTACTGTATACATGACAATATTCTGCCTTGTGGCATTGCCTGCTGTAATAACAGGTGATACAGTAGCATGGCTTGTGGTGTACTGTATATATGACAATATTCTGCCTTGTGGCATTGCCTGCTGTAATAACAGGTGATACAGTAGCATGGCTTGTGGTGTACTGTATACATGACAATATTCTGCCTTGTGGCATTGCCTGCTGTAATAACAGGTGATACAGTAGCATGGCTGGTGGTGTACTGTATATATGACAATATTCTGCCTTGTGGCATTGCCTGCTGGAATAACAGGTGCAATATTCGGAGAAGCTGATGGCGATTGTCTTGTTTTGCACGCTTTGTACAAAATTATATGTAGGACAGGATCTTTATAAAACGTAGCTCTTTATTAGCTAGCTTTAGCTGCCATGTTCATGTGTCTCCGGCCATGATCAACTGAAATTACCTCACCACCTGGATGGTCTTAACCAATCATAGCGCAGTATGAAATGACGGTAGAATGCAACCAATTACAATTCAGTATGTTGAGACACATTAATATTACAGCTATCAGCTGTCATATCATAGTACTCTTAGTACAAAAGGTGCTATCTAGAACCTAAAAGGGTTCTTTGGCTGTCCCCATAGGAAAAACCTTTGAAGAACCCTTTTTGGTTCCAGGTAGAACCCTTTTGGTTCTAGGTAGAACTCTTTTGGATTCCATGTAGAACCCTTTCGACAGAGGGTTTTACATGGAATCCTAAAGAGTTCTACCTGGAACCAAAAAGTGTTCCCCTACCTATGTGGACAGCCAAAGTACCCCTTTGGAGAAAGATATTGCTCTGAAACTCCTCAAAGTCTATTCTCTAGGGAATTCTGTTGTCCCGATCTTTGACAGTGACTTAATCGTAAACAAACTGTTCTGCTTGACTTGATTGTACTCAAAGGGCCTGGGCCAGTGATTGTACTCAAAGGGCCCGGGCCAGTGATTGTACTCAAAGGGCCTAGGCCAGTGATTGTACTCAAAGGTACACTTTTGACTTTGAGGCTTTGTGAATACCTGCGAAGGGCATTTATTGTGACCTGTTGCTCTGTTCAGGAAACGTCTACTATGACTGATTGCTGAATATGAAATGTATAGCAATGAGGAAAAAGCATCTTCGTGCTCTCCCGTGCTCCGTCAGCCCCCGGATACTCAATCCAACTGGCACGGTTGGATCTGCCCTGCTTGTGAAGTCATATTTCATTGTACTGATACATCTCTGGTGATGTAAGGTGATGTCCCCATAACTCCTGGCTCACTGGGATAATGTTTGGTGGCATAATTCAGGGCACCATAAATACAGGAGAGGGGGAAAGAAATACAGCAGTCTCATTAAAACAGTAAATCCAAACTCCTTGCCCATAAAGAGTGGGTAAGAAAAAAGATGAGTTCTTGCCCCACTGGTCTGCCTCCCTTCACTTGAAGCCACCATTAGGCTGGTTCATTATGGTTGATGACGATGGAGTTATAAGGGGGGAAAAACATAGAATATTTCTTTAAAACAGGGGTTGACATTGGGAGGGGGAAGTGGGCAGGGCTGATAGGTTGGCTTTCTTATATTCAACACAGTGAGTGCGGTGATGGATTGCCGCCAACTGTGCAGAGGCAGTCCTGAATCAATGAAGGTAAATTCATGAAATGAAACACATGTTAACTGCGACCGTGTTGTTGGACAATGCTAAATAATTATGTTACTCTGCACTGACACAATTTACCAGAAGTGCCCTACTCTCTCAGTATTCAGCCTGTATCTGTAAAAACCTAAGGATTCTTACAGATACTCTTCTCACTTATGAAATTAATAATCGTAAGATGTAGGAATCCTAATTTGATCAACGTCTTGCAGGATAACTTTCAGTCGTGATTTTCCCTTACGAAAAATGTATCAACTCCTACACAAATGTCCATTAATTATAATTCACATAATAATTCACATTGTTGCTTTTCCTGCTGTAGCAAACAGGCTCAAATTAAGATCCTACATATGTAGAGAATAACAGCAGACTAGAACGGGCACGGAGAGTATATTCAGCCAGATTTAACAATTTTCCCTTCCATGGCTAAATCCGCCCCTTGTTTTTGAAGATAACCTGTTGATTGACATTTAGCAAGGTCGGCAGTTAATTATCAGTAACTTCACCCTTAATTAAGCATCTGTATTATAATGCACACTTTTATTATTATTAAGCTAAGACCCGAATCGGTTCGGTGACGACGATTCTCATGCAAATTAAGCAGTGGTTATCTTTCCCCATCAACAACAGGAGACACAGGTCCTGTTTGTGCCTAATGACATTGTTTGCGTTATCGAGCGTGCCGCTAAGTCCTCTGCCGACAAGGTTAGCCGTGCTTAGAACATCCTCCGTAGCCTCACCTTCTGCCCTGAAGAGTCCTTGTGTGAACAAAGCCATTGTCACCAGCTTACCAGGTCCATTAATCAATTACTTATTATACATGTGGCACAGTAAAAAGGAAATAACCTATTATATGTGACAATAATACTTTACTAGTGGATTTATATAATATTATGAGAACATTATGAGCGTTAGCGTTCTCCCTTTGTCGGTATGGAGTGTGTAACTGTTGTTGTTGTATAGTCCCATGTGGCTCAGTGGGAGGAGTATGGCTCTTGCAATGCCAAGGTTGTGAGTTCGATTCCAACAGGGGACCAGTATGGAGGAGAAAGGGGGGAAAAAAGGTATGAAATGTATGCACTAAGTCACTCTGGATAAGCGCGTCTGCTAAATTACGTAAATGTCAACCCACTGAATCCTCACTGGTGTATTGTAGTGACCTTGGCTAGGGTTCAACTCTAGGTGCATTGTTGATAAGCACACGGCACAGTCAACTTTGCGCCTTTAAAAATACAATTTCTTTGATGTTTGCGGCGATCACATTCATGGTAAACGCTGCAGATGTCGATTCAAGCATATGTTAAGCTTTAAAAGTAAGTGCATTGTTGACGATGAGGCTTTGATTCAATCATGGCTGAGGAAATCTGACAGCATGTACGAACTTGGGGACTGTGTGAAATTAAATATGAAATGTTAAATATTGCATAAGGATTAAGTGTATTTAAGGATCAATGCTTTTGATTGATATTCACTCACCATACTTCACCCTCTTCTCTGATGCATTGCTGATGTTTCAGCTACTTATTTTCTTAGGCCCATGACTCCTCAGGGAACATCAAACACCGCATCAAACACTGCACTCCGTTTTGAATAGTCTTCTCCAGCTTGTTCCATCATACTAAAAGTTGAGGTCGTCCAGTTATCTCCATTCGGTGGTCTTCCTCATAACCCAGTCAATAACCAACAAAAAGGGAAAAGGGATAGGACACATCCCTGACTCACCTTGTCAACACTTTGTCTTTTAGTTTTAATATACGATCTATACCGTCTGTCTCCATGTATTTTAGTTAATATACGGTCTATACCATCTGTCTCCATGTCTTTTAGTTAATATATGGTCTATACCATCTGTTTCCATGTCTTTTAATTAATATACTGTCTATACCATCTGTGTCCATGTCTTTTAGCTAATATACGGTCTATACCGTCTGTTTCCATGTCTTTTAGTTAATATACTGTCTATACCATCTGTGTCCATGTCTTTTAGTTAATATACTGTCTATACCATCTGTGTCCATGTCTTTTAGCTAATATACTGTCTATACCATCTGTGTCCATGTCTTTTAGCTAATATACTGTCTATACCATCTGTTTCCATGTCTTTTAGTTAATATACTGTCTATACCATCTGTGTCCATGTCTTTTAGTTAATATACGGTCTATACCGTCTGTTTCCATGTTTTTTAGTTAATATACGGTCTACTGTATACTGTCTATGTTCATGTCTTTTATTAATATACAGCCTATACTGTCTGTTTTTATCTTAAGATTCTTCATTGTAGGGAGTTTTCAGTGTCTATGGCCAATTCAGGAATTCAAACCATAAAATCACTATAAAAATAATACCAATGAGGAAATAAAAAGGAAAGCTAACTGTTGTCAGTAAAATTACAGATTACTTGGTCCCTGTCTTTGTGGTTGTATTTATATATATACAGTACCAGTCAAAAGATTGGACAAACCTACTCATTCCAGGGTTTTTCTTTATTTTCACTATTTTCTACATTGTAGAATAATATCAGACATCAAAACAATGAAATAACACATACTGTATGGAATCGTGTAGTAAGCAAAAAAGTGTTAAACAAACCAAAATATATTTGAGATTCTTCAAAGTAGCCACCCGTTGCCTTGATGACAGCTTTCGACACTCTTGGCGTTCTCTCAACCAGCTTCACCTGGAATGCTTTTCCAACAGTCTTGAAGGAGTTCCCACATATGCTGAACATTTGTTGGCTGCTTTTCCTTCACTCTGCGGTCCAACTCATCCCAAACCATCTCAATTGTGTTGAGGTCGGGTGATTGTGGAGGCCAGGTAATCTGATGCAGCACTCCATCACTCTCCTTCTTGGTCAGATAGCCCTTACAGAGCCGAGAGGTGTGTTGGGTCATTGTCCTGTTGAAAAACAAATGATAGTCCCACTAAGTGCAAACCAGATGGGATGGCGTATCTCTGCAGAATTCTGTGGTAGCCATGCTGGTTAAGTGTGCCTTGAATTCTAAAGGAATCACCAACAGTGTCACCAGCAAAGCACCCCCACACCATCACACCTCCTCCTCCATGCTTCACGGTGGGAACCACACATGCGGAGATCATCTGTTCATCTACTCTGCGTCTCACAGACACAGCGTTTGGAACCAAAAATCTCAAATTTGGACTCATCAGACCAAAGGACAGATTTCCACCGGTCTAATGTACATTGCTCATGTTTCTTGGCCCAAGCAAGTCTCTTCTTCTTATTGGTGTCCTTTAGTAGTGGTTTCTTTGCAGCAATTTGACCATGAAGGCCTGATTCACGCAGTCTCGTCTGAACAGTTGATTTTGAGATGTGTCTGTTACTTGAACTCTGTGAAGCATTTATTTGGGTTGCAATTTCTGACGCTGGTAACTCAAATTAATTTTCCTTTGGCGGTTCTCATGGGAGCCAGTTTCATCATAGCGCTTGATGGTTTTTGCAACTGCGCTTGAATAAACTTCAAGAACTTCAAAGTTCTTGAAATGTTCCATATTGACTGACCTTCATGTCTTAACTTCTTATGGCTGCAGGGGCAGTATTGAGTAGCTTGGATGAAAAGGTGCCCAGAGTAAACTACCTGCTCCTCAGTCCCAGTTGCTAATATATGCATATTATTATTAGTATTGGATAGGAAACCCTCTGAAGTTTCTAAAACTGTTTGAATGTTGTCTGTGAGTATAACAGAACTCATATGGCAGGCAAAAACCTGAGAAAGAAATCCAACCAGGAAGTGGGAAATCTGAGGTTTGTAGGTTTTCAACTCATCGCCTATCGAATACACAGTGGGATATGGGTCAGATTGCACTTCCTACGGCTTCCACTAGATGTCAACAGTCTTTAGAACCTTGTCTGATGCTTCTAGTGTGAAGTGGGGCCAAAGGAGAGGGGATTGAGTAAGGTCTATCATGAGCTGAACATGCGCTGACCATGCGTGTTCATGTTAGAGCGAGCTCTGTTCTATCACATTTCTGAAGACAAAGGAATTCTCCGGTTGGAACATTATTGAAGATTCATGTTAAAAACATCCTAAAGATTGATTCAATACATCGTTTGACATGTTTCTACTGACTGTTACAGAACTTTTTGACATTCCGTCTGCTTTTAGTGAACGCGCTTCATGACTTTGGATTTGTTTACCAAACGCGCTAACAAAAATAGCTATTTGGACATAAATGATGGACATTACCGAACAAAACAAACATTTCTTGTGGAAGTGGTAGTCCTGGGAGTGCATTCCGACAAAGATCAGCAAAGGTAAGTGAAGATTTATAATGCTATTTATGACTTTTGTTGACTCCACAATTTAGCTGGTAACTGTATGGCTTGCTTTTGTGGCTGAACGCTGTTCTCAGATTATTGAATATTGTGCTTTTGCCGTAAAGCTTTTTTTAAATCTGACACAGTGCTTGCATTAAGAACAAGTTTATCTTTAATTCTATGTAAAACATGTATCTTTCATCAAAGTTTATGATGAGTATTTCTGTTATTTGATGTGGCTCTCTGCAATTTCTCTGCATATTCTGGAGGCATTTCTGAACATGGCGCCAATGTAAACTGAGGTTTTTGGATATAAATATGAACTTTATCGAACAAAACATATATGTATTGTGTAACATGAAGTCCTATGAGTGTCATCTGATGAAGATCATCAAAGGTTAGTGATTCATTTTATCTCTATTTCTGCTTTTTGTGACTCCTGTCTTTGGCTGGAAAAATGGCTGTGTTTTTCTGTGATTTGGTGGTGACTTAACATAATCGTTTGTGGTGCTTTTGCTGTAAAGCCTTTTTGAAATCGGACACTGTGGTGGGATTAACAAGAAGTGTATCATTCAAATGGTGTAAAATACTTGTATGCTTGAGGAATTTTAATTATGAGATTTCTGTTGTTTGAATTTGGCACCCTGCACTTTCACTGGCTGTTGTCATATCGATCCCGTTAACGGGATTGCAGCCCTAAGAAGTTTTAAAGTAATGATGGACTGTTGTTTCTCTTTTCTTATTTGAGCTGTTTTTTGCTTAATATGGACTTGGTCTTTTACCAAAAAGGGCTTTCTTCTGTACACCACCCCTACCATGTCACAACACAACTGATTGGCTCAAACGCATTAGGAAGGAAAGACATAAAACAAATTAACTTCTAACAAGGCACACCTGTTAAAACGTCTTAGGGATAGGGGGCAGTATTCGGAAGTTCGGATGACTGAGGTGCCCAAAGTAAACTGCCTGTTACTCAGGCCCAGAAGCTAAGATATGCATATAATTGTCAGTATTGGATAGAAAACACTCTGAAGTTTTTAAAACTGTTCAAATAATGTCTGTGAGTATAACAGAACTCACAGGCAGGCGAAAATCCGAGGAGAATCCATCCGGAATTATTTTGTTGTTGAGGTGACCACGCATTGAAATGGCTATCTATGGGAAAAGTAAAGAAAATCCTCCCAGATTGCAGTTCCTATGGCTTCCACTAGATGTCAGCAGTCTTTAGAAAGGGTTTCAGGCTTGTTTTTTGAAAAATGAGCTAGAATTTGTAGTTTTTCTAGGTGGCTCTCATTTTGACTGTAGTCTTGTGCGCGCATTTCGTCATTTATCTCCGGTATTGAACACACTATTCTCCGTCTTAAATTGTATTGTTTATTTACATATTAGGGTACCTGAGGATTGATTAGAAACGTTGTTTGACTTGTTTGGACAAAGTTTATTGGTAACATTTGGGATTCCTTTGCATGCATTTTGAACGAGGGGAACAGATGGATTACTGAATCAAGTGCGCCAACTGAACTGACTTTTTTGGGATATAAAGAAGGACTTTATTGAACAAAACAACCATTTCTGACTTTTGTGACGCCTCTGCTGGTTTGGAAAATATTTTTTATGCTTTTGTACGCGGGGCGCTGTCCTCAGATAATCGCATGGTATACTTTCGCCGTAAAGCCTTTTTGAAATCTGACAAAGCGGCTGGATTAACAAGAAGTTAAGCTTTTAAACGATGTAAGACACTTGTATTTTCATGAATGTTTAATATTACGATTTTTGTATTTTGAATTTCGCGCTCTGCAATTTCACCGGATATTGTCGAGGTGGGGCGCTAGCGGCACGTCTAGCCTTGAAATGCATTCCAGGTGACTACCTCTTGAAGCTGGTTGAGAGAATGCCAAGCGTGTGCAAAGCTGTCATCAAGGCAAAGGGTGGCTACTTTTAAGAATCTCAAATATAAAATATATTTTGATTTGTTTAACACTTTTTTGGTTACTACATGTTTTCATATGTGTTATTTCATAGTTTTGATGTCTTCACTATTATTCTACAATGTGGAAAATGAAAAAGAAAAACCCTGGAATGAGTAGGTGTGTCCAAACTTTTGATTGTTACTGTATATATATTTATTTACAATAAGTTATCACTGCATTTCTGGTGATATATTCTATTGTATGTATAATTATAATATATACAGTATTGTCTCACAGGGCTTATGGGAAAATGCATGTCTTTGATTATAAAATCCTGGGTAGCGGCCCACTGTGCTTGCCAAGTTTATGAGTTCATTTTGCCCGTAGCGGAGCCCCTCTCATTCTGCTCTGAATAAAATGTGAATTTGTGCTGCAGACGATTCAAGACTTGGCGAGAGTCTTATGAGAGTTATTTTTGAACAACTCTGCCTCCTTCTCATAATGTACAACTTGTTTTCACTTCCTTTATTTAAGTCCGTCCTGGCTTCTTGTGACCCCTTCCATTCCCTCTTCTGACTGTGAGCAAAGCCTCTGAACCATCCCCCCTAGGGCCACTCTGTCTAGATCTGCAAATTCCATATAATTTACTAAATATATAGTCTATATCCGCATAGACCACTGAGTATCTTCTCCTCCAATGCTGGAGGCAATGAGTGTCAGGAAACATTATTTTTGTCTGGAAAACATATCCTAATTGGAAGGAAACTTGAAGTTTTCATTTGGACTTTGTGAAGCTTATTATTACGGCGGCGGAGTGCGGAATTACTGCCCTGAGCTTTGCTGCGGGCGACTGAGACATTTTCTCATTAGTGGTGTAAATGGTACAGTATGTTGCCAATTGTCAAGTCAAATAGCGCAGAGGCATCCACTAAGGGTCACATTTGCATTCTTTTTCAGCTACACAACAAACATGCTGAACAGTTATATAACACTGGTGGGGAACTGTGTCCATGTTGATCCATTGTGAAATGCTCAACAAGTACTCACTGATGACTTATACTCAGCATTGTTGTCATGGAAACAGAAGGGGATTTTTGCGTGATTGAGCTAATAATAATGTAATAATCATGTCAGGGTAGAGTCCAGACCTGAATTCTGGGCCTTTAATTCCCGTAGGAAGATAAGAGTGACACTGTGTGTATGTTTGTGTGTGTGTGTGTACGCGTGTGTGTGTGTTTTGTATGTGCATGCATTTGCATGAGAATGTGATGGGGAGATTCACCCCAATCCCTCTGGCAAATTGCATCCCTTTTAACGTCACTGCAACTGAATTTCACGGTTAACTGTCTGCCAATCACACCCCTTCCTCCATGCCGCTGGAAATATGATTGATGGGATTCACATGATCCATCATAAGATAATCTGTTCCTTCTCACTAGTTACACATCATTACTGCAATTATGCTCTGTAGTTCAAGGTCATATACACTATATATATAAAAGTACGTGGACACCCCTTCAAATGAATGTATTTGGCTATTTCAGCCACACCAGTTGCTGACAGGTGTATAAAATCAAGCACACAGCTATGCAATCTCCGTAGACAAACATTGGCAGTAGAATGGCCTTACTGAAGAGCTCAGTGACTTTCAACTTGGCACCGTCATAGGATGCCACCTTTCCAACAGGTCAGTTTGTTAAATTTCTACCCTGCTAGAGCTGCCCAGGTCAACTATAAGTGCTGTTATTGTGAAGTGGAAAGATCTAGGAGCCAAAACGGCTCAGCCGCGTAGTGGTAGGCCACAAAGCTCACAGAACGGGACCGCTGAATGCAGTAGAATGTAGTGTGTAAAATCGTCTGTCCTCAGTTGCAACACCCACTACCGAGTTCCAAACTGCCTCTGGAAGCAATGTCAGCACAAGAACTGTCGGGAGCTTAATGAAATGGGTTTCCATGGCCGAGCAACCGCGCAATGCCAAGATCACCATACGCAATGCCAAGCTTCGGCTGGAGTGGTGTAAAGCTCGCCGCCATTGGACTGTGGAGCAGTGGAAACACGTTCTCTGGAGTGATGAATCACACTTCACCATTTAGCAGTCTGACAGACATATCTGGGTTTGATGGATTTCAAGAGAACGCTACCTGCCCGAATGCATAGTTCCAACTGTAAAGTTTGGTGGAGGAAGGTATAACTGTCTGGGGCTGTTTTTCATGTTTCGGGCTAGGCCCCTTAGTTCCAGCGAAGGGACATTCTAGACAATTCTGTGCTTCCAACTTTGTGGCAACAGTTTGGGGAAGGCCCTTTCCTGTTTAAGCATGGCAATGCCAAAGTGCACAAAGTGAGGTCCATACAGAAATGGTGTGGAAGAACTTGACTGGCTTACACAGAGCCCTGATCCTTAACCCCATCGAACACCTTTGGTTTGAATTGGAACGCCGATCGCCCAACACCAGTGTCCAATCTCACTAATGTCCTTGTGGCTGAATGGAAGCAAGTCCCCGCAGCAATGTTCCAACATCTAGTGGAAAGCCTTCCCAGAAAAGTGAAAGCTGGTATAGCAGCAAAGGGGGCACCAACTCCATATTAATGACCATGATTTTGGAATGAGATATTCGACGAGCATATGTCCACATACTTTTGGTCATTTAGTGTATGTGTCAATGAGAAATATGTCCAGAAAACAATTGTGTTAAAAACAATGGGAAGTACTTTGGTCATCTAAAACAAGAGCAAAATACCATTTTGAACTAGAACACACACTGTCAAAGTAAAACATTTTATTAAATAAATTCAGGATGTGTCTGAAAGCTCCAGAGACTTGCATAGGTCCCAAATCAGGATGTGTCTGAAAGCTCCAGAGACTTGCATAGGTCCCAAATCAAGGTTTGCTGTCAGATCTTAATTTTGACCTTGCTTCTCACAGCAATAAAATTATCTTGCTGCAACAGACAATATCAATTATTGTGTGGATTATAATTAATGGACATTTTTGCAGGGGTTTATATTTTTTTTGTAAGGGCAAATCAAGTCAAAAAATGTAGTGGAAATTACAAACTTTCAAAGTCTTTCAAAACCTTGAATACCCTTACGGAATAACCACATGAATTTCACATGATCACGTGAAGTGTTCCAAAAACGTGAAATTATGTGTTTTTTTCCTGTAAGGGTATGTTTTAAACCAGCCAAAGCGTTTGTCTACAATTTTTTACATTGTACTACAGTGGCTTGCGTAAGTATTCACCCCCGTTGGCATTTTTCATATTTTGTTGCCATACAACCTGGAATTGAAATAGATTTTTTGGAGGTTTGTATCATTTGATTTACACAACATGCCTACCACTTTGAATATGCAGAATATTTTTTTTGTGAATAACATATAGCATAACTATTCACCCCCCCAAAGTCAATACTTTGTAGAGCCACCTTTTGCAGCAATTACAGCTGCAAGTCTCTTGGGGTATGTCTCTATAAGCTTGGCACATCTAGCCACTGGAATGTTTGTCCATTCTTCAAGACAAAACTGCTCCAGCTCCTTCAAGTTGGATGGGTTCCTCTGATGTACAGCAATTTTAAGTCATACCACAGATTCTCAATTGGATTGAGGTCTGGGATTTGCCATGCTTCAGCTTTGGGATGATGTTCTCGGGGTGATGGGAGGTGTTGGGTTTGCACCAACATAGCGTTTTCCTTGATGGCCAAAAAGCTACATTTTAGTCTCATCTGACCAGAGTACCTTCTTCCGTATGTTTGGGGAGTCTCCCACATGCCTTTTGGCGAACACCAAACACGTTTGCTTATTTTTTTCTTTAAGCAATGGCTTTTTTTCTGGCCACTCTTCCTTAAAGCCCAGCTCTGTGGCGTGTACGGCTTAAAGTGGCCCTATGGACAGATACTCCATTCTCCGCTGTGGAGCTTTGCAGCTCCTTCAGGGTTATCTTTGGTCTCTTTGTTGCCTCTCTGATTAATGCTCTCCTTGCCTGGTCCATGAGTTTTGGTGGGCAGCCCTCTTGGTAGGTTTGTTGTGGTGCCATATTCTTTCAGTTTTTTAATAATGGATTTAATGGTGCTCCGTGGATGTTAAAAGTTACTTCTCCACAACTTTCTCCCTGACCTGTTTGGAGAGCTTGCTTGCTTGGTGGTGCCCCTTGCTTAGTTGTGTTGCAGACTCTGGGGCCTTTCAGAATAGTTGTATATATACTGAGATCATGTGACAGATCATGTTATACATAGATTGCACACAGGTGGACTTTATTTAACTTATTATGTGACTTCTGAAGGTAATTGGTTGCACCAGATCATATTTAGAGGCTTCATAGAAAAGGGGTGAATAAAGTCCATATATACACGCACCCTTTTCTGTTTAACTTTATTTATTTTTTTGAAGGAAATTCTTTTTTTCATTTCACTTGACCAATTTGGACTGGATTTGGACGGGATCGATATGACAACAGCCAGTCGAAGTGCAGGGCGCCAAATTCAAAAAACAGAAATCTCATAATTAAAATTCCTCAGACATTCATGTGTCTTATATCATTTTAAAGGTAATCTTGTTGTTAATCCCACCAAAGTGTCCGATTTCAAATAGGCTTTTCAGCGAAAGCACTACAAACGATTATGTTAGGTCACCACAAAACCACAATAACCACAGCCATTTTTTCCAGCTAAAGATAGCTTCACAAAAACCAGAATAGAGATAAAATTAATCACTAACCTTCGATTATTTTCATCAGATGACACTCATAGGACTTCATGTTACACAATACATGCATGTTTTGTTTGATTAAATTCATATTTATATAAAAAAATCTGAGTTTACATTGAGGCGTTAGATTCACTAGTTGCAAAAACATCAAGTGACTTTGCATAGCCACATCGTTTCAACAGAAATACTCAACATAAATATAAATGATAATACAAGTAATACACATAGAATTATAGATATACCTCTCCTTAATGCAACCGCTCTGTCAGATTTCAAAAAAACTTTACGGAAATATAAACCACGCAATAATCTGAGACGGAGCTCAGATGATTAGCCAAATTAGCCACCATGTTGGACTCAACAGAAACCAGAAAATACATGATAAATGTTTCCTTACCTTTGATGAATTCATCAAAATGCAGTCCTAGGAATCCCAGGTCCACAATAAATGCTTGATTTGTTCGTTCATGTCCGTTATTTATGTCCAATTAGCTACTTTCGAATTGTTTACCAAATACCCTAACCAAAGTCTCAAAGCGCGACCACTATAACGTGACGAAATGTCCAAACGTTCCGTTACAGTCAGTAGAAACATGTCAAACGATGTACTGAATCAATCTTTAGAATGTTGTTAACATACATCTCAAAAAACGTTCCAACCGGAGAATTAAATCGACTTCAATTGAGAGATGGAACGGAGCTGCCTCTCATGTGAACGCGCGTGTTGAATGGATGGTCACCTCATGGCACCTCATACTAAATTCTGTCTCCTTCGACCCCCCTTCACATTTGAGTCATCAGACTTAGTTCTATTGACTGTTGACATCTAGTGGAAGCCGTAGGAAGTGAAAACCCATCAATATCTCTCTGTATTTTCAATAAGAGCTTGGTTGAAAATATGGCACCCCCAGAAAAAATACAAACAGGAAGTGGAACTTCTCAGGTTTTTGCCTGCCATATGAGTTTTGTTAATCTCACAGACTTAATTCAAACAGTTTTAGAAACTTTAGAGTGTTTTCTATCCAATACTAATAATAATATGCATATATTACCAACTGAGACTGAGGAGCTGGCCGTTTACAATGGGCACCTTTCATCCAAGCTACTCAATACTACCCCTTCAGCCATAAGAAGTTAAATTACAGGTTGTAATGCAACAAAATAGGAAAAACACCGAGGGGGATGAATACTTTTGCAAGGCACTGTGTATTCAGTCTTTGGTCGCATGGGGTTACAGTATTATTTTATTTTTTTACACATTCGATGAATCAAGTCGTGAAATGTTCAAATCTTAATAATTGTTGGTATATATTTTGCCTGGATCAATATACTGTATCTATAAAATAATATCGAAAAAAATCCACACACTCTCTCTCTGTCTTTCTCTCACACACACACCCAGAGAGTATATGAATTTGTAAGAAGATCCAAAAAAGACTGGAGAGTCATTTTACAGCGTTTTCTCTTTTTCTCAGATCTTAAACATGTTCAAATCTTAGTTATTGTCTGGACATGTACAGTGGGGAGAACAAGTATTTGATACACTGACGATTTTGCTGGTTTTCCTACTTACAAAGCATGTAGAGATCTGTACTTTTTATCATAGGTACACTTCAACTGTGAGAGACGGAATCTAAAACAAAAATCCAGAAAATCACATTGTAGGATTTTTAAGTAATTAATTTGCATTTTATTGCATGACATAAGTATTTGATCACCTACCAACCAGTAAGAATTCCGGCTCTCAAAGACCTGTTAGTTTTTCTATAAGAAGCCCTTTGGACAAACCTACTCATTCCATGGTTTTTCTTAATTTTTTATATTTTCTACATTGTAAAATAATAGTGAAGATATCAAAACTATGAAATATAATAACACATATGGATTCATGTAGTAACCAAAAAAGTGTTAAACAAATCAAAATATATTTTATATTTTATATTCTTCAAAGTAGCCACCCTTTGCCTTCAGTGTGTGCATGTGGTGTGTGTGTATGTATAGTCTAGTGAGCCAATGCTTCGGCACTCTTTGCTGGACGGTAGCAGAGTGAACAGTCTATGGCTTGGGTGGCTTGGGGGCCTTCCTCTGACACAGCCTGATATATAGGTCCTGGATGGCAGGGAACTCGGCCCCAATGATGTACTTGGCTGTCCGCACCACCCTCTGTAGCGCTTCGCGGTCAAGGGCATCTGCCATACCAAGCGGTGATGCAGCCAGTCACGATGTTCTCGATGTTGCAGCTGTAGAACTTTTTGAGGATCCGAGGGCCCATGCCAAATCCTTTCATCCTCCTGAAAGCTCTTCACAACTGTACGGGTGTGTGTGGACCATGTGAATCTCTCGACCCGCTCCACAACAGCCCTGTCGATGTGGATGGGGGCGTGATCTCCCCGCTTTCTCATATAGTCCACGATCAGCTCTTTGATCTAACTGTATGTTGAGGGAGAGGTTATTGTCCTGGCTCAATACTGCCAGGTCTCTGACCTTCTTCCTGTGTGCTGACTCATCACCGTCGGTGATCAGGCCTACCACTGTTGTGTCGTCAGCAAACTTGATGATGGTGTTGGAGCCGTGCGTGGCCACACAGTTGTGGGTGAACAGGGAGTACAGGAGGGCACTAAGCACACACCCCTGTCGGGCTACCGTGTTGAGGGTTAGTGTGGTAGTAGAGGTGTTGTTGCCTACCCTCACCACCTGGAGCCATCACATCAGCAGGTCCAGATGCAGAGGTAGGGGTTCTGTCCCAGGGTCCATAGCTTGGTGATGACCTTGGAGGGGACTGGTGTTGAACGCTGAGCTGTAGTCTATGAACAACCTTCTCACATAGTTATTTCCAATCTTGTCCAGGTAGGAACGAGCAGTGTGAAGTGCAATTGAGATTGAGTGATCTGTGGATCTGTTGGGGCGGTATTCGAATTGGAGTGGTTATAGTGTGTCTAGGATGATGGTGTGGATGTGTGTCATGACCAGCCTTTCAAAGCACTTCATCATTACAGATGTGAATGCTACAGGGCGATATTCATTTAGGCAGGTTACCTTGGAGCTCTTGGGAACAGGGACAATGGTGGTCAGTTTGAAACATGTTGTGATTACAGACTGGGACAAGGAGATATTAAAAATATATACTCCAGGTGTGTGTGTGTGAGTCTGTGAATTTCTTTAGATACTGTTTATATATAAGGAAAATCCAGTAAAATGACTCACTGTTTTGTCTCCATTGATTTGCATTGGATTTGCTTATACTGCACATACTCTAGGTGTGTGTGTGTGTGTGTGTGTGTGTGTGTGTGTGTGTGTGTGTGTGTGTGTGTGTGTGTGTGTGTGTGTGTGTGTGTGTGTGTGTGTGTGTGTGTGTGTGTGTGTGTGTGTGTGTGTGTGTGTGTGTGTGTGTGTGTGTGTGTGTGTGTGTGTGTGTGTGCGTGCGTGTGTCACGAACCGGCTCAAAGCCCGTAACAAAAGGGAGACCACATGGAGATAAGGAATAACAAACTATATTTATTAACTAAGGTAAAGTAAATACAATTAACAATGGTATGTGTGTAGTCAGTAGTCAGTAGTGTAGGTGAGTGGTTGCGTGTATACATGTGATAAGTAGGGGTGTTGAAGGGTGCCAACACAAACAAACCAAATAACCACAACCAGGCCACAACCAAAATCTGTCTGTGTCTGACTGGAGAGAGTCTCTCCCATGAATGGGGAAGTGGTGTATTTATCCTGGGAGACACCGGGCCCAGGTGTTTCCCATGTAGCTGACGACCCTCCCAACTCCGCCCACCGGCATCCTAATAAGGAAACAAGAACAAAGAGAGAATACGGCAGACAGAGTGGGAGGGTCGTCACAGTGTGTGTGTGAGAGAGAGAACATATGTTTGTGTGTGTATACAGTACCAGTCAAAAGTTTGGACAGACATACTCATTCCAGAGTTTTTCTTTATTTTTACTATTTTCTACATTGTAGAATAATAGTGAAGATATGAAAACTATGTGTCACGTTCATCATATGAATCGGACCAAGGTGCAGTGTGGTATGTGTACATTCTTCTTTATTAAAGAAAGAACACTGAACAAACTAACAAAACAAACGAAACGTGAAGCTATATGAAATAGTGCAGACAGGCAACTAGACATAGAATAAGAACCCACGAACACAAAAGGGAAAATAGATACCTAAATATGATCCCCAATCAGAGACAACGATAAACAGCTGCCTCTGATTGGGAACCATATCAGGCCACCATAGACATACAAATACCTAGACCTACAAAACCCCTAGACATACAAAAACCTTAGACAATACAAAAACTAGCATACCCACCCTCGTCACACCCTGACCTAACCAAAATATAAAGAAAACAGAGATATCTAAGGTCAGAGCGTGACACTATGAAATAACACATAACACATGGAATCATGTAGTAACTTAAAAAGTGCTAAACAAATCAAAATATATTTTATATTTGAGATTCTTCAAAATAGCCACACTTTCCCTTCATGACAGCTTTGCACACTCTTGGTATTCTCTCAACCAGATTCATGAGGTCGTCACGTGGAATGCATTTCAATTAATAGGTGTGCCTTGTTAAAAGTTAATTTGTGGAATTTCTTTCCTTCTTAGTGCGTTTGAGCAAAACTGTTGTGTTGTGACAAGGTAGGGGTGGTATACAGAAGATAACCCTATTTGGTATAAGTCAATATTATGGCAAGAACAGCTAAAAAAAAAAAAAGCAAAGAGAAAGGACAGCCCATCATTACTTTAAGCCATGAAGGTCAGACAATCCGGAAAAGTGCAGTCGCAAAAACCATCTAGTGCTATGATGAAACTGTCTCTCATGAGGACTGCCACGGGAAATGAAGACCCAGAGTTACCTCTGCTGCAGAGGATACGTTCATTAGAGTTACCTGCCTCAGAAATTGCAGGCCAAATAAATTATTCAGATAGTTCAAGTAACAGACACATCTCAACATCAACTGTTCAGAGGAGACTGCGTAAATCAGGCCTTCATGGTCAAATTGCTGCAAAGAAACCACTACTTAAGGACACCATTAAGAAGAAGAGACTTGCTTGTGCCAAGAAACACGAGCAATGGACATTAGACCGGTGGAAATCTGTCCTTTGGTCTGATGAGTCAAAATTTGAGAATTTTGGTTCCAACCGCCGTGTCTTTGTGAGATGCAGAGTAGGTGAACGGAGGATCTCTGCATGTGTGGTTCCCACCGTGAATCATGGAGGAGGTGTGATGGTGTGGGGGTGCTTTGCTGGTGACACTGTTGGTGATTTATTTAGAATTCAAGGCACTCTTAACCAGCATGGCTAACACATCATTCTGCAGCGATAGGCCACCCCATCTGGTTTGCGCTTAGTGGGACTCTCATTTGTTTTTCAACAGGACAATGACCCAACATACCTCCAGGCTGTGTAAGAGCTATTTGACCAAGAAAGAGAGTGATGGAGTGCTGGATCAGATGACCTGGCCTCCACAATCACCCGACCTCAAACCAATTGAGATGGTTTGGCAGGAGTCGGACTGCAGTGAAGGAAAAGCAGCCAACAAGTGCTCAGCATACATGGGAACTCCTTCAAGACTGTTGGAAAAGCATTACAGGTGAAGCTGGTTGAGAGAATGCCTTGAGTGTGCAAAACTGTCATCAAAGCAAAGGGTGGCTACTTTTAAGAATCTAAAATCTGTTTAGATTTGTTTAACACTTTTTTGGTTACTACGTGATTCCATATGTGTTATTTCATAGTTGTGATGTCTTTACTATTATTCTGAAATGTAGAAAATAGTAAAAATTAAGAAAAATCCTTGAATAAGTAGGTGTGTCCAAACGTTTGACTGGTACTGTATATATTGGTCCAGGCAATCTATATACAGTACCAACAATTATTAAGATCTGATCATTTGAACATGTATTCACATTATTTGATTCATTAAATGTTTAAAAAACAGTAACCCCATGTGTCCAAAGACTACTTATAAACTCGGTGGTTCAAGCCCTTAATGCTGATTGGCTGACAGCTGTGGTATATCAGACATTATAAACTGAATAGTTCGAGCCCTGAATGCTGATTGGCTGACAGCCATAGTTTATTTAAGCTATAAGGCCTGAGTGGTTGTGGTATATGGCCTATATAACACGGCTAAGGGTTGTTCTTACGCACAATGCAAAGCGGAGTGCCTGGATACAACACTTAGCCGTGGTATATAGGCCATATACCACTAAACCCCAAGGTACCTTGTTGCTTTTATAATCGGTTTCCCAACACAGAAAGGCCAGGAATGACACACGTAAAATGAAAATGTTGCTTTAATAAATAAATTCACAATAAATACATTCCGCCAGAAAAAGTAGTCCGGACAAAAGTAATGTTGCTAGACTGGTTGCTATGCAACATAACCACAGGCTAGCTAGCAAACTTACATTAAATGTATGCAAAAACCAAGCATTATTACCACTTCAACAGTGACTAACATACGGCAATGATTTATTCATGTTGATCTGAATGTTGCCATTTATTGTGCACGAATGAAAAAGTTGTCCCATGTTATCGTTGGTTGTTTGCTTGCCCATGTTGTCGTTTGTTGGCTCCACGCAGCTGGAAATGGAAACTGGTAGCTGCTGTGTTGTCAAATTGAACAGTGCTCCACCGCTTCCAGATTTGGCCTCCAGTAACTTTAAAGAGAGGTTTTCGGATCTGTGTCCACTGACAGATATTATTTCTCATGCCTCTAGTCCGGCATCTGACAGTTTCTGGATCATGATGGTTCGGACGCAGTGGTTTGTGTAAATCTGCGATGTACCAGCTATTTTGCAGATCTCTCGGAACATTGTTGCAAGGGTGTTCACTCCCATATGCTCTTAGGTGTACCTAAAACATATGCAACAAAATAATATTAGCTAATAGTTAGGCCTACATAGCTACCGGTTATATTGATTTAGCTAGCTAGCTTACAGCTAGATACCATATGTATCCGTTAACTGCTTTCCGTTTCAAGTGGAGGTACAATGGAAGGAGAGACAGATACTTTTCAAGGGAAGCTACCAGGCAGAGTGGATCACCTGGCAGTTCAAACATGAATCCCCATCCACTCTCCCTGTTCTTCTCCTGCGGGTCCTTGTGGTTTTTTGTGGGTTCGTTGAATGAGAGAGTCGCATACTTTAGGCCGTTCTCGTCTGTACATATTTTAAATTAGTCCGTTTTAAGAAAACGGTTTCCCTCCTTCCGCCTTTGCCACAAAATTAAGTAGAAAATCAAACCACACTTTGTTCACCAAACCCTCAGGTGTTTCAGTGTCCAGAGCCTTGGATTGTTTGGTGTTCAGTTACGGCTGTGTGGTGGGCAGCACCCTTCTTTACTCAACTTTTTAATCACGCAGACAAACACATTGTTGCTCGTTGTGAATTGATATCAAGGCAAAAAGTCATAGTCATGGTATACAGTCTCACATACACACGGCTAAATGCTGTTTTAGCCAATCAGCATCCAGTATCCAAACTAACCGGTTTATAACAGACCATATATCACAGGTATGACAAAACATTCCTTTTTACTACTCTAATTACATTGGTAACCAGTTTAAAATAGCAATATGGCACCTTGGGGGTTTGTGGTATGTGGCCAATATACCACGGCTAAGGGCTGTATCCAGGCACTCCACGTTGTGTCGTGCCTAAGAACAGCCCTTAGCGTGGTATATTGGCCCCCTCATGCATTATTGCTTAAATATACTGTCGTATGATACCGAAGCGGCTGTAGGTTTACAAATGACAATGAGTTTAATAATATATTTAGCTTAGAACAGGTCAAATAACAATACTATAAGGTTTGAACAATTTCATTCTGAAATGTATTTCACAATACATATGCTGAAGTCATTTTAAGGACTTTTTCACATTTTCTCAAAATCCCAACTTTGATTGACACTGCAAATATGATAGATAATGACAATGTTAAAATAGCCATGTGTCCTGTCTAGACACTAGTACTAGCTATGTTGACACCACACTTCATGCATTTACACCAAAAAGAATTTGTTCTGTTCCACATTTTAATAGTGTACTAAAAATAGTACAAGGACGTGAATGGGTCAATACGGGCCCAGGCAGGTAGGTACAGTTCTGTACTCTACTGTATGTGCCCAGGTGTAACCCAGGTACAGCTGCAGAGCTATAGTACAGTAATGGACGAGGTAAGAAAGTGTTGAGGCTGCATTCCTATGACAGGGATAATCAGCTTACTCCACCTCTGCAGGCATATCCCTGAGAGCAGGCACACTGCTGCAAAATAGCTAGTTCTTAGTGAGTGTATGTGAGTGTGTGTGTGTGTGTGTGTGTGTGTGTGCGTGTGTGTACAAGTTTGTGTTCAGGAGTGTGTGTGTGTGTGTATGTGTGTGTGTGTGTGTGTGTGTGTTTGAGCATGCATATGTGTGAATGTAAGTGTGTTTGATTGTGTCTGTTTGTGTGTTTGTGTACATGTTGAAATACTGTTATGTGATGAGGCACATGATAACTGTTTTAGAGAGTACATTATAATGTTGTTACAGCAGGTTATAATGAACACAAACTGTATGTTTACAACCCCCTGAATATGTTATGTCCCAAGTCAACCGCATTGTAATAACCGGAATAGAAAACAGTTTGCCAAACACATCAATACATTCCACGCCGCGACTCAATAACAAATGCCTCTTCAGTTACTAACAAATATCCAAGTTAAGAAGGGAAATGTGTTCTATTTGGTGCTCAGCAATGTTCTGGGGAATGTTCTGTCTGCACGTTACACCACCTGAAATCAAATCAGAGCTTTCTTGCTATTGGATTTCAGACGGACATACACATAGGCCTACTTCAATCTAGACATACCCTTGAGTAATATAAAATGATGCTCAATACATTACGTTTAATATAGATTTTTTTTGGAGAGGCTACAAATTATTAGAGCAATGCAATTTAGGGGCTTGGTCAAATATTCAGGTTTAAATTTAATGAGCTGAACCTGTCTCTCATTTACCCCTCTTCTAATACCTAATCCTGTGGGGAACAACCAGTCTCTGGAGTACAGTACGTGCCATGGATAGCAGTTCAATTTAGCCATTATCTCTCTAACATAGTCAACTACGGAGACCAAAAAAGGAGAATAGTTCTCAGTCAGTTTCATTCACAGGGTAACATCCCTTTGGCCCTCCCGCCCTCTCTCTCTCCCGCCCCGCTCTCTGTCCTCTATTGTCAACTGTCCCCGGGGTAACCTTGTCACTTATCCTTAGTCTCGCCAGCCACAGAGGCTGTGCAGCTGTAATAGCTTTTGATTCCAGACAAACCCTTGGCGAAGTGCGCTCAGGGAGGGAGGGAGGTCCCAGTCATGCACGTTGGTCATTAATGACTTTGAGGACAAACCTCTGTCTTTTGTCTTTGACCCTGGGAGTTTTTTTTTCTTCTAAATCTGGTCTTGAGGGAAGTAAAGTGCTTTGTGGCTTTGAAATATATATATTATCAAGAAAATGAATCCGATTACAATGACTGTTGACATCTGCACATGTTTTATTCGGACTGATACTTTCTATGCTACAGAGTTCACAATACTCTCCTTAAATGGGCATTATATGCTAGACATGTAGCCAAGCCTGAGTCATTGGCTTGAGAACAAACCCTGGTTGTCTTCTAAAGGTTGTGGGTGAGTGATGAAAGCAGAACACATCAGAGCTCCATCTGCAGTATGTCTTATTAGGTACAGTACTCAGATACAGACCCAGACGGACACAGAGAAAAGCTCAAACTAGATTCATTCACCTAACTAAATTGCATAGTGACACAGTCTTATCTACAGTAAAATAAATGTCTCAGTAGGATGACCCAGGCTGGGCCAGATGGCTGTCTGGCTCTGATCTCCCTTCTTGAGATACGATTCCGCTATCTGCATCCTGTTGTTCTCATTCCACTCTCCAACTACCATGTTGAAAGCCATCTCTTTGCTTCCCACAGAAACTGAACAGTTGGACAGTAACTCAACCCCTAAACCAGGCAGGTGGTTTCTATGCAACCTTTATGGAATTATTCTTGCCCTCAGAGACAGGTATCTCCTGTACTTTCCCTATGCCTAAATACAATGCACATAGATTCATCCTGAACCACAACAGAATAATTAATAGGCTAATAGGCTAATTATACAAGAAAAGGTGCTCAGGTCATAGCGTTTTCCAGCAGTGTATTGACATTTGTGAGTCTGACCAGCTCTCTTCACCATTAATATCAATCAGCAATATTTTATGAGCTTCTGATACAGGTCAGCCAACACCAAGAGACCTCAAGTTGTACAACTGATTTACGGCTCATTTAGCACAATCATTCTGATATAACTGATGTTTTTGTAATAGAACTGAGTTTTTCTGCACAAAAATATTTACACCACCATTGTCCAATGTCTCTACAACACATGCGTATTTAACTGCGTGCAGAAAAATGTTCTGTTGTATCACAACCATTGTGCCAAACTTGTTATACAGAGGCCGTAAAGTGGTTACTTGGCCTGCACAGCACATTCACATATTGTAGACTGTCTGAAACTGTGGTGTAGAGGACTTATGGCTGACACACCTCCAATGCTGCTTCCTATCGTGTCCCTGAGTACTCAAAGATTAACATGTCGTGGACATTTTCATTGGATACACTAAACCACATCTATCCACAAAACCATTTTTTGAATTACAACCACCATAGATACAAATACACAGTAGATTCCGGCTCCGGAGTTTTCTCTCTTCTGACACGTGATAACCATGACAGGCAGACCTAGCAGAACGTTCTGTAACAAAGCACAGACAAAGTTCATCAAGTTAGTGTGTTACTCATTGTGTCTTAAACAGACAGCTTATAACCTCTACAGGTATTAATTATTTGTTTTCGGGAAGATACATTTTCAATTCAAATGGAGCAGCTACAAAACATGGTTGTGTCCAGTTCATTACATTTCATTGTTACTCAGCGTCAATGTCAGGGGACAATACATCAATGTACATCAATATACTCTACTATAAATATTGATATTTGAAATATATCATAATGTATCTACAATTATGTAGATATACAGTACCAGTCAAAAGTTTGGACACACCTACTCTTTCAAGGGTTTTTATTTATTTGTACTATGTTCTACATTGTAGAAAATAGTGAAGACATCAACACTATGAAATAATACATATGGAATCATGTAGTAACCAAAAAAGTGTTAAACAAATCAAATATATTTTATATTTTAGAAGTAGCCACCCTTTGCCTTGATGACAGCTTTGTACACTCTTGGCATTCTCTCAACCAGCTTCATGAGGTAGTCACCTGGAGCCCCCTGGATCGATGATGAATCGAATAATTGTGTGGTTCAAATTAATAATTCAAAAAAGGTGGCAAACAATTCAGGCTGCTCAGCTAATTGGTTGACATAATGTAAACTGAGACATTTTTTACTGAACTTAACAAATAAAATATGAAATTAAATTACTAAAACAAGATAAATGACATAAAAAACAATTGAAAAAGACTTTCGAGTACCTTTATGAGCAGAAAATCTAATTAATCTCCATCGTTCGTTGAAGTTGATGGGTCGTTTATAACAAAACCTTTTGATATAGCCAATCATTTCAATTACTATATCACTAGTAAAGTGGACAAACTGAGAAGTGAAATTACAATATTGAACAGTAAACCATCATATTTGTGTATTGATAATGAAAGAGAAGGATGGATGTTTTGAATTTAGTCAGGTTTATGTGGAAGAGGTGGAAAAACGATTGTTATCCATCAATAATGATAAGCCATGGTAGAAGACTGTATTGCCACACCTATTTGCCATGTCTTTAATCAAAGCCATAAGTTGTGTGTGTGTTCAGAGGCGTGGAAGGAAGCTAAAGTAATTCCACTATCTAACAATAGTAAAACACCCTTTCCTGGCTCTAACAGCTGACCAATGAGTTTGCTGCCTGTTCGTAGTAAACTGTTGGAGAAAATTGTGTTTGAACAAAGAACAAGTTAACTACTGACTTTCGCCATGCATATAGGGAAGGGCACTCAACTTGCACTGCACTCACTCAGATGACTGATGATTGGCTAAATTAAATGGATAATAAGATGATAGTTGGAGATGTGTTGTTCGATTTCATTGCAGCCTTTGATGTTATTGATCATAATCTGATATTGAAGATTCTCACTTGCTATGGCTTTACATCACCTGCCATCACATGGTTGGAGAGTTATTTATCCAAAAGAACCCAGAGAGTGTTCTTCAATGGAAGCTTCTCTAACATCAGATATGTACAGTGCGGTGTCCCTCAGGGTATTTGCCTTGGGCTGTTACACTTCTCTATTTTAACAAATGATTTGCCACTTGTCTTAGAAGAAGCTAAATTGACTGTGCATGTTGATGATTGCATACTCTACTCATCAGCACCTACAGCCAGTGAGCTCACTGACACTCTTAGCAAGGAGTTACAGGGGCATAATGGGTAAAAAATAATAAACTGGTCTTAAAAACATCTAAAACCAAAACTTTGTATTTGGTTCAAAGCATTCTCTTAGATCTAAACCTCAAATGGAATTGTACATAAAGGGTGTGACCATTGAATGAGTTGAATAAGCGGAACTCCTAGGAGTAACATTGGATGGTTAGTGATCATGGTCAAGTCATATTGACAAAGCTGTTCTGCGTTTTTGACACAAAGATCAACTGTACTAGTTGTTCAGGCTCTGATCCTGTCCCATCTTGATTACTGTCCGGTAATATGGTCAGGCGCAGCAAAGACCGAACAAAGCTGCAGCTGGCTCAAAACAAAGCACCATGCCTTGCAAGGTCTAACTGCCCACACAGTTAGACATTCATGGTTGAAGGTTGAGGAGAAAATGTACTACTTCCATTCTAGTCTGAAATTGCCAAACCACTTGTATAATCTATTTGCATACACTTCAAACAGACATACATACCCCACCAGACTCGCCACTATGGGTTTCTTCACTTTACCCAAACGAAAAACAGATTTAATGCATAGGTCAGTTATGTATTGAGCCATGTCTTTATGGAATGCTCTGCCACCAGAGGTTACTCAGGCAAAAAGCAAGTTTAGGTTGAAAAAACAGATTTAAAAAAGTATTGTATCAAAGCTTTTCCTCTTTCTAAGGATCTAGTTTAACTGTACTGTATATACAAATATTAACATATATATATATATGAATAGTGTGTAAATAGTATTTTTGTTGTCTCTTGGTGTCTTTCCAATAAATAACTCTTATTTTTTTATTTTGAATTCAATGTAATATCTTGTGTTGTTCTTGTGTTATAACTATTCTGTACTTTGTCATGTATT
Organism: Salvelinus namaycush; assembly: GCF_016432855.1. Lineage (NCBI taxonomy): Eukaryota > Metazoa > Chordata > Actinopteri > Salmoniformes > Salmonidae > Salvelinus > Salvelinus namaycush. Next base: position 49,013,950 of record NC_052326.1, on the reverse strand, counting down.
TGTATGTTTTGTATGGAAGAGGAGTTGCTGCATGTTCCAGTAGCTAATAGGGATCCTAATTAACTAAACTAAATACATTAAATTAAACTTTTCCACACAGTAGTTACATAACAAAGATATTGTTTTTTGTATAATACACATTACGTGTTACGTCAGACATCTATATAGTGTTTTCAGAAATAACTATTACCGATCATGATCATCCCACGCCTCAGCTACTCTTTGCCCATCCCTCCTATCTCTGTAGACCATTCTCTTTCGATTTATACTGTGACATAGATTTTTCAACTGTGCTGTGATGTCTTATATGGATTTTTAACCAAATCGCATAGTATCCACATATTGTAAGTTAAAGATTAATATTTTTCCAATTCTAGATATTGCTATTCTAAGAACCTTTTCATGTCGGTGATATTTGGTGCTGTTTAATAACACAAGAATGTAAAAATGGGACGTAAACATGGTGATTTTTTCTCTCCATTTCAGACAAGACTGATTACTTGCATCATAATCTCTCTGCTTTGGGAAACCTAGCTAAGCCTATAATCTCTCCCTCCCACTACTTCACTAAAGTCAATAGGAAACTCCAATTACCAGCATAAATACAGTTAATTTCCTATCCTGGATAGGTCCTCAGCACTTTCTTAAATTAAAATGTTTTTTTTGCCTTAACTTAATTGGTGAGTTGTATTCTGACCCATTCAGAAAATTGTTCAGTAACATTTCTTAAAATGTTCTGAGTTAATGAAACGGAAGGGGAAAAAAACTACAATAGATGTCCATACGCTATACATAAACAAGTTAATTCACAATAGAGCATGAACTATTCAACTCTGTATTCGTTCAAAGGAGTATTGCATTTCCTGTTCTTGCCCCTCGCCGTTTGTCATCTTTATTGGCTCTTATTGTCGGGTCTCAATGGAATCTCTGACCCTGGTTGTTTCATTAAGCGATGTTAGCTTGAAAACCCCAAAGGGGCACCTTCATTAAGTTTCCCTATTAAACCATTTTTACATCACTTAATACGAGAGCTCCATCAGTGCTGTTTGAGAAGTGGGAGAACCCAGAGGATAATGAAATCAATACCTTCAGGCAAGGGAAGCTAACAAGGTTTGTGTACTGTCATGTTCTTTCTCTTTAGTAATCCCTGGGATTGCTGCACAGGTTTACAATGTCCTACCAGATGTCTTCCAGTTGATCGTAGAATAGAGTTTTCAGTTTTTGTCTTCACACGCTTAAAGCAGTCTTTGAAGGTGATGTGTCTAAAGAGATCACCTAGGCAGCATTGTAATGACGTTCACCTCTCATATAGAGACGTAGACTAAAAAGCAATCCAGTGTTTATCTTTATCGAATGTATTAAGCAACATGAGGTTTATACAGTATCACATATTACTGTAGTTTATACAACGGGGGTGTAATCGTGGACGCTGACTGATTAAAACCGCATTCCAGCCAGTGTCTATTCCACAATTTACCACGGCTAAAGCTATGATGTTAAAATGCCTATGTACTCTGTTCCATCTCACTGCACAATCCACTGTCTCATCAGCCCAGCCGGACAATTTATAAATTTGATCTCCACTGTAAAAAGCATCTAGACATTATCTCCCATTTCTTTTAGACTAGCAATTGGTTTTCAATAGCAGAGATTTGTATAAACCTTGCTGTCTGTCTCTCTGACATTTGCAACATGGCTTCAATATTAAAATTAGGTCTCCAGCTGTCCTATAGTAATGAACGTGTGGGGGTCGGGAGTCCGGATGAGACAGACAGGCAGGCAACTTTTCTCAGCCTGTCGAAATCATTAACCAGCATAATTGTTATGGATAAATACAAAGAAATGTCAATAGAAAACAGGTCAAACAAAATGAAATGCAGCTAGTTTGCAGTCTTTCCAGCTTCAGTTTGAAGCAATTGCGTTGTTGTTCAGCTCCTCTGAACAACAGTGTCCTGACAAGAGAGCATATTTTCTGTGCCAGGTGAAATAGTGCATCATTAGCTCATTTTTAGGAATGTATCCAAATAAATGTCACTAGAAAACGGCTTAAACAAATGCAAATGTAGGTACTTATTCTGGCTGCACTGCTTGACTGTAAGTTAGCCATAGTTGGTTAGCTAGCAAGCTAGGAATAGCTTGTTGCCAGCTAGAATGGCAATAGAACATTTAGAACGAATGACTGGGTCGCGTCCATAGATACAAAACAAAAAGACTTAACAACTGGGTCTCGTCTCCGGCAACCAAACCGATAGAATGAACAACCAGCCGGCTTGAGTAGCAACCCTAGATTTCTGTCAGGACTAAGTCTCGTGGAAGGATGAATTACTATGATACGATTCATAAAAATAATATTTTTTATGAAAATATGTAAATCTTTATTTGAATATGTTAGTAACCCGTTATATCAAAGTGATAATGCCCTCAAAGCCAGTGTTTTGAGGATATATTGGAACTGTTTGCCAGCCCTCGACAGAACAACACCGGCTTCGAGGGCATTATCACTTAAATAGCACACACTCTTATACAAACCAGTAAGAGAGTATAAATAAATCTGTAGTAATGCATAATCAAAATGTTGTTTGTATATCATAAAAGCTGGCTCAAACAAGGTATGCCTGAAGAAATCACTCCATCATGGTAGCCTACTGTATCTATTACACAGTCTAACATCATTACACCGTCTAACATCATTACACCGTCTAACATCATTACACCGTCTAACATCATTACAAAGTCTAACATCATTACACCATCTGACATCATTACACCATCTGACATCATTACACTGTCTAACATCATTACACCGTCTAACATCATTACACCGTCTAACATCATTACACCGTCTAACATCATTAAACAAGGGTATATTCCTTCATTTAACTTGATGTGTATTTTTTATTTTTGGTGTCTAACATCATTACACCATTTGACATCATTACACTGTCTAACATCATTACACCGTCTAACATCATTACACCATCTAACATCATTACACCATCTGACATCATTACACCGTCTAACATCATTACAAAGTCTAACATCATTACACCATCTGACATCATTACACCGTCTAACATCATTACACGTGTAACATCATTACAAAGTCTAACATCATTACACCATCTAACATCATTACACAGTCTGACATCATTACACGTGTAACATCATTACAAAGTCTAACATCATTACACAGTCTAACATCATTACACGTGTAACATCATTACAAAGTCTAACATCATTACACCATCTAACATCATTACACAGTCTGACATCATTACACAGTCTGACATCATTACACAGTCTAACATCATTACAAAGTCTAACATCATTACAAAGTCTAACATCATTACACAGTCTGACATCATTACACAGTCTGACATCATTACACAGTCTGACATCATTACACAATCTAACATCATTACAAAGTCTATCATCATTAAACGGTCTAAGGTCATGACACTGTCTAACGTCATGACACTGTCTAACATCATTACACAATCTAACATCATTACAAAGTCTATCATCATTATACCGTCTAACATCATTACACCATCTGACATCATTACACTGTCTAACATCATTACATCGTCTAACATCATTACACCATCTGACATCATTACACAGTCTCACATCATTACACAGTCTTAACAGCATTAAACAGAGTAAAATCATTACACATTCTAACATCATTACACAGTCTGACATCAATACACATTCTGACATCATTACACATTCTAACATCATTACACAGTCTAACATCATTACACAGTGTATAAATCGTTACACTGTTTTAACAGCATTACACGTCTAACATCATTGCACAGTCTAACATCATTACACAGTCTGACATCATTACACAGTCTAACATTATTACACAGTCTAACATCATTACACAGTCTAACATCATTACACAGTCTGACATTATTACACAGTCTAACATCATTACACAGTCTGACATTATTACACAGTCTAACATCATTACACAGTCTAACATCATTACACAGTCTAACATCATTACACAGTCTGACATTATTACACAGTCTAACATCATTACACAGTCTAACATCATTACACAGTCTAACATCATTACACAGTCTAACATCATTACACAGTCTAACTTCATTACACAGTCTAACATCATTACACAGTCTAACATCATTACACAGTGTAACATCATTACACAGTCTAACATCATTACACAGTGTAACATCATTACACAGTCTAACATCATTACACAGTCTAACATCATTACACAGTCTAACATCATTACACAGTCTAACTTCATTACACAGTCTAACATCATTACACAGTCTAACATCATTACACAGTCTAACATCATTACACAGTCTAACTTCATTACACAGTCTAACTTCATTACACAGTCTAACATCATTACACAGTCTAACATCATTACACAGTCTAACTTCATTACACAGTCTAACATCATTACACAGTCTAACATCATTACACAGTCTAACATTCTTCTCATTGTAGCTGAACTTCTTCATAGTATTGTGCAGGTAATTTATGAGGTGGAAACAATTTGAAAACCAGGCTTGTCAGCTTAACTCTATTGCCTCGATTGCAAAGCCATGACCGGTGGATTGGTTCACGTATGTCGTCGAGTTGATGTACAGTACTGTATATATGACTCGTTTCAGGGAACGTCGCATGTCTCTACTTCACTGGAGTGGCATTGGAATGAATTCTTTATCAAAATGTGTTTTTTGGCAGAAATGCCTTCTGGGACATGTGAACTTTCAATGCGACTTAATAACAAACGTGTATGCTATCTGTAAATAACAATACAATTATTAAATTACGAGCCTAGTTGGTTTAGCCACGGACAGGAACCTTCCCGCTAGCCATCATTGGCTCAGACAATTGATATTATCCACTCTGGTTAAGTGAAAAGATAGTGGGGTGGCGGGCATGTCTTTTGTACTTTGCATACTGACATACTATGTTATTTGTTGAGTAAAATGGCATGTTGTAAGGTGTAGGCTTGGTCAATGTGCTCCTGTCACAGGAATTGATTCTGGGACAAACAAGGCCTTATTAGGTTGGTTGTCTTCTCCTGATTAAGGGGACTTCCAACTGTTTGTATACTCTAGTTACGTGTCCTGTGTGAAGGTTGTCGTTAATAAAAGTAGAAAGGCGGAATTGATACAATTCGAAAGCTGCTGTTCACTACTCGATTCTTTAATTCGCCTGGTCAGTTATTTAGCTGCACTTTGATCCCATGAAGTGGTTTGAAGGAGAGGAAGGGACAAGAGAGGTCGGTCCAAGAAAATATCTGTCCAGTTTGGTTAAGAGATGTTTGATCTTCCGACGAATGTACGCGCTTCGACAACTGATCATCTGGTGAGAACGAATTTGGCCATGACCTTGCAGCGGTCAGTCAACACCTTAAAGTTCTATTTAGACTCCACAGCCATTGAGACCCAGTAGAGCCCGCGACTCATTAATACAGTGCCTTCAGAAAGTATTCATACCCCTGATAGAAGATAGAAAAATTATTTATAACCTCTCCGGATTACAACCAAATGATTATAAGTGTACTATATTACGTATCGGATCACAAAAAAATAATTTTACATTACCATGTAGTTTACCAATAAAATGATCTGATGGTGATGTGGATATACATGTCCCAAAAGAAAGGATCTCATTACAATACATTTTAAAAGAAAGTTAGCAAAAATAGATAAGATCTTGCTACCATGGAAAGGCAAATACCTTTCTATTTGTGGAAAAATCACCCCGATTGACTCTTTAGTCATATCCCAGTTTACCTATTTGCTAATGGCCTTGCCTACACCTAGCAAACAGTTGTTTAAATTATATGAGAAAAACAGTATTCCATTTTATTTGGTTGAATGGAGCAGAAGGTTGGGACAAATAACAACTAATAACAACAAAATAACTAATGTAAAACATACTGTGCCCGTAAAACGAATATAGGTTGAGAACTTTTTCGAAAGAGCGTTCACTGTCTTCTTGGTAAGCAACTCCAGTGTAGAATTGGCCTTGTGTTTTAGGTTATTGTCCTGCTGAAAGGTGGAATCATCTCCCAGTGTCTGGTGGGAAGCAGACTGAACCAGATTTTCCTCTAGGATGCCTGTGCTTAGCTCCATTCCATTTCTTTTTAACCCTGAACAACTCCCCAGTCCTTAACGATTACAAGCATACTCATGACATGATACAGCCTCCACTATGCTTGAAAATACGGAGCGTGGTACTCAGACATGTGTTGTATTGGATTTGCCCCAAACATAACATAACACTGTATTGAGGACAAAAAGTGAATTGCTTTGCCACGTTATTTACAGAATTACTTTAGTGCACTGTTGCAAACAGGATGCATGTTTTGGAATATTTTTATTCTGTACAGGCTTCCTTCTTTTTACTCTGTCAGTTAGGTTAGTATTGTGGAGTAACTACAATGTTGTTCATCCATCCTCAGTTTTCTCCTATAACTGTAACTGTTTTAGGTCACCATTGGCCTCATGATGAAATTATTGAGCGGCTTCCTTCCTCTCCGGCAACTGAGTTAGGAAGGATGCCTGTATCTTTGTAGTAACTGGGTTAATGATTTATAGTGCCTTCGGAAAGTATTCAGACCCCTTGACCTTTTCCAAATTTTGCTAGGTTACAGCCTTATTCCAAAATGGATTAAATCTACACACAATACCCCATAATGACAAAGCAAAAACAGGTTTTTAGAAATGTTTGCTAATAAAAAATAAAAAACAGAAATATCACATTTACACAAGTATTCAGACCCATTACTCTGTACTTTGTTGAAGCACCTTCGGCAGCGATTTCAGCCTTGAGTCTTCTTGGGTATGATGCTTACAAGCCTGGCACACCTGTATTTGGGGAGTTCTTCGACCTTTCCTCTCTGCAGATCCTTCCAAGCTCTGTCAGGTTGGATGGGGAGCGTCGTTGCACAGCTATTTTCAGGTCTCTCCAGAGATGTTCGATTGAGTTCAAGTCCGGGCTCTGGCTGGGCCACTCAAAGACATTCAGTGACTTGCCCCGAAGCCACTCCTGCATTGCCTTGGCTGTGTGATCAGGGTTGTTGTCCTGTTGGAAGGTGAACCTTCACCCCAGTCTGAGGTCCTGAGCGCTATGGAGCAGGTTTTCATCAAGGATCTCTCTGTACTTTGCTCCATTCATCTTTGCCTCAATCCTGACTAGTCTCCCAGTACCTGCTGCTGAAAAACATCCCCACAGCATGATGTTGCCTCCACCATCCTTCACCGTAGGGATGGTGCCAGGTTTCTTCCAGACGTGATGCTTGGCATTCAGGCCAAATAGTTCTATCTTGGTTTCATCATGGTCTGAGAGTCTTTAGGTGTCTTTTGGCAAACTCCAATTGGGCTGTCATGTGCCTTTTACCGAGGAGTGGCTTCCGTCTGGCCACTCTACCATAAAGGCCTGATTGGTGAAGTGCTGCTCGGCACAATCCTGTCTCGGAGCTCTACGGACAATTCCTTCGACCTCATGGCTTTGTTTTTGCTCTGACATGTACTGTCAACTGTGGGACTTAATATAGACAGTGGTGTGCCTTTCCAAATCATGTCCGATCAATTGAATTTATCACAGGTGGACTCCAATCAATTTGTAGAAACATCTCAAGGATGATCAATGGAAACAGGATGCACCTGAGCTCAGTTTGGAGTGTCATATCAAAGGGTCTGAATACTTATGTAAATAAGATATTTCTGTTTTTGGTTTTGTATAAATGTGCAAAAAAATCTTAACCTGTTTTCGCTTTGTCATTATGGGAAACTGGGAAAAATTCATAACTTCACCATGCTCAAAGGGATATTCAATGTATGCTTTTTTATTTTTACCAATCTACCAATAGGTGCCCTTCTTTGTGAGGCATTGAAAAACCTCCCTGGTTTTTATGGTTGAAATTCCCTACTCGATAGAGGGACCTTACAGTTAATTGTATGTGTGGGGTACGGAGATGAGGTACTCGTTCAAAAAGCATGTTAAACACTATTATTGCACACAGATTGAGTCCATGCAACTTATTATGTGACTTGTTAAACACATTTGAACTCCTGAACTTATTTAGGCGTGCCATAACATAGGGGTGGAATTCTTATTGACTTAAAACATTTAATCTTTCCATTTTTTATTAATTTGTAAAAAAGGGGAAAAAATCTACATTGACATGATGGGGTATTGTGTGTAGGCCAGTGGCAAAAAGCTTAATTTAATTGATTTAACACAACAAAATGTGGAAAAAGTAAAGTGTGTGAATACTTTCTGAAGGCCCTGTACATATTTATGAACCTAATTTAATGATTAGCTGTTATCGAGTCATGAATGTCTTTCACAATAGACCGCTTTGCTTTGTGGCTTCAAACACTGTATCACGCCAACAGGCCCGATGACCTGGCCAACGGCTTTCATTTGCAGCACGATTTCTGTATCTTCGATTATAAAGATACTGTTCATCCAAAAAGACTGCCTTCATCCCTCTGTAGGTTTTGATTATGCATACTCCTCTCATTTGAATATTACTATAGTGTGAAAGCACTCATGCTTCTCATCCTTAAATCATCCATTTTAATTAGTAATGTATTTCAGGTCTTTCTCCATTGGTTAGTGTAATTTAAAGGGTGACTGCACTTCCTGATTTGGCCTCGTTTTAGATTTGGTTCATTAAGAAATGCTAGCGGCCGTGACTGAATTACATCGTGAGTTGGTTTCGGGGTGTGGTTTGATGTGGATGTCTCTTGTGTGTGTTCGCAGGTGGGAAGAGTTAGCAAAATAATTTAGCCAATTAGCTTCAGCTGGCTGGTGTGCGACCGTGGCAAAATTTGTTTGACTTTGGATAGCCTATCTTTGGGGCTAGTTAGGGACCTTCAATAAATTACACAATGTAAATGGGACAATATTTTAATATTTTAATGACTATGACTATGACAGAGCTATGACATTTTAAAATAATATCCCATATTTTGATGCTCCATAACTAGCCTCATATGGATATCGTACAATATGTCAAACCAAATTGACTATAGGCATTATGATCAGGTGGTATGCAGCTGTGCTCCGAAATCATTACTTGGGTGCTGCCAGCTGTGGGCATGTTATGGTAGACTTCATTCCGTGACATGCAATTTTTTTCCTATCGTCTCGCAAATATCTGTTTTGGACAAGACTGACTTTATGACAGGAATTATCCTGTTTTTAGCTTGCAGTCAATTTTGACACTAGAAGAAATGTTTCTGACTCAAATTGATGCCACACAGGCCATTTTCAAAACCAGAAGTACATTTTTTATGGGCAATCGCTCTTTAAGACACCACAGATTCCCTCATCACAACAACAACTACTCGCTGTCTGCATCCCAAATGGCACCCTATCCCTTATTTAGTGCACTACTTTTGACTTAGACCCTGGTCAAAAGTAGTGCACTACATAGGGAATAGGGTACCATTGGAGATGTAGCCTCTGAGATGTAGCCTCTGACTTAATTGCTTTGTTTAACAAAAGTAGCAATCAATCACACTGTCATGCTTCTCAGCCGTGTAACAGATGAGAAGGATAGTATTCAGGGTTTTTCCCACCAAAGCACCCCCCCCAACCATTTTTTACAGTCACCGATGATGGAAAACTGTTGAGCAATTTACATTCTGTCAATCTTCATCTTGTGCCGTTTCATCATTCAGTTTCAAAAAGTAATTGTTGACTCACGCTGGTAGTGGCGAATGGAAAAATAACACTGAAAACTCAATGAGGTTTACAATATTAATCTGAAGAAATCTATTCAAAGAGTTCCATCCAAAACACACGAACGTAGTTAATATTACTGTATCGAGTACATTTTCTCCAAAAAAGTCTTATACTTTTATTTTGACTTATTCATGCAAAGCTGTCTCTGTCTGCATCTACACTACCAGTCAAAGGTTTTAGAACACCTACTCTTTTATTGTATTTTCTTAATTTTTTTACTATTTTCTACATTGTAGAATAATAGTGAAGACATCAAAACTATGAAGAAACACATATGGAATCATGTAGTAACCAAAAAAGTGTTAAACAAATCAAAATATATTTTATATTTGAGATTCTTCAAATAGCAACCCTTTGCCTTGATGACAGCTTTGGATACTCTTGGCATTACCTCAACCAGCTTCATGAGGTAGTCAACTGGAATGCATTTCAATTAACAGGTGTGGCTTCCTAAAAGTTCATTTGTGGAATTTCTTTCCTTCTAAATGCCTTTGAGCCAATCAGTTGTGTTGTGACAAGGTAGGGGCGTATACAGAAGATAGCACAATTTGGTAAAATACCAAGTCCATATTATGGCAAGAACAGCTCAAATAAGCAAAGAGAAATTACAGTCCATCATTACTTTAAGACAAGAAGGTAAGTCAATACGGAAAATGTCAAAGTTTCTTCAAGTGCCGTCCCAAAAACCATCAAGCGCTATGATGAAACTAGCTCTCATGAGGATCGCCACAGGAATGGAAGACCCAGAGTTTCCTCTGCTGCAGAGGATAAGTTCATTAGAGTTACCAGCCTCAGAAATTGCAGCCCAAATAAATACTTCACAGAGTTCAAGTAACAGACACATCTCAACATCAACTGTTCAGAGGAGACTGTGAATCAGGCCTTCGTGTTCAAATTGCTTCAAAGAAACCACTACTAAAGGACACCAATTAGAAGAGACTTGCTTGGGACAAGAAACACGAGCAGTGGACATTAGACCGGTGGAAATTTGTCTTTTGGTCTGGAGTCCAAATTGGAGATTTTTTGGTTCCAACCACCGTGTCTTTGTGAGACAAGGTGTGGGTGAACGGATGGTCTCCGCATTTGTATTTCTCTCCTTAAAGCATGGAGGAGGAGGTGTTATGGTGTGGTGGTGCTTTGCTGGTGACACTTTCTGTGATTTATTTAGAATTCAAGGCACATTTAACCAGCATGGCTACCACAGCATTCAGCAGCGATACGGTATCCCATCTGGTTTGCACCTAGTTTTCAACAGGACAATGACCCAACACACCTCCAGGCTGTGTAAGGGCTATTTTACCAAGAAGGAGAGTGCCTTATCTCAGCTCACTGGTCACGATAACAACACCCACCCGTAGCACGCGCTCCAGCAGGTATATCTCACTGGTCATCCCCAAAGCCAACACCTGCTTTGGCCGCCTTTCCTTCCAGTTCTCTGCTGCCAGTGACTGGAACGAATTGCAAAAATTGCTGAAGCTGGAGACTTATATTTCCCTCCCTAACTTTAACCATCAGCTATCTGAGCAGCTAACCGATCGCTGCAGCTGTACATAGTCCATCTGTAAATAGCCCACCCAATCTACCTACCTCATCCCCATATTGTTTTTATTTAATTTTCTGCTCTTTTGCACACCAGTATCACTACTTGCACATCATCATATGCTCATCTATCACTCCAGTGTTAATCTGCTAAATTGTAATTACTATGGCCTATTTATTGCCTTACCTCCTCACGCCATTTGCACACACTGTATATAGATTTTCTTTCTTTTTCTATTGTGTTATTGGCTGTACGCTTGTTTATTCCATGTGTAACTCTGTGTTGTTGTTTGTGTCACACTGCTTTGCTTTATCTTGGCCAGGTCGCAGTTGTAAATGAGAACTTGTTCTCAACTAGCTTACCTGGTTAAATAAAGGTGAAATAAAATTTAAAAAATTGGAGTGCTACATCAGATGACCTGGCCTCCACAATCCCCTTACCTCAACCAAATTGAGATGGTTCGAGATGAGTCGGACTGCAGAGTGAAGGAAAAGCAGCCAACAAGTGCTCGGCATAATGAGTAGGTGTTCTAAAACTTTTGACCGGTAATCAATCAATCAATCAATCAATCAATCAATCTATCTATCAATCTATCTATCTATCTATCTATCTATCTATCTATCTATCTATCTATCTATCTATCTATCTATCTATCTATCTATCTATCTATCTATCTATCTATCTATCTATCTATCTATCTATCTATCTATCTATCTATCTATCTATCTATCTATCTATCTAGTCCCTCCAATTGGAATCTATCTAGTTCCTCCAAACTGAATCTATCTATCTAGTCCCTCCAATGGGAATCTATCTATCTAGTCCCTCCAATGGGAATCTATCTATCTAGTCCCTCCAATGGGAATCTATCTATCTAGTCCCTCCAATGGGAATCTATCTATCTAGTCCCTCCAATGGGAATCTATCTATCTAGTCCCTCCAATGGGAATCTATCTATCTAGTCCCTCCAATGGGAATCTATCTATCAGGTCACTCAACTGGGAAGTAGAACCTCTTAATATAGTGCCATTAAAATGAACTGGGCAGGTGTATGGGGTTTTGGGGTCGGTTTGGGATTTGATTAATGGAGCATTGATATGCATGGCTAATAAAATGAGAGCCTGGAAATTGCTCTCCTATCTTGATGGGCCTGATAATTTGAGAGTGGAGAGACTTTCTTATCTCAGTCAACACTACCTGTCATTTGACTGGTTTAGGAGTAATCCGTGATAGCAATTAAGACTGGTTTCCCACTGTATTTAAATGGTAAATTATACCTTTTATACATTCTGCTTCAGCTGTGAAGCTTCACTGTCTTCATTCTAATGTTTGAGAGAGAGAGAGTTTTGTGATGAAATAAGGATATATGGCTCTGGTTCATTAGCTTTAATAGCATCTATGGCTCACAATCTGACTCACACAAACATATTGTGGTAAAAATAAAGGATTAGCATTTGATTTATGGTATGGTGGCCCTGTGGGACAAATCTGTGCCTAGTTTTGCTTGTGCCTATGCTGCACCCATGTGGTGCTCTTTACAATGACCTTAGGTAGTTTACCCTTTGAACAGTATCATATAAACCCCTGCGATATCAGACATTTAAACAGGCTAAATATGTGGGCTCTACTGCTTGGACAGTTATAGATCTGGAATCAAGCAACAGTCACTCGGGTGGTCTATACAAGAGTCAATGTTGGATTGTTCGGATAATGGAATATCCAATATGCATTGATTTAGGTGATACCTAATGGTGTAAAATTGATTGAAACCAATGATAATAACAGCGGGTAAGGAATGGCTCGCTGTTAACTTTGTTGTTATTCTTCAGGGAAGCAAGGTGGCAGAGTTCCAGCATGATTGTCCCACTCAGAATCCTAATTATCTAGCCTCTTAACAAAAATGAATGTTTGGCATTTGGAAATATATCTGGCTGGTATTGCGGTCGGAACGAAGGAGAGCAGTCAATTCCCCGTTGTTGATTGTGTGGCGGCTGAACTGTAATAATAACATTAATCCTCGTGGAAGGTATCTGCAAGCCCGTAGATTGCTTTGTGCGAAGTACATTATTTCTCAGTCACTTCATCCAATTACATTTTATTGAGATGTCAAGGATAACCAAAAAGAGAATTTAGGCGAAGTAATCAGGAAGTGCCTTTAGTTGTTCCGCTCTATTACAGTATATTGTTCAAGACACAACGGGGGTGCCCAGATATCTTATCTTTTAACCGTGCCTTGTACTGATCCAAACTTTCCCTCTCTCTGGGCCCCAGATTTTGGGTGAGAAGTCCCCTAATGCTTTAGAAAGCAGGCTTTCCAAAATGTTTAAAGGAGCAATCTGTGATTAGTACATTCATTGTTGAATGTTTAAATTAATAATATACAGTATACCCATTGATGTTTTGCTGTTGTACTGTTGTCACTGCAGATTTCCGCTTTAATGAGGTACACGCCAAGGGAGGTTGGTCGCACCTTAATTTGGGAGGATGGGCTCGTGGTAATGGCTGGAGTGGAATGAGTGGAATGATATCAAATACATCAAACACATGGTTTGATGTCATTCCATTCGCTCCGTTCCAGACATTATTATGAGCCGTCCTCCCCTCAGCAACCTCTACTGCTACACGTATACATGGTTCTATGCTGTACTGGGTAAGAGGCCTCTGGGAAGTAATAACTGTCTTTTTTCTTCAATGGTATAGACCAGAATTCTAGTTGAGTGTACAAAACATTAGGAACACCTGGTCTTTCCATGTCATCGACTGACCAGGTGAATCTAGGTGAAAGCTATTATCCCTTATTGATGTAACCTGTTAAATCCAATTCAATCAGTGTCGAAGAAAGGGAGAAGACAGGGTAAAGAAGGATTTTTAAGCCTTGAGACAGTTGAGACATGGATTGTGTATGTGTGCCATTCAGAGGGTGAATGGGCAAGACAAGATATTAAAGTGTCTTTGAACAGGGTATGGTAGTAGGTGCCAGGCACACCGGTTTGAGTGTGTCAAAAACTAAAAAGCTGCCGGGTATTTCACGCTCAACAGTTTCACATGTGTATCAAGAATGGTCCACCATCCAAAGGACATCCAGCCAACTTTAAAAAAAAAAAAATCTTTATTTAACTAGGCAAGTCAGTTAAGAACAAATTCTTATTTACAATGATGGCCTACCCCCCTGCCAAATCCTCCCCTAACCCGGACGAAGCTGGGCCAATTGTGCGCCACCCTACGGGACTGTGACACAGCCTGGGAACAAACCAGTGTCTGTAGTGACACCTCTACCACTGCAATGCAGTGCCTTAGATCGCTGTGCCACTCGGGAAGCCATAACTTGACACAAGTGAGGGAAGCATTGGAGTCAACATGGGCCATCATCCCTGTGGAACACTTTCAACACCTTGTAGAAGCCATGCCCCAACTAATTGATGCTGTTCTGTGTGCAAAAGGGGGTGCAACTAAATATTAGGCTGGTGTTCCTAATGTTGTGTACACTCAGTGTATGTACCTGTATGTCTGCATGCCAGCCGGGTATGCCATTTAGGCAAATAAGGAGCCTCTGATGACAATTATGTTCAACATTTCGGTCATAAACATGGCCATATGTTAAGCACTTTAGTACATACTGGACAATCATGCTGGACCTCTGCCACCTTGCCCTCCATTTGGCAAATCTGACCATAATTCTATCTTCCTGATTCCTGCTTACAAGCAAAAATGAAAGCAGGAAGCACCAGTGACTCGGTCTATAAAAAAGTGGTCAGATGAAGCAGATGCTAAACTACAGGACTGTTTTGCTAGCACAAACTGGAATATGTTCCGGGATTCTTCTGATGGCATTGAGGAGTACATCACATCAGTCACTGGCTTTATCAATAAGTGCATCAAGGACATCGTCCCCACAGTGACTGTATGTACATACCCCATCCAGAAGCCATGGATTATAGGCAACATTCACACTGAGCTAAACGGTAGAGCTGCTGCTTTCAAGTAGCGGGACTCTAACCCGGAAGCTTATTACAAATCCCGCTATCCCCGGTGAACCATCAAACAGGCAAAGAGTCAATACAGGACTAAAATAGAATCGTACTACACCAGCTCCGACGCTCATCGGATGTTTTATTTTTTATTTGACCTTTATTTAATAACCAGGTAAGCCAGTTGAGAACAAGTTCTCATTTACAACTGCGACCTGGCCAAGATAAAGCAAAGCAGTGCAACAAAAACAACAACACAGAGTTACACGTGGGATAAACAAACACTCTCTGCAGCCGATGTGAGTAAGACCTTTAAACAGGTCAACATTCACAAGGCCGCAGGGCCAGATGGATTACCAGGACGTGTACTCCGAGCATGCGCTGACCAACTGGCAAGTGTCTTCCCTGACATTTTCAACCTCTCCCTGTCTGAGTCTGTAATACCAACATGTTTCAAGCAGACCACCATAGTCCCTGTGCCCAAGAACACTAAGATAACCTTCGTAAATAGTACACATTGTGGGGTGGCAGGTAGCCTAGTGGTTAGAGCATTGGACTATTAACCGAAAGGTTGCAAGATCTAATCCCCGAGCTAAAAATCTGTCATTCTGCCCCTCAACAAGGCAGTTAACCAAGTGTTCCTAGGCCATCCTTGAAAACAAGATTTTGTTCTTAACTGACTTGCCTGGTTAAATGACTACTGACCTGTGGCACTCACATCTGTAGCCATGAAATGCTTTAAAAGGCTGGTCATGGCTCAGATTTAACACCTTTATCCCAGAAACCCTAGACCCACTCCAATTTGCATATCGCACCAACAGATCCACAGATGATGCAATCTTTACTTAAAATTTAAAAAATAATGTATTTCACCTTTATTTAACCAGGTAAGCTAGTTGAGAACAAGTTCTCATTTACAACTGCGACCTGGCCAAGATAAAGCAAAGCAGTGCGACACAAACAACACTGAGTTACACATGGAATAAACGAGAGTACAGTCAATAACACAATAGAAAAAGAAAGAAAGTCTATATACAGTGTGTGCAAATGGCGTGAGGAGGTAAGGCAATAAATAGGCCATAGTAGCGAAGTAATTGCAATTTAGCAAATTAACACTGGAGTGATAGACTAGCAGATGGTGATGTGCAAGTAGTGATACTGGTGTATATGGGGATGAGATAGGTAGATTGGGTGGGCTATTTACAGACAGGCTATGTACAGCTGCAGCGATCGGTTAGCTGCTCAGATAGCTGATGTTTAAAGTTAGTGGAAGAAATATAAGTCTCCAGCTTCAGTGATTTTTGCAATTCGTTCCAGTCATTGACAGCAGAGAACTGGAAGGAAAGGCGGCCAAAGAGGTGTTGGCTTTGGGGATGACCAGTGAGATATACCTGCTGAAGCCGATTCTAGATTTAATTTGGAATTGGAGATGTTTAATATGAGTCTAGAAGGAGAGTTTACAGTCTAGCCAGACACCTAGGTATTTGTAGTTGTCCACATATACTAAGTCAGAACCGTCCAGAGTAGTGATGCTAGTTGGGCTGGCGGGTGCGGGCAGCGCACGGTTGAAAAGCATGCATTTGATTTTACCAGTGTTTAAGAGCAGTTGGATGCCACGGAAGTAGTGTTGTATGGCATTGAAGCTCGTTTGGAGGTTAGTTAACACAGTATCCAAAGAAGGGCCAGATGTATACAGAATGGTGTCGTCTGCATAGAGGTGGATCAGGGAATCACCCGCAGCAAGAGCGACATTGTTGATACATACAGAGAAAAGAGTCGGCCCGAGAATTGAACCCTATGGTACCCCCATAGAGACTGCCAGAGGTCCGGACAACAGGCCCTCCGATTTGACACACTGAACTCTGTCTGAGAAGTATTTGGTGAACCAGGCGAGGCAGTCATTTGAAAAACTAAGGCTGTTGAGTCTGCCGATAAGAATATGGTGATTGACAGAGTCGAAAGCTTTGGCCAGGTCGATGAAGATGGCTGCACAGTACTATCTTTTATCAATGGCGGTTATGATATCGTTTAGTACCTTGAGCGTGGCTGAGGTGCACCCGTGACCAGCTCGGAAACTGAATGGCACAGCGGAGAAGGTACGGTGGGATTTGAAATGGTCAGTGATCTGTTTATTAACTTGGCTTTCGAAGACTTTAGGAAGGCAGGGCAGGATGGATATAGGTCTATAACAGTTTGGGTCTAGAGTGTCACCCCCTTTGAAGAGGGGGATGACCGCGGCAGCTTTCCAATCTTTAGGGATCTCGGACGAAAGAGAGGTGAACAGACTGGTGATAGGGGTTGCAACAATGGCTGTGGATAATTTTAGAAAGAGAGGGTCCAGATTGTCTAGCCCAGCCGATTTGTACGGGTCCAGGTTTTGCAGCTCTCTCAGAACATCTGCTATCTGGATTTGGGTGAAAGAGAAGCTGGGGAGGCTTGGGCAAGTAGCTGCGGGGGGTGCCGCGCTGTTGGCCGGGGTTGGGGTAGCCAGGAGGAAAGCATGGCCAGCCGTAGAGAAGTGCTTATTGAAATTCGCGATTATCGTGGATTTATCAGTGGTGACAGTGTTACCCAGCATCAGTGCAGTGGGCAGCTGGGAGAAGGTGGTCTTATTCTCCATGGACTTTACAGTGTCCCAAAACGTTTTGGAGTTAGAGCTACAGGATGCAAATTTCTGTTTGATAAAGCTAGCCTTTGCTTTCCTGACTGACTGCGTGTATTGGTTCCTGACTTCCCTGAAAAGTTGCATATCACAGGGACTATTCGATGCTAGTGCAGTCCGCCACAGGATGTTTTTGTGCTGGTCGAGGGCAGTCAGGTCTGAAGTGAACCAAGGGCTATATCTGTTCTTAATTCTACATTTTTTGAAAGGGGCATGCTTATTTAAGATGGTGAGGAAATTGCTTTTAAAGAATGACCAGGCATCCTCGACTGACGGGATGAGGTCAATATCCTTCCAGGATACCCGGGCCAGGTCGATTAGAAAGGCCTGCTCGCAGAAGTGTTTTAGGGAGCGTTTGACAGTGATGAGGGGTGGTCGTTTGACCGCGGACCCATAGCGGATGCAGGCAATGAGGCAGTGATCGCTGAGATCCTGAATGAAAACAGCAGAGGTGTATTTGGAGGGCAAGTTGGTCAGGATAATGTCTATGAGGGTGCCCATGTTTACAGATTTATGGTTGTACCTGGTGGATTCCTTGATCATTTGTGTGAGATTGAGGGGATCTTCCTTAGATTGTAGGACTGCCGGGGTGAAAAAGCATATCCCAGTTTAGGTCACCTAACAGAAGGAACTCTGAAGATAGATGGGGGTTCAATCAATTCACATATGGTGTCCAGGGCACAGCAGTGAGAGACTTATTTCTGGAGAGATTAATTTTAAACATTAGAAGCTCGAATTGTTTGGGCATAGACCTGGAAAGTGTGACAGAACTTTGCAGGCTATCTCTCGAGTAGATTGCAACTCCTCCCCATTTTGGCAGTTCTATCTTGACGGAAAATGTTGTAGTTGGGTATGGAAATCTCAGAATTTTTGGTGGCCTTCCTAAACCAGGATTCAGACACGGCAAGGACATCAGGGTTGGCAGAGTGTGCTAATGCAGTGAGTAAAACAAACTTAGGGAGGAGGCTTCTGATGTTAACGTGCATGAAACCAAGGCTTTTTCGGTTGCAGAAGTCAACAAATGAGAGTGCCTGGGGGCACGCAGGGCCTGGGTTAAGCTCCACATCACCCGAGGAACAGAGGAGGTGTAGGATGAGGGTACAGCTAAAGGCTATCAAAACTGGTCGTCTAGTGCGTTGAGTACAGAGAATAAAAGGAGCATATTTCTGGGTGTGGTAGAATAGATTGCATAGATTGAATAGATTGAATAGATTGCACTCCACACTTCCTTTTCACACCTGGACAAAAGGAAAACCTATGTGAGAATGCTATTCATTGACTACAGCTCAGCGTTCAACACCATAGTGCCCTCAAAGCTCATCAATAAGCTAAGGACACTGGGACTAAACACCTCCCTCTGCAACTGGATCCTGGACTTCCTGACAGGCTGCCCCCAGGAGGTAAGGGTAGGTAACAACATATCCGCCACGCTGATCCTCAACACGGGGGCCCCTCAGGGGTGCGTGCTCAGTCCCCTCCTTTACTCCCTGCTCATTCATGACTGCACGGCCAGGCACGACTCCAACACCAGGCTATAAGGAGGAGGTCAGTGACCTGACCGTGTGGTGCAAGGGCAACAACCTCTCCCTCAACGTGATCAAGACAAAGGAGATTATTGTGTACCTCAGAAAAATGAGGACAGAGCACGCCCCCATTTTCATCGACGGGGCTGTGGTGGAGCAGTTTGAGAGCTTCAAGTTCCTTGGCGTCCACATCACCAACAAACTAACATGGTCCTAACACAACAAGACTGTCATGAAGAGGGTACGACAAAACCTATTGCCCCTCAGGAATTTTTGGGGTATTTTCTTAAAACTGCATTGTTGGTTAATGGCTTGTAAGTTAGCATTTCAATGTAACGTCTGCAACTGTTGTATTCGGCGCATGTGACACATTCAATTTGATTTGATACTGTATAGGCAGAGCATGCAATATCACACACACATTGATGACTTCCCATTAGCCTATAGAAATCCTTTCTGAAATATTTTCACGTCCATTCTTATTGTGTATTGATTCTTATGAATGCAGAAACATGTTTAAATGTTATTTAAGCAATAAGGCCCGAGGGGGTGTGGTATAGTGCCAATATACAACGGCTAAGGGCTGGTCTTATGCACAACGCAAAGTGGAGTGCCTGGATACAGCCCTTAGCTGTGGGATATTGTAGGCTTGGGCAGTATACCGTATATACCGTATACCGGGGTATTTGGAAATAGCCACGGGATGGTTTTACAATACCGTCAATACATTTGAATATTTGTAGGTACTTTATAAGTAAATACCTGCAGTCAACTTGTGCAATACATTATGAGATTAGGAAGATCTCGTTCTTCATTTCAGCTGTCACATAATTTTTCATTATGAAGCTTTACCGGTAGTCCCAGTTAAGTGGTGTTTGTTTACAAGCACAGGACAACGAGAGACCGGAGCCTTGTGAGTCACTCACTGTGGTGCAGCACACGCTAGTATGGAATTCACAACTAAATGTTTTAATAGCTAGTTAGCTATCTAGCTAAGTGGTTAGCTTCACTTTGTAAAAGCAGAGAATCCCCTCCTGGATCAAGAGCCTTGCGTTCTAATATTTGTTTTGTGCTTGCAGCAAACTGTGAGTATCATTTTTGAGTTATTTGTATAACTTTATGAGTGTCACGTTCTGACCTTTATTTTCCTTTGTTTTGTCTTTAGTTAGTATGGTCAGGGCGTGAGTTGGGGTGGGCAGTCTATGTTATGTGTTTCTATGTTTAGGTTTGTCAATTGGCCTGATATGGTTCTCAATCAGAGACAGGTGTTTTGCATTGTCTCTGATTGGGAACCATATTTAGGTTGCCTGTTTTCACTGTTGGTTTGTGGGTGTTTGTTTCCTGTGTCTGTGTTCATGCCACACGGGACTGTTTCGGTTAGGTTATTTTGTATTTTTTGTCGTGTTCAGTGGATTATATTAAAACATGGACACTTACCACTCTGCGTCTTGGTCCGATCCCTGCTACACTAATTCAGCCGTTACAATGAGCTGGGTTGTCTGTACTGAAAATAGTTTGTCAAAGACTGTATAACATGTTTGCAATGCGCTCGTTAGCATTTAGTTAACATTCTTTATGGGATTTTACATGTAATTGTTAGCATTGCTAACCTTGGATTACAGATGCTGTGGGGTTAGAAAATAGCACCCTTTGTGTTCAGTGCCGGTATTATTGAATATCCAGGGATAGCACAAGGTTGGGATGACAATCTGGATACCGCCCAAGCCTAGTATATTGGTCATATACTGCAAACCCCTGAGATGCCTTATTGCTTTAAAAAAATGGTTACCAACATATTAAATAAAACAAATAAAACAATGACTAACATGATTTCAGTAAAAAATGTTATTTTGATAAGTGAATTAATAATATTTCATCTTCCAGCAGAGGAAATAGTAAAGACAAAAACATTGTTGATATGCAATCAAAGAGTGGTTGCTATGCAGGCTGACTAACCGTTAATCTGTGGACTAACATTCTTGTCACTTGCTAGCTAGGCATCGACTTGCTAGCTAGCCTCTGCAGCTAAACTGACAGCAAACTAGCTTCATTTTAGTTTGTTTTAGCTGTTTTAGCTGGACTTAAAAAAAATATATAAATAATATAGATGATGATGCATTATTTTGTCTGGGTCTGGTCAGAAATGTTGTTTTCTCGTCAAGACAACATTCAATAAAGGCTACAGGGAAGATCGCATTTCTACATTGAAATGTTTTTGCAAAGGTCATTGTTGTCGAGAGGCAGACAGCAATATTTATATAAACCTACATTCCTGCAAACCAAATGCTAGGCTAGCAGCAAGAGGGATGCTGTTTTAACCAATCATCATGCATGATCCAAACTACCCGGTTGATAAACATATATAACTGTATATGCAAGGTGCTCCATATTGTTTCCCAGTGGACACCAATTTGACACTTTCACACCAACATTCCCACAGTCACTTTAATTTTTTTTTTTTTTTTTTACATAAAGCCACATTCTTCCTTAAAACATTTGTTTGAACTGCAGTATAACAGACGGACATTCAGACTTCACTAATAGCCTCATGACCACATTATGTGGTAGATTTGGATCCTATATTTGTGACATTGAGCTTGACATTACTTGCATATTATCTATTGAGTTTGGAATGATATGGCTATTTAAATCTGTATTTCCTGGCTTTATGGCTGTTGTTTATGATTATGATGACACACCATTGTGTATTCTTGGACCATGAGGATTAAGAACAAATCAGATGTTTTCTTGTGTTCTTTTCCGACATCTGTTTATTCTGTTTGTTCTGCAAACAAATGAATCATGGGCCTGAATCACTGAACAACCACAATGTGTTGTATGCATGTGTTAATAGTAATGATGAATTATGCCAATCAAAATCTAATTGTCCAAGCACAAATCTAATGTTCTCATCAGAACATGCAGAAGTATTATTACATTACATTACCACCTTGTACTAGGTTGCTACAGTAGCTAGCTACGCAAGGTATGAAATTAAAGCGTCCACTTACACTTACATTTGACTAATCAAATGGTGAGTTTGGACAACCTGTACAGAAGCCTCAATGCTATCAACCAACACTTTGGCTGTGATTGCATAAGAGGTTCTCTACAAAGTGTTTCACAGAAGCACGGTCATGCACATTGTATTTATACAATTAAAACTATCCATCCTGTACAAGGCTGTACACGGATTCAACTCCTGTATAACTTTGATGTCAGTGGCAATGTCAAGGTTGTATGTGCAAAATGATATCTTTAACATCTTATGTATAAACAACACATGAGACAAACTGACATAGGGCCAGGCTATGACCACCGAAGCAGAAAAGTAATTGTTCTCTATTGGCTGCAGATTAAGCTGCTACTATCCTATTAGACTCTGCTTAAAAATCTATTCAAACAGCATGAGAGGATTCTTATAAAACAGCTTAACCACATCTCCTATACCCTGAAGCAGCCACACAGCCAAGCTTGAAGATATCAGGAAATTAAAACCTTTTTTTTCTCAGCTACTTTATTTGGACGAGTAAACAGACACAATTGCTTTTTTCTTTTTCAACACTCTCTTCAAAACAAAAGCTTTACTACTAACACTTGTGAATATCACCTATACAAGACATGTTTCTTTGGCAATCTTACAGTTTCCTTATGCAATGCAATATGATTACTGGATCTTGATTTGGTAGTATTGCTTATTTAAAGGTCTTGTAAATTCAACTAGATTCAGTCAAGGGCTGATTTTTGTTGGAGCGGATGGCCGGGGGACGAAACATAACTATAATAATTTGTACACTGCAAATTGACCACAACTAGGCACAAAAACAGATTGTATTTGAAAATAACAATAATTTCATACATTGATTACATTGAGGCATGATCACGTGTCTCTTTTTATGTTTGTGGGAATAGTTAGGAACAGATTTACTAAATTATATATATTTTAGCTGAATTCCTGGTGATTTTACCATTTTTTTGTTGTTTTGTTTTAACAAAAAGTACACACAAAAATCACTCACTAGATGGGTTTGGCCCGCGAGACGCCTGTTGTCGACCCTGTCCTAGAGGAACAAAGACCTGCGTTACCCTGAAAGCATATGATTGCTTCAGCTCCCATTTGAATGGAGAAATTAGGAAGGGAGAAAGTTATTTGACTCTCTCAACCTTGCCTGTCTCGCTGCCATCAAACCATTTATCTTCCTCTTTTACTGTTCATTGCTCATTAGTCTTGATTTAATTTTCATTTCCAGTCCCCACTCGCAAAGGAAGTCCAATTAAGTGGCAGATAGTTTCCTCTCGCTGTCTGGTTGCGGTGGAGTATTCACTGACTGGTAAAAGAACGGGTGGAGTGGAAAAATATGGGTTGAATGAAGGGCTTGCAGGGGAATTAGGCCATGAAATTCTCTTATAGACTGAATCTTTTTAAAAAAACGATTATGGTTTGTTCAGACCTGCTGAGATTGAGGCTGTCCTAACATGGAAACCGTAAAGGTAAAATGTTGCTTCTAAAAGCTGAATTGCAATGTATAGAGTATAGACTACATAGTCTATATCAGTGGAAAGACTACAGAAATATACAAAATAAATGCTACAATAGGCTTCAAATTATGAAGTATAACCTTTTATATGTATTATCAATTTGATTTATTTAGAGAGAATGGTTTGTTTATTATACAGTAATCACAACAATGCATTCAACATTGACCTTTAACCTCACATGTTCAGTAACAATTGCTCTTTTCAAGCCGCGTCTCAAAAGCCAATTCATGAAACATGTTGTCACAACATTGACAGAGAGAATGAGATTTTTCTTTATCTGCCACACAATAGGTACAATTTCTAAAGAGATCAACCCAAGGAGGCCATTTTGTTTTGTTTATCCTGTTTATTTTTTTCAGCCTTGCCACACCACACAGCTACACTAAATTACCAAAAGTTTGTGGGCTCGACCATGGAAACCCATTTCATGAAGATCCCGACGAACAGTTCTTGTGCTGACGTTGCTTCCAGAGGCAGTTTGGAACTCTGTAGTGAATGCTGCAACCGAGGACAAATGTTTTTAACCGTCTACGAGCTTCAATTCTCGGCGGTCCCGCTACCACTTCGCGGCTGAGCCATTGTTGCTCCTAGACGTTGCCACTTCAAAATAACAGCATTTAAAGTTGACCGTGGCCACTCTAGCAGGGCAGAAATTGGACGAACTGACTTGTTTGAAATGTGGCATCCTATGATGGTGCCACGTTGAAAGTCACTGAGCTCTACAGTAAGGCCATTCTACTGCCAATGTTTGTCTATGAAGGTTGCATGGCTGTGTGCTCGATTTTATACACCTGTCAACAACGGGTGTGACTGAAATAGCTGAATCCAGTAATTTGAAGAGGTGTCCACATACTTTTGTATACATGTTTGACTCCATTCCATTCCAGCCATTACAATGAGCCAGTCCTCCTTTAACTCCTCCTACCAGCCTCCACTGCTCTCTCAGCATTTAAGCCATCAGGGCCTGTATTCACAAAGAGTCCCCCTTGCCCATTCTTTATTATCGAAAAAGCAACATTTTACCAAGAACAGAACACCTGAAATGATTCATGAATATTGACCCTGACGGGTATACAAAGTGGGATCAATGAATAAGCCAGCTAACTTTGATAAACAACCAGAAATAACTATTGATTTTCTGGTCATTAATATGAAAGCTAAACTTAGATATGTGTTTTTGGTTATTGAGTGAATTAGACCGTGTTCATTTCAAGCTTATCTTTCTAAAAAATAAACTCATTGATCCTGCTTTTTATTATACCCCTTTGGTCTCTCCGAAGAATGTAGCCTAACGTTGGAAACTTCGTGGATTATGGAGAGCAAACGCCTACAGCCATCTTTCCCAAGCACTGGCAAAGACGCTAGTCCTGGCAATCCATTAATCACTGTCTTTTTCTCAAAGTTAACTATCTCCCGTCTGAGGTTGCTCTCACACACAGTGGAGATACTCCAATGCAAGGACATATGACCAACCACCCTAAGAAGGCTTGTTGATCCTCCAGGGCCATTTTGGACATGATTTGACTTTGACAGTCTTGTTGTTGTCACATGGTTAAGGCTGAACTGGAAATATACTGCAATGTAGACAAACATACAAAAATCCAAGCAAAAGACATTCTGATCAGGGCCATGCATTCAGCTCCATGAGACTCCCAGTCTCTGAGATAGGAAGTTATATAAGCATAAACACTGCTGTATACAAGAACGTATGACTGCATGCTGCAGAGTTAAACAAGCTATTGGCAGTGATGACATAATTGTGACTTACAAAATATGTATGCTTATGTCGAAACCCAAGGTTCTTTAGGATCTCATAACCACAGGTACAGCATACGTTCTGCATACTCCCTAACAACCTGTAAACCAATATAACTTTTGGCCATGAGTCACCTATTTCTAAAGTGTCCTGGCCAACTCATCTACATGTGCAAGCTATGGAAAAGATGGTATCTTTCCCTGGAAATGAAAGTCGTTCTCAGCTCTTACTAGCGTTTTGAATAACGACAGTGGGAGCTCATCACTCATAATGACACTGATCATCTATTATAAAAAAGCCATTCCTATATGAAAATGCCCTTGTTTCCAATTCCGCTTCTCATGGATATCTCCCTTCAACCTTGCATAGTGAGTGACAGATAATACGTTTGTCATTGGAAAGCTCCCTCCTCCTCACATAAAGGCCTTTAAAAGAGATATATTGCTTGCCCCTCAGTGATGAAGTCTTTGCTGTTTAGGATTATATCTCCATTCATTCTAATTTCTTTGGCCGGGGCCATCATTTGAATGACTCGTCGAGATCATTAAAGTGAAGGTTATCAACGCCACCAATAAAGATGTTTCCTTATGTGTTGAGAGTTGGTCACTTTTTCTACTCCTAAGTCACCTGATCTATCAGACCACAGGATAAGACCCAGATGCAGACACTTCGAAATAACAAATGTTTATTTACGAAACAGGGGGCAGGCAAATGACAGATCAAGGGCAGGCAGAGGTCAGTAATCCAGGGCAGAGTCTGTAAGGTACAGAACGGCAGGCAGGGTCAGGGCGGGCAGAATGGTCAAAACCGGAAGAACTAGAAAACAGGAACTAACAAGAAACAGGAGTATGGGAAAACTGGTAGGCTTGACGAGACAAGATGAACTGGCAACAGTCAAACATAGAACACAGGTATAAATGCACCGGGGTTAATGGGGAAGATGGACGACACCTGGAGGGGGGTAGAGACAAGCACAAAGACAGGTGAAACAGATTAGGGTGTGACAGATCCTGTCAGTGTCGAAGGCCAAAAAGATCATCAAGGACAACAACCACCCAAGCCACTGCCTGTTCAGCACCCTATTATCCAGAAGGCGAGGTCAATACAGGTGCATCAAAGCTGGGACCGAGAGTCTGAAAAAACAGCAGCTATCTCAAGGCCATCAGACTGTTAAATAGCCATCAGTAGCACCTTAGAGGCTGCTGCCCTATGTACATAGACTTGAAATCACTGGCCACTTTAATAATGGAACACTGGTCACATTAATAATGTTTACATATTTTGCATTACTCATCTCATACGTATGTACTGTACTCTATTCTATTCTACTGTATCTTAGTCTATGCCGCTCCGACATTGCTCATCCAAATATTTATATATTCTTAATTCCATTCCTTTACTTTGGATTTTTGTGTATTGTTGTGAAATTGTTAGATATTACTGCACTGTTGGAGCTAGAAACACAAGCATTTCGCTACACCTGCAATAACATCTGCTGATTTGATTGTCTGAGCCCAATAAGTTCCCAAAATTCCCAGTTTTTCCATAAATCCTGGTTGGAGGATTATGGATTTAAATTTTTTATTTTTACTGTTATTTTACCAGGTAAGTTGACTGAGAACACGTTCTCATTTACAGCAACGACCTGGGGAATAGTTACAGGGGAGAGGAGGGGGATGAATGAGCCAATTGTATTCACGTCATTATGTACTGCTATTAATTCACAACAAGCCAATTTGATGTAAACACACTACTCCTAGTAATGCACAGATATCTCTGTGTATATATTCAAATATTTGCTTGAAAATCTTTCAACAAACTGATGGAAACCTGGCTACTAGCTCAAGTGCTGCCCCAGATTTGCTGCATTAGTGTTAGGATTGGTCTATGTTAGGACATTGGAGATGTTCCCATTGGAGATGTTCCCATTGGAGATGTTCCCATTGGAGATGTTCCTTTTGGAGATGTTCCTTTTGAAGATATTCCCATTGGAGATGTTCCCATTGGAGATGTTCCCATTGGAGATGTTCCCATTGGAGATGTTCCTTTTGAAGATGTTCCCATTGGAGATGTTCCCATTGGAGATGTTCCCATTGGAGATGTTCCTTTTGAAGATGTTCCCATTGGAGATGTTCCCATTGGAGATATTCCCATTGGAGATGTTCCCATTGGAGATGTTCCCATTGGAGATGTTTCCATTGGAGATGTTCCAGGGAGTTGCGTGAGAGAATGGAGATAGTGAAGTGTGAGGGCCTGCTTCCCAAAGGAAAAGGTATACTGTAGCTCCCTGGCACAAAACAAACAACCTCATGTAACAAATACAATTATATTTATAAAATCATACTGCCCAAATATCTCCTACTGCAAATCTCATAAAATAGCATTGTGATGTTCTGCTTCTTTTAGTGGTTAAGCTTTGGAATATTAAAGCTCTGTGAGTAATGTTGGTTCAAAAATACAAAGAGATCTGTCATAGAATAGTCTCAATAGAGACAAATTAAGAAGTATCTTACTGTGAAGGACAAATAGCTTGTGAAAGAAAAGTGTGAATCCCTTTGCAATTGTTATCTGAGAATAGAAAACTCTGGTTATGGCAAATTCCCATGACAGGTGATAACACACTGCCTGTTACATTATTTAAGAAACAATATTGAGGAGAGAAAATTAAGAACACATTCTGTGTCGAATCAAAATATTTCCAGGCCCATCTCTACACACTAGGGGAAGGCACTCTAGACAGTCTGTGTAGAATCAAAATATTTCCAGGCCCATCTCTACACACTAGGGAAAGGAACTCTAGACAGTCTGTGTCGATTCAAAATATTTCCAGGCCCATCTCTACACACTAGGGAAAGGAACTCTAGACAGTCTGTGTCGAATCAAAATATTTCCAGGCCCATCTCTACACACTAGGGAAAGGAACTCTAGACAGTCTGTGTCGAATCAAAATATTTCCAGGCCCATCTCTACACACTAGGGAAAGGAACTCTAGACAGTCTGTGTAGAATCAAAATATTTCCAGGCCCATCTCTACACACTAGGGGAAGGCACTCTAGACATTTTGGAGGAATCCATTTTGAGATAATCTAATCTGTGCGCATCCCTTACGGCACCATAGTCCCTACAACTCTTCCCTACACGGATCACTATGGGCCCTGGTCAACATGAGTGCACCATACAAGATGCCATTTGGGACTCAGACCTTGTCTGTGCCTCACAAGAAATGAAAGGTGCCAATCATCCCTATTGGCAGTGATTAAAAATGTGTTAGTTATTGTCAAAGGTAGTTCTTTGTAACACAGTTTGTCAAATCATCGATGTTTATTCGTCACGTACACAGTTTACAGCAGGTACAAACGGTGCAGTGAAATGCTTACTTGCAAGCTCCCTCAACAGTGCATATTTACACAATAGGATATACAGTATAAATGATGAACGTGTTTTGTCTTGCGTTCAAATTTTCACCCACTCTGTCCTCTTCATCACACACACACACACACACACACACACACACACACACACACACACACACACACACACACACACACACACACACACACACACACACACACACACACACACACACACACACACACAATGTGATGGGGAAGAGAGCACTTCATAGCCCCTGACAAATGGAGCACTGCCCTACTAAGGCTTTTCATGTGTTTTTAATTACTTCATTTGGTTGCGTAAAAAAACAAGGAATATGTACAGTTGCTAAGTGATTGTTTCTATGGTTCATTTGTAAGGAGGGAGAGAGGAACCGGGCATTCATCCGATGAGGCATAACGTCACCTTTTGTTTGGGAAGATATTGAAGTGTGGCAGAGTGGGCTGTGTGCGTTCGCTTGTGCCGACTCTGAAAGTGTTTGTTTTGGCAATTACATGTGTATCTATGAAACCCATTAGCATAGAAAACAATTACATGTGTATCTATGAAACCCATTAGCATAGAAAACAATTACATGTGTATCTATGAAACCCATTAGCATAGAAAACAATTACATGTGTATCTATGAAACCCATTAGCATAGAAAACAATTACATGTGTATCTATGAAACCCATTAGCATAGAAAACAATTACATGTGTATCTATGAAACCCATTAGCATAGAAAACAATTACATGTGTATCTATGAAACCCATTAGCATAGAAAACAATTACATGTGTATCTATGAAAACCATTAGCATAGAAAACAATTACATGTGTATCTATGAAACCCATTAGCATAGAAAACAATTACATGTGTATCTATGAAACCCATTAGCATAGAAAACAATTACATGTGTATCTATGAAACCCATTAGCATAGAAAACAATTACATGTGTATCCATGAAAACCATTAGCATAGAAAACAATTACATGTGTATCTATGAAAACCATCAGGATGGAAAACAATTACATGTGCATCTATGAAAACCATTAGCATAGAAAACAATTACATGTGTATCTATGAAACCCATTAGCATAGAAAACAATTACATGTGTATCCATGAAAACCATTAGCATAGAAAACAATTACATGTGTATCTATGAAAACCATCAGGATGGAAAACAATTACATGTGCATCTATGAAAACCATTAGCATAGAAAACAATTACATGTGTATCTATGAAAACGATTAGAATAGAAAACAATTACGTGTATCTATGAAAACCATTAGCATAGAAAACAATTACATGTGTATCTATGACAACCATGTGTATCTACTGTATGGGGGTTCCCAAGTGGTGCAGTGTTCTAAGACACTGTATCTCAGTGCTAGAGGTGTCACTACAGACCCTGGTTCGATTCCAGGCTGTATCACAACAGGCCGTGATTGGGAGTACCATAGGGCGGCGCGCAATGGGCTCAGCGTCGTCCGGGTTAGGGGTAGGACGTCATTGTAAATAAGAATTTGTTCTTAACTGACTTGCCTAGTTAAATAAATAAAAATGTGCATAGAAATCAAAGGGGTGGAACATTAGAAAGGAAGACAGGGGCGACAATCACACAAAGAAAGACAAAAGCAACACGGAATCACCATTACTATGTAAAACATTTCCCCCTATACATTTGTACAGTACAGATATAGGATCTTACTATGACCAGTATTGTCTCAGCAACAGGACATGAGTGTAGCTCAGTTGGTAGAGCATGGCGCTTGCAACGCCAGGGTTGTGGGTTCGTTTCCCACGGGGGGCCAGTACAAAAAAAGTATGAATGTATGTACTTGTAAGTCGCTCTGGATAAGAGCGTCTGCTAAATGACTTAAATGTAAATGTAATGTAAATGTGTTTAGTCCATAATGTTGCTTGATCAGAGGCTAGACTATTACCTGGCCAAATTTGGGTTACATGAAAATTGCAATACTGTGTGTCAGTGTGGGTTTTCAGTGAATTTATGTCAATCATGAAGCTCATCTCATTATTCACTATCTTTCTCCAACTCTATTCTGATTGGGTACATTAGGGAAAGCCATATGCGTGCTTGGCAAATATTTTAGGTTAGAATGAAAAGGCAACAAATCTGTTGTCCAGGTGTTGTGCTTTATCTAATTGAATTCACATTAGAAATGTAGTCCTAGTGTTACTAATAATTATACTTTTTTGTTTATCTTTAATTAGGTGCAGGTGTTGAACTTTACCAGTATGATGAAGATGACATTAGCATTTCTGCAGGTGGGTTTGTGCAGGTGGTTTTGTTCACAATAGCATGCTTTACTTTCCTACATTTTTAAAGTTTATTTTCTAATCTTTATGTGCCTATGTATCTTTCCCTGAATTCTAACTGAACATTCATTATAAATCTGTGACTATGAGTAGTCGGGTTCCTGCATTCCAACTGAACGTTCATTATAAATCTGTGACTATGAGTAGTCGGGTTCCTGCATTCCAACTGAAAGTTCATTATAAATCTGTGACTATGAGTAGTCGGGTTCCTGCATTCCAACTGAACGTTCATTATAAATCTGTGACTATGAGTAGTCGGGTTCCTGCATTCCAACTGAAAGTTCATTATAAATCTGTGACTATGAGTAGTCGGGTTCCTGCATTCCAACTGAACGTTCATTATAAATCTGTGACTATGAGTAGTCGGGTTCCTGCATTCCAACTGAAAGTTCATTATAAATCTGTGACTGAGTAGTCGGGTTCCTGCATTCCAGCTGAACGTTCATTATAAATCTGTGACTATGAGTAGTCGGGTTCCTGCATTCCAACTGAACGTTCATTATAAATCTGTGACTATGAGTAGTCGGGTTCCTGCATTCCAACTGAAAGTTCATTATAAATCTGTGACTATGAGTAGTCGGGTTCCTGCATTCCAACTGAAAATTCATTATAAATCTGTGACTATGAGTAGTCGGGTTCCTGCATTCCAACTGAAAGTTCATTATAAATCTGTGACTATGAGTAGTCGGGTTCCTGCATTCCAACTGAAAGTTCATTATAAATCTGTGACTATGAGTAGTCGGGTTCCTGCATTCCAACTGAACGTTCATTATAAATCTGTGACTATGAGTAGTCGGGTTCCTGCATTCCAGCTGAACGTTCATTATAAATCTGTGACTATGAGTAGTCGGGTTCCTGCATTACAACTGAAAATTCATTATAAATCTGTGACTATGAGTAGTCAGGGATTAAATACAGAGTGTATAAGGCCAGGCAACAACGGAGCCAATTTCTGTATGTATTTTTCTCTTTTTTACCCTAGTTTAAGCTTGTGGGGTGCAGTGTCATCACTTAAGCAAACATTTTGTCTTGTCAGCACACGTATGCAACATTTTTAACAGCCTCAACTCAAATAGGAAATGCAAATGCATTAATTCAATTCCAGAACATAATTGCCCACCTTTCCCCCCTTTCTGCCCTGTTGATTGACAGGCACATTTCTGTGCCTCCTCAATCGTTTATCTCGATGAAATTTGGAATGTTCAGTGTCGAATTTCACCCCTGATAACCACATGACAGCCACTTGAATTAAAACCTGACGATGGCTCTCAGTTTTCTTTTGGACCGAGGAGATCTTAACGGCAGACTCCGGGTCAATTTCAATCAGCACAAGTCGCAGAGCAGTTGAGCCCCCCTCACATACACTTTCTCTTCTTGGAATGTGAGTTTATGCCACTCGAGGAAGACATCCCTCACCAAATCTCATTATACCCATCATAAATCAAGCACACACACAGAGAGAGAGAGAGAGAGAGAGAGAGAGAGAGAGAGAGAGAGAGAGAGAGAGAGAGAGAGAGAGAGAGAGAGAGAGAGAGAGAGAGAGAGAGAGAGAGAGAGAGAGAGAGAGAGAGAGAGAGAGAGAGAGAGAGAGAGAGAGAGAGAGAGAGAGAGAGAGAGAGAGAGAGAGAGAGAGAGAGAGAGAGAGAGAGAGAGAGAGAGAGAGAGAGAGAGAGAGAGAGAGAGAGAGAGAGAGAGAGAGAGAGAGAGAGAGATTATTTTTTTAACACTTGTGATTAAAGAGAGAGGTATCTTGATTGATTTGATTTAAATGACTCAATCTTCCCATGTTGAACAGTTGTCTCGGCTCAGGACTTTATTTCCATACCGAATCAACATTGACTGATCTTTGAGCCACAGATAAAAATGGATCTGTCGATACCTCGGTGCCATCAATGCCAATATCTGTCATTGAGGTATGTAATATTTCATAGATATAGTATTGTTATACATTCTGATGAATCAACTATATTTGATAGACCAGAGGAGAGATGATAACTAGCAAGTGTTTATTTTCCACTCTGACCCAGAGACATTTTGAATGACCCTCAGCCTTACTTTTGTTCAGAAAACCTGGCAATCCAGGGGATTCAGTTTAACAACACATGATATCTTGTTTCAATACTTCTATACCAGTTTGACAGTTGTATAATGTCTTTGATCTCAAAACAAAATCCATGCAAAAAAAGTTAACAATTCACAAATATACTACATGACCAAAAGTATGTGGACACCTGCTCGTCAAACATCTCATTCCAAAATCATGGACATTAATATGGAGTTTGTGCCCCCTTTGCTGCTATAACAGCCTCCACTCTTCTGGGAATGCTTTCCACTAGAACATTGCTGCGGGGATTTGCTTCCATTCAGCCAAAAGAGCATTAGTGAGGTCGGGCACTGATGTTGGGCAATTAGGCCTGGCTCGCAGTCGGCGTTCCAATTCATCCCAAAGGTGTTCGATGGGGATGAGGTCAGGGATCTGTGCAGGCCAGTCAAGTTCTTCCACACCGATCTCCACAAACCATTTCTGTATGGACCTTGCTTTGTGCACGGAGGCATTGTCATGATGAAACAGTAAAGGGCCTTCCCCAAACTGTTGCCACAAAGTTGGAAGCACAGACTCGTCTAGAATGTCTTTGTATGCTGTAGCATTAAGATTTCCCTCCACTGGAACTAAGGGGCCTAGCCCGAACCATGAGAAATAGTCCTTCCACCAAACTTTACAGTTGGCTCTATGCATTCGGGCAGGCAGCGTTCTCCTGGCATCCACCAAACCCAGGTCCGTCAGTCGGACTGCCGGATGGTGAAGCATGATTCATCACTCCAGAGAATGCTTTTCTACTGCTCCAGAGTCCAATGGCAGTGAGCTTTACACCACTCCTGCCAATGCTTGGTAATGCATATGGTGAGCTTAAGCCCATGTGCGACTGCTCAGCTATGGAAACTCATTTCATGAAGCTCCCGATGAACAGTTCTTATGCTGACGTTGCTTCCAGAGGCAGTTTGGAACTCGGTAGTGAGTGTTGCAACCAAGGACAGACAATTTTTACGCACCACGCACTTCAGCACTCTGCGGTCCTGTTCTGTGAGCTTGTGTGGCCTACCACTTCCCCATTGTTGCTCTTAGACTTTTCCACTTCACAATAACAGCACTTACAGTTGACTGGGGCAGCTCTAACAAGGCAGAAATTTGTCGAACTGACTTGTTGGAAAGCTGGCATCCTACGACAGTGCCACGTTGAAAGTCACTGAGCTCCTCAGTAAGGCTATTCTACTGACAATATTTGTTGATGGAGATTGCATGGCTGTGTGCTCGATTGATACACCTGTCAGCAATAGGTGTTGCTGAAACAGCCGAATCCACTAATTTGAAGGGGTGTCCACATACTTTTGTATATGTAGTGTAAATCACAAATTCCACAATGAATGCATTGCTATGTGTAGTTAAAAAACAACCACAACAACTCAGCACACAACAGCAGCACCTGAGATGGGTATAACTGGGTAGGTTGATTTGCCCTCAGTCACAGCACATGACTTTACTCTGGAATTAGTGAGCAGGAGGCTCCAGATGCTTCCATGTGTCCGACCCAGGCAGGGCGTATCTGGAAAAGACTCGGGGAGAGTAGTGGTGGTGGTGTTGATAGTGTTGGTGTTGGTAGTAGTAGTGATGGTGATAATGATGGTGGTGTTGACTAAAGCCCAGTGCAGCTCACTCTCATCCTGGGTTTGCCATGTGAGTTGGAGAGCCTCTCCCCGGGAAACCTGGATCCCCATTGTGCTTCTGGTCCTTCTATATAGGGTTTGGTAGGGGACTGAGTGGCACTGATAGAGTCCAAAGTCCATCAAACCTGCTGGAGCACACTGGCCAGTCAGGCCATGCAGCCACATGGACTCACCTGGATTCTCCATCGAGCTGATCCCTAGCACTCTCCAGCTTCAACAGGATTTAAAGGGGAGGGAGTTGTTCACTCCCCTTAAAAAAAAGTGGGGTTCAAATACTGTTAAAATACTATTAAATCTTTCAAAGACGTTTAGTGTTTGCGTTTGCCTGCGTGGCGTGCCAGGTGGGCGGGTTTGTTGGGTTTGCTTTTTTGTGACTATTCTATTCATTGAGGCAGGCAAGCTCAATCAAGCCCAGCACAAGTATTTGAAATGATTCCAAACAGTATTGGAACCCATGCTTCATAGATTACCTGCATGGGGAGGTTTTTTAATCCACCACCACTATCCCAATGCATGAGCTGAGAGTTCTATTGGTAACACACTATGGGCTAAGTGAGGCTACATCTAGGGATGGGATTTTTTTGTTGCACTTACAACTGTAGTTTTTTAAAAATTTGTCGGCATTATAAAAACATGAAAAAATACATCATGTGTCCGTCGGTCGACTTGTTACATTTTGTTCGTCTTCAACCTACTGTACGGTATATCCATAGGGATTCACTAACATGCTGTCAAAAACAATTAGATCCAATTGTCTCCAGAATCGAAACAATTTCAGATCAGAGGTTAGTCATTTAATACATTTGTGTAGACATGTCTTCAAAAATGTTTAATTGAATCCAAAAAAGGTATTTTAATTATGTAGGGTTGGCAGGTAGCCTCAAGGTTAGAGCGTTGGGCCAGTAAGTGAAAGATCGCTGATTCGAATGCCAGAGCCGAAAAGGTAAAAAAATCTGTTGCTGTGCCCTAGAGAAAGGCACTTAACCATAATTGCTCCAGGGGCGCTGTACAATGGTGACCCTGGCTGTGACCCCACTCCCTGCGGGTGGCTCAGGGGAAGTTGAGATATGCAAGAAACACATTTCCCTTACACGCCTAAATTAATATTATTATGTATTTAAAATGTAAATATACACTGAGTCTACAAAGCATTAGGAACACCTGCTCTTTCCATGACATAGACTGACCAGTTGAATCCAGGTGAAAACTATGATCCCTTATTGATGTCACCTGTTAAATCGACTTTAATCAGTGTAGATGAAGGGATGGAGACAGGTTAAATAAGGATTTTTAAGCCTTGAGACAACTGAAACATGGATTGTGTTTGTGTACCATTCAGAGGGTGAATGTGCAAGAGAAAAGATTTCAGTGCCATTGAACGGGGTATGGTAGTAGGTGCCAGGCGTGGGGCTGTGGCGCTCATGAAAATGTGTCATCCAGTGATTGTCTAGCAAATAACTGCCGGTCTCATGGTAACTGACCGTTAATTAACATAAACACATTTACCATCTCCTGGCTTCCACTCATAGCCCACAAGCCACCGATGCAGACCTTTGGAGCATCTACATTTTAAAAAGTCAAATAAATCCATGTAATATAGCCTACACCTTCACAATAATTCCATGTAATATAGCCTACACCTTCACAATAAATCCATGTAATAGAGCCTACACCATCACAATAAATCCATGTAATATAGTCTACACCTTCACAATAAATCCATGTAATATAGTCTACACCTTCACAATAAATCCATGTAATATAGCCTACACCATCACAATAACTCCATGTAATATAGCCTACACCATCACAATAAATCCATGTAATATTGTAATGTAGTCTGTGTGTAGCTGGTGTAGAGGAGTCAGGCGCAGGACAGCAGATATGAGTAAATAAACATATTTTACTCAAAATTGTAACGACCTGGGTGTCGGGGGGTGCGAAGTCAGACGCAGGAACAGCAGAGCTTCAATATGTTGAGTCTTTAATACCCAACTGGCAAACAAAATGTCCAACACGGACGTACTGGGTGTCATACACAACGGTCCAACGACACGAGAAACAAACCCAGTCCACAATAACAATATCCACTCCCGAAATCCAAAAGCTACAATATAACAATCCCGCACAAAGAAGCGTACGGGCTGGCTGACTAATAAAGCCACACTAATTAACAACTAACTGAACACAGGTGATACAAATAAACACATAAGGAGGGGGAGGAAAAAGAGTCAGTGGCAGCTAGTAGGCCGGTGACGACGACCGCCGAGCGCCACCCGAACGGGAAGGAGAGCCTGCCTCGGTTGAAGTCGTGACAAAAATAGACAAATACAATACAAAATAAGCGAGGCCACATAAACGGACCGTATTACATAAAAACAATCACTCACAAACAAACAGAGGGTTAAATAATGAACAAGTAATTGGGGAATTGAAACCAGGTGTGTAAGACAAAGACAAAACAAATGGAAAATGAAAAGTGGATCGGCGATGGCTAGAAGGCCGGTGACGTCGACCGCCGAACGCCGCCCCGAACAAGGAGAGGGACCGACTTCGGCGGAAGTCGTGACAAATATAGCCTACACCATCACAATAAATCCATGTAATATAGTCTACACCATCACAATAAATCCATGTAATATAGACTACACCATCACAATAAATCCATGTAATATAGTCTACACCATCACAATAAATCCATGTAATATAGACTACACCATCACAATAAATCCATGTAATATAGTCTACACCGTCACAATAAATCCATGTAATATAGCCTAGACCATCACAATAAATCCATGTAATATAGTCTACACCGTCACAATAAATCCATGTAATATAGCCTAGACCATCACAATAAATCCATGTAATATAGCCTACACCTTCACAATAATTCCATGTAATATAGCCTAGACCATCACAATAAATCCATTATTTATTTTAGACAGGTCTGAAGAAACATGATATGAAGAAAATGTAGTATTTTTCAGAAGAACAGAATAGCACACTGTGATTTGTCCTTATGTTAGGCCCTGATCTGGCTATGCCATATGGCTGTGGGCTACACTAGTTAATTTAGCAAATGAGATTTGCTTAGAATTCCGTGGCATTATTTTATATTATTTTATTGTATGAAGAATACAATATAACATAGCTAAATAAAATAAAACGATTTGAGGGAGTACATTTGGCTATTCTGTGTTGAGCGGTTATCAAAGAAACAGGTCCTCCTATATGCTTAATTTAGAGTTATTTATGGAACTTTAGTTGTGATACAAACGTTGGGCTATATGTTTAGATTTTTAATTCATGCTAAGGCTGCGTAATGCAACTCTATTGATGGTTTGAAAAGAAGTCACATGAAACACATGAGCTCTGCTTTGTTTTTTTGCACAGGCTGCACACAATCTCACTCACAATTTGACAAGTACTTGATAATGCCTTGAATTCCCCGATGGCATCTCCTTTGTGTGGCCGTAATGCCCCCTAAAAAAATCCATGCCTTTTGCGGCCAGTGGCCGTTGTGCCCTTGGTCTGAATCTAGTAATTATAATTTCCTTCTCCCGGCTGCGTGCTCCGGAGGACTTCTCACTCACATGGTTCTCTCAGATATCTCAATTCTTATCAGCCAATGCCCGTCACGTGATCGGGTCCTTCTCACAGGCAAAAAGTAAAGACAGACACATCGAGGACGCAACTGCTTGCGTCCTTATCAAATTCCTCGCCGCATATTGAAGATGTTGGAAGAACTGTCCACATTTACTTTTTGACAGCCAAAAAGATGAGTATGCCTAACGGACGCAAAAGTACTAGCCTGTATGTCAATCTACTATCCCCCATAGTTCAAAATGTGACCTATTCTATGGGTAAACTTGTACTTTAGCTTAACATGTTGATAAACTATTAGACTATTTCTTCACATTATAATCACACATACAGCAGTAGGCTATAAGCAGGAATGTTCCAAAGTGCAATCAATTAGCGGAAAAACACCATTCTCAAACATTATGCATGTAATGCTTGATTATAAAGGTGCATTTTTATGGTGAAAATGATCTTCCCCAAACTTGAAACTCACACGCCGCCTATGTATGCCAGTTTGGCTCTACACTGGTTGTAAAGTGGATTAATGTGCTTAATTTTAAGAAGATATTTGGTCACTTCAGTTGATACAAACATTATCAACACATGTAGGCCTATGGGCTGGGCTACATGAGATGTAAACTCAGCAAAAAAAGAAACGTCCTCTCCCTGTCAACTGCGTTTATTTTCAGCAAACTTAACATGTGTAAATATTTGTATGAACATCACAAGATTCAACAACTGAGACATAAACTGAACAAGTTCCACAGACATGTGACTAACAGAAATGGAATAATGTGTCCCTGAACAAAGGTGGGTCAAAATCAAAAGTAACAGTCAGTATCTGGTGTGGCCACCAGCTGCATTAAGAACTGCAGTGCATCTCCTCATGGAATGCACCAGATTTGTCAGTTCTTGCTGTGAGATGTTACCCCACTCTTCCACCAAGGCACCTGCAAGTTCCCGGACATTTCTGGGGGGAATGGCCCTAGCCCTCACCCTCCGCTCCAACAGGTCCCAGACGTGCTCAATGGGATTGTGATCTGGGCTCTTCGCTGGCCATGGCAGAACACTGACATTCCTGTCTCGTAGGAAATCACGCACAGAACGAGCAGCATGGTGGTGGCCTTGTCATGCTGGAGGGTCATGTCAGGATGAGCCTGCAGGAAGGGTACTACATGAGGGAGGAGGATGTCTTCCCTGTAACACACAGCGTTGAGATTTCCTGCAATGACAACAAGCTCAGTTCGATGATGCTGTGACACAACGCCCCAGACCATGACGGACTCTCCACCTCCAAATCGATCCCGCTCCAGAGTACAGGCCTCGGTGTAACTCTCATTCCTTAGACGATAAACACGAATCCGACCATCACCCCTGGTAAGACAAAACCGTGACTTGTCAGTGAAGAGCACTTTTTGCCAGTCCTGTCTGGTCCAACGACGGTGGGTTTGTGCCCATAGGCGACGTTGTTGCCGGTGATGTCTGGTGAGGGCCTGCCTTACAACAGGCCTACAAGCCCTAAGTCCAGCCTCTCTCAGCCTATTGCGGACAGTCTGAGCACTGATGGAGGGATTGTGTGTTCCTGGTGTAACTCGGGCAGTTGTTGTTGCCATCCTGTACCTGTGTGATGTTCGGATGCACCGATCCTGTGCAGGTGTTGTTACACGTGGCCTGCCACTGCAAGGACAATCAGCTGTCCGTCCTGTCTCCCTGTAGCTCTGTCTTAGGCGTCTCACAGTACGGACATTGCAATTTATTGCCCTGGCCACATCTGCAGTCCTCATGCCTCCTTGCAGCATGCCTAAGGCACGTTCACGCAGATGAGCAGGGACCATCGGCATCTTTATTTTGGTGTTTTTCAGAGTCAGTAGAAAGGCCTTTTTAGTGTCCTAAGTTTTCATAACTGTGACCTTAATTGCCTACCGTCTGTAAGCTGTTAGTGTCTTAACGACCGTTCCACAGGTGCATGTTCATTAATTGTTTATGGTTCATTGAGCAAGTATGGGAAACAGTGTTTAAACCCATTGCAATGAAGATCTGTGAAGTTATTTGGATTTTTACAAATTATCTTTGAAAGACAGGATCCTGAAAAAGAGACGTTTCTTTTTTTGCTGAGTTTATAACTATGATTTGAAAAAGTCACAAAAAACGGCATGCACTGTTTCTTGCCTTATTGTACACAAGCTGGGTATCATTTACAAGTTATAATATATCCATCACAAGTGACAGGCTAATATTTTCATTCATCAAACTGTTTTTGAGTTAATCTTGTATTTACAAATACTAAATAATATATGAGTGAAATTGTTTTGATATAGAATGGATCAATATCATGCACCTGTCTCGAAACGGGCAGGGTAAAAAAACACATGTTATCTTTGCACTTAAAAAGCAAATGGAGGATGCATTTTTCATGCCAGTCAGGTAGGATATACAGTTGAAGTCGGAAGTTTACATACACTTATGTTGGAGTCATTAAAACTAGTTTTTAAACCACTCCACAATTTTCTTGTTAACAAACTATAGTTTTGGCAAGTCGGTTAGGACATCTGCTTTGTGCATGACACAAGTCATTTTCCCAACAATTGTTTACAATTGTTTAATTCACTGTATCACAATTCCAGTGGGTCAGAAGTTTACATACGCTAAGTTCACTGTGCCTTGAAACAACTTGGAAAATTCCAGAAAATGATGTCATAGCTTTAGAAGTTTCTGATAGGCTAATTTACATAATTTGAGTCAATTGGAGGTGTACCTGTGGATGTATTTCAAGGCCTACCTTCAAACTCAGTGCTTCTTTGCTTGACATCATGGGAAAATCAAAAGAAAAAAGCCAAGACCTCAGAAAAAAAACTGTAGACCTCCACAAGTCTGGTTCATCCTTGGGAGCAATTTCCAAATGCCTGAAGATACCACACTCATCTGTACAAACAATAGTACACAAGTATAAACACCATGGGACCACACAGCCGTCATACGCTCAGGAAGGCGACACATTCTGTCTTCTAGAGATTAACATACTTTGGTGCGAAAAGTGCAAATCAATCCCAGAACAACATCAAAGGACCTTGTGAAGATGCTGGAGGAAACAGGTACAAAAGTATCTATATCCACAGTAAAACGAGTCCTACATCGACATAACCTGAAAGGCCGCTCAGCAAGGAAGAAGCCACTGCTCCAAAACCGTCATAAAAAAGCCAGACTACGGTTTGCAACTGCACATGGGAACAAAGATCGTACTTTTTGGAGAAATGTCCTCTGGTCTGATGAAATAAAAATAGAATTGTTTGGCCATAATGACCATCGTTATGTTTGGAGAAAAAAGGGGGAGGCTTGCAAGCCGAAGAACACCATCCCAACCGTGAAGCACGGGGGCGGCAGCATCATGTTGTGGGGGTGCTTTGCTGGAAGAGGAACTGGTGCACTTCACAAAATAGATGGCACCATGAGGGGGGAAAATTTTATGGATATATTGAAGCTACATCTCAAGACAACAGTCAGGAAGTTAAAGCTTGGTCGTGAATGGATCTTCCAAAAGGACAATGACCCCAAGCATACTTCCAAAGTTGTGGCAAAATGGCTTAAGGACAACAAAGTCAAGGTATTGGAGTGGCCATCACAAAGCACTGACCTCAATACTATCGAACATTTGTGGGCAGAACTGAAAAAGCGCATGCGAGCAAGGAGGCTTACAAACCTGACTCAGTTACACCAGCTCTGTCAGGAGGAATGGGCCAAAATTCACCCAACTTATTGTGGGAAGGTTGTGGAAGGCTAGCCGACACATTTGAACCAAGTTTAACAATTTAAAGGCAATGCTACCAAATACTAATTGAGCGTATGTAAACTTCTGACCCACTGGGAATGTAATGAAAGAAATAAAAGCTGAAATAAATAATTCTCGCTACTATTATTCTGACATTTCACATTCGTATATTAAAGTGGTGATCCTAACTGACCTAAGACAGGGAATTTTTACTAGGATTAAATGTCAGGCATTGTGAAAAACTGAGTTTATATGTTTTTGGCTAAGGTGTATGTAAACCTCCAACTTCAACTGTTCTCCAGTTGTAAAGAGAAGTAATGTGCTTACTATTTTGAAATTTGAGACATAAATATAGTAGATCTGTAACGGGTACGCTGGGAGTCGGGAACCAAGTTCAGGGAGTGACTTTTAATAATAAATAACACAAGGAACAAAACAAGAAACACGAGTAGTGTACAGACATGAAACAACGGTTCTAGGGAAAGAACCAAAGGGAGTGACATATGTAGAGATGATAATCAGGCAGAAAGAACCAAAGGGAGTGACATATATAGAGAATGTAATCAGGCAGAAAAAAACAAAGGGAGTGACATATATAGAGATGGTAATCAGTCAGAAAGAACCAAAGGGAGAGACATATATAGAGAAGGTAATCAGGCAGAAAGAACTAAAGGGAGTGACATATATAGAGATGGTAATCAGGCAGAAAGAACCAAGGGGAGTGACATATATAGAGATGGTAATCAGGCAGAAAGAACCAAAGGGAGTGACATATATAGAGAAGGTAATCAGGCAGAAAGAACCAAAGGGAGTGACATATATAGAGAAGGTAATCAGGCAGAAAGAACCAAAGGGAGTGACATATATAGGGAAGGTAATCAGGCAGAAAGAACCAAAGGGAGTGACATATATAGAGAAGGTAATCAGGCAGAAAGAACCAAAGGGAGTGACATATATAGGGAAGGTAATCAGGCAGAAAGAACCAAAGGTAGTGACATATATAGGGAAGGTAATCAGGCAGAAAGAACCAAAGGGAGTGACATATATAGAGAAGGTAATCAGCCAGAAAGAACCAAAGGGAGTGACATATATAGGGAAGGTAATCAGGCAGAAAGAACCAAAGGGAGTGACATATATAGAGAATGTAATCAGGCAGAAAGAACCAAAGGGAGTGACATATATAGGGAAGGTAATCGGGCAGAAAGAACCAAAGGGAGTGACATATATAGAGAAGGTAATCAGGCAGAAAGAACCAAAGGGAGTGACATATATAGGGAAGGTAATCAGGCAGAAAGAACCAAAGGGAGTGACATATATAGAGAAGGTAATCAGGCAGAAAGAACCAAAGGGAGTGACATATATAGAGAAGGTAATCAGGCAGAAAGAACCAAAGGGAGTGACATATATAGGGTAGGTAATCAGGCAGAAAGAACCAAAGGGAGTGACATATATAGAGAAGGTAATCAGGCAGAAAGAACCAAAGGGAGTGACATATATAGAGATGGTAATCAGGCAGAAAGAACCAAAGGGAGTGACATATATAGAGAAGGTAATCAGGCAGAAAGAACCAAAGGGAGTGACATATATAGGGAAGGTAATCAGGCAGAAAGAACCAAAGTGAGTGACATATATAGAGAAGGTAATCAGGCAGAAAGAACCAAAGGGAGTGACATATATAGGGAAGGTAATCAGGCAGAAAGAACCAAAGGGAGTGACATATATAGGGAAGGTAATCAGGCAGAAAGAACCAAAGGGAGTGTCATATATAGAGAAGGTAATCAGGCATGTGATTGAGTCCAGGTGAGTCTGATGAGGCGCTCAT
Organism: Salvelinus namaycush; assembly: GCF_016432855.1. Classification (NCBI taxonomy): domain Eukaryota; kingdom Metazoa; phylum Chordata; class Actinopteri; order Salmoniformes; family Salmonidae; genus Salvelinus; species Salvelinus namaycush. The sequence goes on along the minus strand of NC_052326.1, from coordinate 48,969,587 downwards.
GCGCGTAATGATGGTGACAGGTTTGTGTAATAATGAGCAGCCTGAAGACCTCGAGCGCCGGAGAGTGAGTATACATGACAAGACCTACCCTTTAGAAAGCTGATGAGATCCTTCTCTTTTTGAGGTCATCAAAACTCTGTTTTCTCATGCAAGCCTACAGAAATGTTGCACAACATGAGCATGGACTCTCGTGAAGTGTTTGATTCGATTTTCGAATACATTTGCATTGATGTCAGAGTGATTAGAGGGACAATAGAGTGTTGAGTACAAGGCAGTAAGCAAGTTTGGTAGGCTACTAGGTGTTCCTAATGTTTATACACTCAGTTTTAAAATAGTTCTGAAAACAAAGAAGATAAGGCCTGCAGTATACCATCCAGTCTAGTCTACAGAACAGGAGCCTCCTGAGTAACACAGCAACTCAAAAGGTTCTTTAAAATGATTATATTTATTTTGCTTTACCCCACAAGCTGAAAGTGCAAACCTCAGTGGACGCTACTTCACAGTGTTGTGTTCGAGACAACCTAAAGCAACACGGATTCAGAAAATCGAGTACAAGTCAAGACCAAGACAGGAGGGGGATGAGACCGACTCAAAACCAAGACCGGGAGGGAGATGAGGTGTCCAAAACCAGAAAAATGCCAATTCAATACCATGATTGTAATTTTGTCAAATTGCAGGCATAATAAGAGTTCAAAATGTCCAGTATTCTGTGTTCACATTTCAGAAGAACACACTGTATGGATTCTTTAGACATTCAGAGTGGTGAAAACATCCGTGCTGAGGGCAAATAGAGAGCCACTCCAAAAATTATCAACAACCCAAACAGGTCTATAATAGATAAAAAATAGATTGCCGTGGCTGTGAATACAGAGTTTTTTCATATATATATATATATATATATATATATATATATATATACACTGCTCCAAAAAATAAAGGGAACACTTAAACAACACAATGTAACTCCAAGTCAATCACACTTCTGTGAAATCAAACTGTCCACTTAGGAAGCAACACTGATTGACAATAAATTTCACATGCTGTTGTGCAAATGGAATAGACAACAGGTGGAAATTATAGGCATTTAGCAAGACACCCCCAATAAAGGAGTGGTTCTGCAGGTGGTGTCCACAGACCATTTCTCAGTTCCTATGCTTCCTGGCTGATGTTTTGGTCACTTTTGAATGCTGGCGGTGCTTTCACTCTAGTGGTAGCATGAGACGGAGTCTACAACCCACACAAGTGGCTCAGTTAGTGCAGCTCATCCAGGATGGCACATCAATGCGAGCTGTGGCAAGAAGGTTTGCTGTGTCTGTCAGCGTAGTGTCCAGAGCATGGAGGCACTACCAGGAGACAGGCCAGTACATCAGGAGACGTGGAGGAGGCCGTAGGAGGGCAACAACCCAGCAGCAGGACCGCTACCTCCGCCTTTGTGCAAGGAGGAGCAGGAGGAGCACTGCCAGAGCCCTGCAAAATGACCTCCAGCAGGCCACAAATGTGCATGTGTCTGCTCAAACGGTCAGAAACAGACTCCATGAGGGTGGTATGAGGGCCCGACGTCCACAGGTGGGGGTTGTGCTTACAGCCCAACACCGTGCAGGACGTTTGGCATTTGCCAGAGAACACCAAGATTGGCAAATTCGCCACTGGCGCCCTGTGCTCTTCACAGATGAAAGCAGGTTCACACTGAGCACATGTGACAGACGTGACAGAGTCTGGAGACGCCGTGGAGAACGTTCTGCTGCCTGCAACATCCTCCAGCATGACCGGTTTGGCGGTGGCTCAGTCATGGTGTGGGGTGGCATTTCTTTGGGGGGCCGCACAGCCCTCCATGTGCTCGCCAGAGGTAGCCTGACTGCCATTAGGTACCGAGATGAGATCCTCAGACCCCTTGTGAGACCATATGCTGGTGCGGTTGGCCCTGGGTCCCTCCTAATGCAAGACAATGCTAGACCTCATGTGGCTGGAGTGTGTCAGCAGTTCCTGCAAGAGGAAGGCATTGATGCTATGGACTGGCCCGCCCGTTCCCCAGACCTGAATCCAATTGAGCACATCTGGGACATCATGTCTCGCTCCATCCACCAACGCCACGTTGCACCACAGACTGTCTAGGAGTTGGCGGATGCTTTAGTCCAGGTCTGGGAGGAGATCCCTCAGGAGACCATCCGCCACCTCATCAGGAGCATGCCCAGGCGTTGTAGGGAGGTCATACAGGCACGTGGAGGCCACACACACTACTGAGCCTCATTTTGACTTGTTTTAAGGACATTACATCAAAGTTGGATCAGCCTGTGTGGTTTTCCACTTTCATTTTGAGTGTGACTCCAAATCCAGACCTCCATGCGTTGATAAATTTGATTTCCATTGATAATTTTTGTGTGATTTTGTTGTCAGCACATTCAACTATGTAAAGAAAAAAGTATTTAATAAGAATATTTCATTCATTCAGATCTAGGATGTGTTATTTTAGTGTTCCCTTTATTTTTTTGAGCAGTGTATATATATATATATATATATATATATATATATATATATATATATATATATATATATACGTAGCTTCTGCTCACACTGCCACTCCCTTCACATTTCTTTCTTTATTCACCCTCGTCTAAACTATGATGATGTAGCCTATGTCTCTGCCTCATATTTCTTAACAGCTGTATTAAAAACCCTGCTGCGATTTGAACGTTATGAAGGCTACAATCTTGTTGTCTGTTGTAATGGATATTTCTGTTGTACAAGCATGACGCAGTCCCTATACATTACATTGGAGCAAAAAACGATCTGCGTTTTTTGTGATGATGTAGGCCAGGGATCGGCCTACATCATGGGGTTGGGACACACAAAAAATCTGAACTCATCATGACAGGGCCGCAGTGGCTCGCGGTTCTGAGTACCCACATCCATACTCACACATGAAGTCAGAGCCGGCCCTAGCCTTTTGGCAGAGGTGGGACCAAGCCACTATTATTCGAGTCCCAAGTAGAGCAAGCTGAGGGTTGCAGGATCGGATATGGAAAGCATGAATTGTCAGCAGCCATTTTCTTACACACAAATATCGTAATTAATTCACCAGAATATGTTACATCTTCATCCCAGTATTGAAGATAGTGCGATGTTCCAGCTATCTTTAGATATAGCCAGTACCACCACTGAGGTATATAATTATAACCCACCCAAACTAGGCCTATCTGAAATATGAACATGATCAATGAAATCACCAGGTAGACTGTTGTTGTGGCAAAGATGCGTCCGTAGCAGATTGCTAAACAGTACTTTATATGGATAATATTAATTTAGGTAGGCTACTCTGTTTTTGTCAGACAAAACTAGAGAAAATGTAATAAGTGCTTTCTGGTCACTAATCATGATATGTGTGCCCACCTTTTCGCACCAGTGCTGATGACTGGTCATTGGTCAACAGTCAAGAAGCACAGATTCGGCCTGGATGTTTTTGAAACAAAAATTAAGTGCAATGCCGTAGGCCTATGTTAGAGACCAGATCGAATAAGCAAAGGTATAAATATACTGTCAAGTACAAATGGTAGGCTATGTGTAGCCTATTAAAATATGTATGATTTATTTATTTTTCCCATTGTTTCACACTCGCAACCCCCAAAAACCTTCTCCTTGAGGGGATTATATTAATCCCACCAGGCGCCTGTGTAGGCGTGTTTTGCATTGGCTGAAAGTTGATTGCATTCGATTTGTAACCTGGCAGCCTCCCGGGGTGAGCCAGGTGCTGCTTTCAATGCCCACAGCGAAGTCGCTCAAAACAAAAGTGACGTAATTAAGCATGTGTACTAGGATTCAGTTTTTTTCCCAATCAAAAGGGATTGATTTAGATAAAAACGTTTTATCTGCCTTCCCAATGAAAACTAGTTAGAAAATTCGAACATGTATTTTATCTGGACGAAAATGCTGCCTTGCTGCCTTGTTGAAAAAATGGCAGAGAAGTGCAGATTACTGTGTGATTTGAGAAGGGCACGCCTCCCTCCCCACTTTTCGCCCGATGAAGTGATGGGCCTATGCCTGGTGCCCAGCGGCTCAGCATAATCTAATCCTCCCACTGTGCAAGTGCAGCCGACCTGGTTGATTGACGTTTGTGTGTGTTTCTGCCAATCTGACTGAATGGCGAGTAATCCATGGAGACTTTGGCCACAAAATGAGTGACAAAACGTTAGAAAGCCTGGCCAGATCATTTCAGGTCATCAGTCCCAAGTCAAAGTTGAGTCCAGAGTCTTGATGCTCCAAATCCACGTCCAAGTCTCAAGTTATTTTGTTTTCTATCAAGTCCAGTCTCAAGTCATCAAATTTCTGTCAAATTTCTGTCCAAGTCATGTGACTCGAGTCCACACCTCTACCTTTGGGAGCCCTAAGCGAAATGCTGTTGTGTCTTGCTTGTGTTTGATATGCTGCCTAGATGGCTGCATGTAACTCCCCTCTTGAGTTTTGCATTGGGTGAGTTTGTACGAACATGTTGATCATGTCTTTTGTGTACAATGTAAATCGCTGCATGTAGCTTAAAAAAGTCAGCATACATACAAAATCAAATATAAATGTATTATAATAGTAGGCTAAATCTGAATTTGTTTAATATAGGCTAGACCAGTTATGTTCCAAAGATATCTTAAATCAGTATTTTTTTAAGTTTTCCTGCCATGTGTAATATCCAATAGGCTATGTATTGTATAACGGCACAATCATTATTTGTTATTTTTTCAGACTTGGGCTCATATAGTGTATTCTAATATTTGTTTAAAAAAAAGATATACACTACCGTTCAAAAGTTTGGGGTCACATAGAAATGTCCTTGTTTTTGAAAGAAAAGCTAATTTTTTGTCCATTAAAATAACATCAAATTGATCAGAAATACAGTGTTGCCATTATTAATGATGTAAATGACTATTGTAGCTGGAAACGGCAGATTTTTTATGGAATATCTACATAGGTGTACAGAGGCTCATTATCAGCAACCATCACTCCTGTGTTCCAATGGCACGTTGTCACGCTCGTCATAAAGATTGGACCAAGGTGCAGCCTGGTAGGCGCACATTTTCCTTTATTAAATGAACACCGAACAAAAACTACAAAATACCAAACGAAACGTGGAGCTAATAATAGTGCTAACATGCAACTATCCATAGACAAGATCCCACAAAGCACAATGGGGAAATGGCTGCCTAAATATGATCCCCAATCAGAGACAACGATGAACAGCTGTCTCTGATTGGGAACCATACCAGGCCAACATAAATCATTATTCACCTAGATGACCCACCCTAGTCACCATCACGCCCCAACCAACATAGAGAATAAGCAGCTCTCTATGGTCAGGGTGTGACAGTACCCCCCCCCAAAGGTGCGGACTCTGACCGCAAAACTTGAGTCAATAGGGGAGGGTCCGGGTGGGCATCTACCGTCGGGGGCGGCTCCGGTGCGGGGCGAAGTACCCACTCCGCTCGCAGATACATCATCTTCCATGGCGGCTCTGGTGCGGGGATCGTCGCCGGAAGCTCCGGACCATGGATCGTCGCCGGAGGCTCCGGACCGTGGTTCGTCGGAGGAGGAACCGGACCGTAGATCGTCGCAGGAGGCTCAGAACTGGGATCCCTCGCAGGAGGTTCCGGACTGGGAACCCCCGCTGGAGGCTCTGGACCGTAGACCGTCGCTGGAGGCTCTGGACCGCAGACCATCGCTGGAGACTCTGGACCGCAGACCGTTGCTGAAGACTCTGGAACGCAGACCGTAGCTGGAGGCTCTGGACCGCATACCGTCGCTGGAGGCTCTGGACCGCGGACCGTTGCAGGAGGCTCTGGACCGCGGACCGTCTCAGGAGGTTCCGGACCGCGGACCGTTGTAGGAGGTTCCAGACCGTGGACAGTCGTAGGAGGTTCCAGACCGTGGACAGTCGTAGGAGGTTCCGGACTGTGGACCGTCATTGGAGGTTCTGGATTGTGAAACGTCGCCGGACGCTCTGGACTGGGAACTGTCGCGGGAAGCTCTGGACTGGGACCTGTCGCCAGAAGCTCTGGACTGGGAACTGTCGCCGGAAGCTCTGGACTGTGGAGGCGCACTGGAGGCCTGATGCGTGGGACCGGTACAGGTGGCACCGGGCTGATGACACGCACCTCAGGGCGAGTGCGGGGAGGAGGCACAGGACGTACTGGACTGTGGAGGCGCACTGGAGGCCTGATGCATGGGACTGGTACAGGCTGCACCGGGCTGATGACACGCACCTCAGGGCGAGTGCGGGGAGGAGGCACAGGACGTACTGGACTGTGGAGGCGCACTGGAGGCCTGATGCATGGGACTGGTACAGGCTGCACCGGGCTGATGACACGCACCTCAGGGCGAGTGCGGGGAGGAGGCACAGGACGTACTGGACTGTGGAGGCGCACTGGAGGTCTAGAGCGTAGAGCTGACACAACCCGTCCTGGCTGGATGCTCACTTTAGCCCGGCACGTGCGGGAAGCTGGCACAGAACGCACTGGGTTGTGAAGGCGCACTGGGGATACAGAGCGTAGAGCCGGCGCAGGATATCCTTGTCCGAGGAGGCATACTGGAGACCAGGAGCGCTGAGCGGGCACAACCCGTCCTGGCTGGATGCTCATTTTTGCACGGCAAGTGCGGAGAGCTGACACCGAGCGCACCGGGCTGTGAATGCGCACTGGCGACACAGTGCGTATCACCGCATAACATGGTGGCTGAACGGTCACACGCTCCTTAAAGCGAGTGCGGGGAGTTGGCTCTGGACTGAAACCTGGCTCCGCCAACCACCCCGTGTGCCCCCCCCAAAAAATTTGGGGGGGCAGCCTCTCGTGCTTGCGTCTTGGTTGCGAACCCCGGAGTCGTCCTTGATCCTCCTTCGCTGCCTCCGTCTGCTTCCATGGTAGGGTCTTGTCCCCTGCCATAACCTCCTCCCATGTCCATGATGTCCTCCACTCCCTTTTCTCCCGGGCCCAGGATCCCTGCTCCTCCTGGCCACGCTGCTTGGTCCTTTGGTAGTGGGATCTTCTGTCACGCTCGTCATAAAGATTGGACCAAGGTGCAGCGTGGTAGGCGTACATTTTCCTTTATTAAATGAACAAAAACAACAAAATACCAAACGAAACGTGAAGCTAATAATAGTGCTAACATGCAACTATCCATAGACAAGATCCCACAAAGCACAATGGGGAAATGGCTGCCTAAATATGATCCCCAATCAGAGACAACGATAAACAGCTGTCTCTGATTGGGAACCATACCAGGCCAACATAAATCATTATTCACCTAGATGACCCACCCTAGTCACTATCACGCCCCAACCAACATAGAGAATAAGCAGCTCTCTATGGTCAGGGCGTGACGCACCTTGTGTTAGCTAATCCAAGTTTGTCATTTTAAAAGGCTAATTGATCATTAGAAAACCTTCTGGAATGATGTTAGCACAGCTGAAAACTGTTGTGTCTGATTAAAGAAGCAATAAAATTGGCCTTCTTTAGACTAGTTGAGTATCTCGAGCATCAGCATTTGTGGGTTCGATTACAGATTCAAAATGGCCAGAAACAAATAACTTTCTTCTGAAACTCGTCAGTCTATTCTTGTTCTGAGAAATTAAGGCTATTCCATGCGAGAAATTGCCAAGAAACTGAAGATCTCGTACAACACTGTGTACTACTCCCTTCACAGAACAGCGCAAACTGGCTCTAACCAGAATAGAAAGAGGAGTGGGAGGCCTCAATGACATTCAAATCAGCATTGAAAAAAAGCGTACGTTTAAATCTGTTCCACCTGAGCGAGTCTGACCACAGGTCAGAGTCCACTATGATGACACACCAAATGTTTTTGATGGATCACGGGAAAAGAACAGGAATAGGCTTTTGTAGGCTACAGTCCAAGCTATGTCTTCCAATGGTACTGTAACGGCTTTCTTCCTGGGATGAAGGAGAGGACCAAAATGCAGCACAGTTAGTGTTCAACATGTTTAATATAACGAACTGTGAACACTTACAACAATACAAAACAACAAACGTGAAAACCGAGACAGTCCTATCTGGTGCAGAACACAAACACAGAGACAGGAAACAACCACCCACAATCCCCAACACAAAACAAGCCACCTATATATGATTCTCTATCAGGGACAACGATTGACAGCTGCCTCTGATTGAGAACCATATTAGGCTGGACACAGAAACAGACGAACTAGACACACAACATAGAATTCCCACCCAGCTCACGTCCTGACCAACACTAAACAAGCAAAACACATAAGAACTCTGGTCAGGACGTTACAGTACCCCCCTCCTGAGGTGCGGACTCCGAACGCACCCCTAAAACTCAAGAGGAGGGTCTGGGTGGGCATCTGTCCGCGGTGGCGGCTCCGGCGCCGGACGAGGACACCACTCCACCACTGTCTTTGTCCCCCTCCTTAGCGTCCTTTGAGTGGCGACCCTCGCCCACGACCTTGGCCTAAGAATCCTCCCCAAGTCCCCACATGATTTAGGAGGTAGCTCAGGACAGAGAGGTAGCTCAGGACAGAGAGGTAGCTCAGGACAGAGAGGTAGCTCAGGACAGAGAGGCAGCTCAGGACAGAGGGGCAACTCCGGACAGAGAGGCAGCTCTGGATGAATGGCAGCTCCGGACTGAGTGGCAGCTCCGGACTGAGTGGCAGCTCCGGACTGAGTGGCAGCTCATGACTGTAGGGCAGCTCATGACTGTAGGGCAGCTCATGACTGTAGGGCAGCTCATGACTGGAAGGCAGCTCATGACTGGAAGGCAGCTCATGACTGGAAGGCAGCTCATGACTGGAGTGCAGCTCATGACTGGAGTGCAGCTCATGACTGGAAGGCAGCTCATGACTGGAGGGCAGCTCATGACTGGAGGGCAGCTCATGACTGGAGGGCAGCTCTTGACTGGAGGGCAGCTCTTGACTGGCTGGCGGCTCTGGCAGCTCCTGACTGGCTGGCGGCTCTGGCAGCTCCTGACTGGCTGGCGGCTCTGGCAGCTCCTGACTGGCTGGCGGCTCTGGCAGCTCCTGACTGGCTGGCGGCTCTGGCAGCTCCTGACTGGCTGGCGGCTCTGGCAGCTCCTGACTGACGGACGGCTCTAGCGGCTCCTGACTGACGGACGGCTCTAATGGCTCGGGACAGACGGGCGGCTCTGAAGGCTCGTGGCAGACGGATGGCTCAGATGGCGCTGGGCAGACGGATGGCTCAGATGGCGCTGGGCAGACGGATGGCTCAGACGGCGCTGGGCAGACGGATGGCTCAGATGGTGCTGGGCAGGCAGGCAGCTCAGACGGTGCTGGGCAGACGAGCAGTGCAGGCGGCGTTGGGCAGACGGCCGACTCTGACCTGCTGAGGCGCACAGTAGGCCTGGTGCATGGTGCCGGAACTGGTGGTACCGGACTGGAGACACGCACCTTAAGGCTAGTGCGAGGAGCAGGAACAGGGCACACTGGACTCTCAAAGCGCACTATAGGCCTGGTGCGTGGTACCGGCACTGGTGGTACCGGGCTGAGGGCACGCACCTCAGGGCGAGTGCGGGGAGAAGGAACAGTGCGTACAGGGCTCTGGAGACGCACAGGAGGCTTGATGCGTGGTACCGGAACTGGAGGTACTGGGCTGGAGACACGCACCACAGGGAGAGTGCGTGGAGGAGGAACAGGGCTCTGGAGACACACTGGAAACCTGGTGCGTGGTGTAGGCACTGGTGGTACTGGACAGACCGGACCGTGAAAGCGCACTGGAGGTCTTGAGAGCAGGGCTGGCACCATCCGCCCTGGCTGGATCTTCACCCTAGCCCGGCAGATGTGGGGAGCTGAGATGTTGCGCACCGGGCTAAGCACACGCACCGGGGACACCGTGCGCTCCACCGCATAACACGGTGCCTGCCCGGTACGACGCCCTCTCTCTCCACTGGAAGCTGGGAGAGCTGTAGCGCCGAGCTGGCAGAGGACGTGCAGGGCTAGGGAGGCGCACAGGAGGCCTGGTGCGTGAGGCTGGCACAGTCTTAACCAGACGGCTAGCACGCACCTCAGGACGAGTATGGAGAGCTGTTCCCGGTGACATCAACTCCCCGACACGTTCAGTCGGGCGGATGTCGTGCCTCATGCACCAAACCAGCACCTCCCTCATAACTCTCTCCTCCAATTTCCCCATTAACTCCTTCACTGTCTCTGCGTCGCTCACCTCCAATTCCGCCCTGACCGGCTCCTTACGGTAAGCAGGGGGAGTTGGCTCAGGTCTGACTCCTGACTCTGCCACACTCCCCGTGTGCCCCCCCCAAGAAATTTTTGGGGCTGCCTCTCGGGCCTCCAGCCGCTCTGCCGTGCTAGCGCCTCATAATAGCGCCTCTCCGCCTTCGCTGCCTCCAGCTCTTCTTTGGGGCGGCGATATTCCCCTGGCTCTGCCCAGGGTCCTTTGCCGTCTAGGTCGTCCTCCCATGTCCATTTCTCCAAATAGTGCAGCCTCTCCTGCTGCTGCTGCTGCTGCTGCTGCAGCCTATCCTGCTGCTGCTGCTGCTGCTGCTGCTGCTGCTGCTGCAGCCTCTCCTGCTGCTGCTGCTTGGTCCGGGTTAGGTGGGTGGTTCTGTAACGGCTTTCTTCCTGGGATGAAGGAGAGGACCAAAATGCAGCGCAGTTAGAGACAGTCCTATCTGGTGCAGAACACAAACACAGAGACAGGAAACAACCACCCACAATCCCCAACACAAAACAAGCCACCTATATATGATTCTCAATCAGGGACAACGATTGACAGCTGCCTCTGATTGAGAACCATATTAGGCTGGACACAGAAACAGACGAACTAGACACACAACATAGAATTCCCACCCAGCTCACGTCCTGACCAACACTAAACAAGCAAAACACATAAGAACTCTGGTCAGGACGTTACAGGTACGACTGCTGTCGGCATCCAAAGATTATCCAACTTGAATAAACGCTTGGAGGTAAGGATATTCAGCAGTGGTGTCGTCTACGGCAATACGGATATCACTTATTATTGATTTCTACAAAGCGCATTGATGTGAATCACACTGCTGCTCTCTCATTTAGCTATTTGCCCCTTACGGATTGTGTTGTTGTGGATGGCTGTTCACAAATCTAAATGTATATTTGAACCCAATAATGGTTGATTTCAAGAAGTTTAAGCTGCCTATCAATCATTGTTTTTGAAACCAGTGGATAGCCAGTGAAAAATGCGCTCTTGCAACAGCTGCATAGTGTGGATCCCAGCCTATGGAATAAAAGTAGGGCCTTTATTACTCAATCTAATTCATGCTGATAAAAAAAATACATCCATAGACCTAATGGACACATGCTCAAACTCACACACTTTTGATAGACATAAAGGGGCAATCTGTAGTTGCTACATTCATTTTTGGATTTATAAATTATTTATATTAATGTAAATACATAATTGAATCGTATTATATGTATTAGAAAGCGATGGGTTAGAAGAAGCCTACATAACCAACCCATAAAATTAAACATCCATGTACGGCCAGCTATGTAAACATTAACATTGATTAATCAAGCAATAGATGTTGTTCAATTGGTAACAAGAGACGCTCAACTGCAAGAATCTCACTACCTCAAAGTCTCCCTAATGCAAGAGTCTCCCTACCTCAGGGTCTCCCTACCTCAAAGTCTCCCTACCTCAAAGTCTCCCTACCTCAAAGTCTCCCTACCTCAGTCTGCCTACCTCAAAGTCTCCCTACTGCAAGAGTCTCCCTACTGCAAGAGTCTCCCTACCTCAGGGTCTCCCTACCTCAGGGTCTCCCTACCTCAAAGTCTGCCTACCTCAAAGTCTGCCTACCTCAAAGTCTGCCTACCTCAAAGTCTCCCAACCTCAAAATCTCCCTACCTCAAAATCTCCCTACTGCAAGAGTCTCCCTACTGCAAGAGTCTCCCTACCTCAGAGTCTCCCTACCTCAGGGTCTCCCTACCTCAAAGTCTCTCTACCTCAAAGTCTCTCTACCTCATAGTCTCCCTACTTCATAGTCTCCCTACCTCAGAGTCTCACTACCTCAGAGTCTCCCAACTGCAAGAGTCTCCCTATCTCAAAGACTCCCAGCCTCAAATTCTCCTTACCTCAGAGTCTCCCGACCTCAAAGTCTCCCTACTGCAAGAGTCTTCCTACCTCAACGCCTCCCTACCTAAAAGTCTCCCTACCTCAAAGTCTCCCTACTGCAAGAGTCTCCCTATCTTAAATTCTCACTACTGCAAGAACTCCCTATCTCAAAGTCTCCCTACTTCAAAGTATCCCTACTGCAAGAGACCCTCTACTGCAAGAGTCTCCTTACCTCAATGTCTCCCTACTGCAAGAGTCTCCCTACTGCAGAGTCTCCCTACTGCAAGAGTTTCCCTACCTCAAAGACTCCCAACCTCAAATTCTCCCTACCTCAGAGTCTCCCTACCTCAAAGTCTCCCTACTGCAAGTCTCCCTACCTCAGTGTCCCTACATCAACGCCTCCCTACCTAAAAGTCTCCCGACCTCAAAGTCTCCCTACTGCAAGTCTCCCTGCTTCAAAGTCTCCCTACCACAAATTATCCCTACTGCAAGAACTCCCTACCTCAAAGTATCACTACTTCAAAGTATCCCTACCTCAAAGTCTTCCTAATGAAAGAGACGCTCAACTGCAAGAATCTCACTACCTCAAAGCCTCCCTAATGCAAGAGTCTCCCTACCTCAGAGTCTCCCTACCTCAAAGCCTCCCTAATGCAAGAGTCTCCCGACCTCAGGGTCTCCCTACCTCAGAGTCTCCCGACCTCAGAGTCTCCCTACCTCAGGGTCTCCCTACCCCAAAGTATCCCTACGTCAGTGTCTCCCTACCTCCCTACCTCAGAGTCTCCCTACCTCTGGGTCTCTCGACCTCAGTTTCTCCCTATCTCAGTGTCTCCCTACCTCAAAGTCTCAATACCAATACTTTAAGTCTCCCTACCTCAGAGTCTCCCTACCTCAGTGTCTCCCTACCTCAAAGTCTCCCTACCTCAAAGTCTCCCTACCTCATAGTCTCCCTTCCTCATAGTCTCCCTACCTCAGAGTCTCCCTACCTCAGAGTCTCCCTACCTCAGAGTCTCACAACTGCAAGAGTCTCCCTACTGCAAGAGTCTCCCTACCCCAGTGTCTCCCTAACTCAAAGTCTCCCTACCTCAAAGTCTCCCTACCTCAAAGTCTCCCTACCTCAAAGTCTCCCTACCTCAGAATCTCCCTACAGCAATGTATACCTACCTCAGTGTCTCCCTACCTCAGTCTCCCTACCTCAAGTCTCCCTACTGCAAGAGTCTCCCTACTGCAATAGTCTCCCTACCTCTGTGTCTCCCCACTGCAAGAGTCTCCCCACTGCAAGAGTCTCCCTACTGCAAGAGTCTCCCTACCTCAATGTCTCCCAACCTAAAAGTCTCCTTACCTTAAAGTGTCCATACTGCAAGAGTCTCCCTACCTCAAATTCTCACCTCAAAGGTTCCCTACCTCAAGTTCTCCCTACCGCAAGAGTCTCCCTACGTCAGAGTCTCCCTACGTCAGAGTCTCCCTACGTCAGTCTCCCTACCTCATAGTCTCCCTACCACAGTGTCTCCCTACCTCAAAGTCTCACTACCTTAAAGTCTCCCTAGCTCAAAGTCTCCCTACCTCAAAGTCTCCCTACTGCAGTCTCCCTACTGCAAGATTCTCCTTACCTCAGAGTCTCCCTACCTCAAAGCCTCCCTACCTCAAAGTCTCCCTACCTCAGAGTCTCCCGACCTCAGAGTTTCCCGACCTCAAAGTCTCCCGACCTCAAAGTCTCCCGACCTCAGAGTCTCCATACCTCAGAGTCTCCATACCTCAGAGTCTCCCTGCCTCAAGATATCCCTACCTCAAAGTCTCCCAACCTCAAAGTCTCCCAACCTTAAAGTCTCCCAACCTTAAAGTCTCCCTACTTCAGAGTGTCCCTCCTGCAAGAGTCTCCCTACTGCAAGAGACTCCCTACCTAAGTCTCCCTACTGCAACAGTTTATTTAGAGAAAGGGAAAGAAAGAGGACCATCAACCCTAAAAAATAGGATACAAATATGGGTGAAAAAGAGTGTGAAAAAACACTTGGTTGCTCTAGCTTGCTCTCTAGTCCTGCATCAGAGCAGATCAATCCGGGTCATTGGTCTTGTTTCCTCCTGGCTAGCCTGTCAAGTTGAATATGTATTAACTGGCATTGCCTGGCGCTCCCGTTAAAAAATATCAGTTTGTGGAGGGGACTTGCCAGTTGACTCATGTGGACCTTTTCCAGCTGCCTATCCGTAGTCCAGCACGGCATCAGCTGCCTATCCGTAGTCCAGCACGGCATCAGCTGCCTATCCGTAGTCCACCACGGCATCAGCTGCCTATCCGTAGTCCACCACGGCATCAGCTGCCTATCTGTAGTCCAGCACGGCATCAGCTGCCTATCGGTAGTCCAGCATGGCATCAGCTGCCTATCTGTACTCCAGCACGGCATCAGCTGCCTATCCGTAACGTGCACAGTGTGTACAGTTTCCTGGGTGGGTCACAGTGACGGGGGGGGGGGGGGGGGGCGGCCTTAATCCTGATCTACCGCAGCGGATTCAACTTTGACAGATTGGCGGAAATAGGATGAAGATAACTACGGGACCATATCAGGGTGTTGGGTAAATGATAATGTATGATGGGTAAGAGAAGCAAAAGGTTATCTCATAGTCTGGTGAGCCAATCATATCACAGGATTGTATCACACAAAGGAAGAAAATTCCCCTTAAACTACTTTTGGTAACACTTTTTATATTCATACACGTTATTTTTATATTTAATTCATGTGCATGAATAAAGTGCTGGATGCATGGTTGAACCTTTGACCCCGGCAGCTTGAGTTTTGCTCTCTTTCAGGCTGACCGTTCCAGTTCTCTAAATACAGCTGTCTTTCCTGACAAGAATCCTGTCAGAATACTGGCTCCAAAATGGCACTCACTTTTTTGTCACCTGGATCTCGGAAGGTGTGAAAACGGAAGAGGTGACACATTCTATCTCAGAGGATTATTCTCTTGTTTTGTTCCAACCTGGGGTTTTTTCTCACTGTCTGTTAATTAATGCGTGAAGAGACATATACGTTGAAGTCTGCTTGACTGCGTTTCTATTTTCTGACCTGTGACAAAACGCAACAGTGTCTTGTTAACACTTTCCTTTAGAATTCAAGTTCACTTTACATTTGTGATAACATGATAACTACATATGCGTAGAATTATAAGTCTAAATGGAGTGGAAGAATTAGTAAGTCGCTCTGGATAAGAGCGTCTGCTAAATGACTTAAATGTAAATGTAAATGTAAATAATATAATATAATATCATGAAATCACAAGTCCAATACAGCAAATGAAAGATAAACATCTTGTTAATCCAGCCAACACGTCCGATTTTTAAAATGTTTTACAGCGAAAACACAACATATATTTATGTTAGCTCACCACCATATCCCAAAAAAACACAGCCATTTTTTCACAGCAAAGATAGCTTTCACAAAACCCACAAATAGAGATAAAATTAATCACTAACCTTTGAACAACTTCATCAGATGACAGTCATATGACATCATGTTATACAATACATTTATGTTTTGTTCGATAATGTGCATATTTATAGCCAGAAATCGTGGTTTTACATTGGCGCCATGTTCAGAAATGGATCCAAAATAGCGAGAGTATTTACAGATAGCCACGTGAAATACAGAAATACTCATCATAAAACTTTGATAAAGATACATGTTTAACATATAATTAAAGATACACTGGTTCTTAATGCAACCGCTGTGTTAGATTTAAAAAATAACTTTAGTAAAAAGTACAGCATGCAATAATCTGAGACGGCGCTCAGCCATTCTCCGCCATGTTGGAGTCAACAGAAATACGAAATTACATCATAAATATTCCCTTACCTTTGATGATCTTTCATCAGAATGCAGTGCCAGGAATCCTAGTTCCACAATAAATCTTTGTTTTGTTTTATAATGTCCATTACTTCTGTCGAATTAGCAACTTTGGCTAGCATGTGTAGTTCACGTGTCCATGGAAATTTACGCTAAATGAACGAAAACTTCAAAAAGTGATATTACAAATCGAATAAACTGGTCAAACTCAGTTGAGAATCAATCTTCAGGATGTTTTTCTCATATATATCCAATAACGTCCCAAACGGAGCATGTCTTTATGTCTTTATGTCTCATGTCTATATAACTCATTGCAGACAAGGACATGACATGCCCAGTGTGCGTGGCCAAGAACTGGCAATATGCCTGACCAGTCACTCCAAAGGCTCTCATCCGGTCCCACATCAGGCTAGACGCTTCATTCCACGTTCTACTGCCTGTTGACATCTAGTGGAAGGCGTATGAAGTGCATACAGATCCATAAATATTAGACATTTGAATAGGCGATGCCTTTCACAGCGACCCATTTCAGAATTTTCACTTCCTGTTTGGAAGTTTGCCTGCCATATGAGTTCTGTTTTACTCACAGATATAATTCAAACAGTTTTAGAAACTTCAGAGTGTTTTCTATCCAATAGTAATAATAATATGCATATCATATGATCTAGGACACTCTGTCCTAGATCATATGATATGCATACGAGGCCGTTCAATTTGGGCACCAATTCATCCAAAAGTGAAAATGTCGCCCCCTAGTTCTAAGAAGTTAACAACATTCTAAAGATTGATTCAGTACATCGTTTGACATGTTTCTACTGACTGTTATGGAACTTTTGGACATTTCTTCACGTTATAGTGGACGCGCTTTGTGACTTTGGAATTGTTTACCAAACGTGCTAACCAAAGTAGCTAATTGGACATAAATAACGGACATTATCGAACAAATCAAGCATTTAGTGTGGACCTGGGATTCTTAGGACTGCATTCTGATGAAGTTCATCAAAGGTAAGGAAACATTTATCATGTATTTTCTGGTTTCTGTTGACCCCAACATGGCGGCTAATTTGGCTATTTTTCTGAGCTCCGTCTCAGATTATTGCATGATTTGCTTTTTCCGTAAGTTTTTTAAAAAAATCTGACACAGCGGTTGCATTAAGGAGAGGTATATCTATAATTCCATGTGTATAACTTGTATTATCATCTACATTTATGATGAGTATTTCTGTTGAAACAATGTGGCTATGCAAAATCACTTGATGTTTTTGGAACTAGTGAATGTAACGCGCCAATGTAAACTCCGATTTTTTTATATAAATATGAACTTTATCAAACAAAACATGCATGTATTGTGTAACATGAAGTCCTATGAGTGTCATCTGATGAAGATAATCAAAGGTTATTGATTAATTTTATCTCTATTTCTGCTTTTTCTGACTGCTATCTTTCGCTGGAAAAATGGCTGTGCTTATTGTGGTTTGGTGGTGACCTAACATAATCGTTTGTAGTGCTTTCGCTGAAATGCATATTTGAAATCGGACACTTTGGTGGGATTAACAACAATATTACCTTTAAAATGATATAAGACACATGAATGTTTGAGGAATTTTAATGATGAGATTTCTGTTGTTTGAATTTGGCGCCCTGTACTTTCACTGGCTGTTGTCATATCGATCCCGGTAGCGGGATTGCAGCCATAAGAAGTTTTAATGCCCAATTTTCCTCAATGGATAATGGAAACAATTCAACCACTTCACGTTTATTCAGCATTCTAGGATTTTGCGAAATGTGTTTCTTTTTAGGTGTGACCTCATTACGTCCAGCTGTTTTTATCGACACAAGACAGTTGTATGGAAACACATTGTAGGAGGCACTGTCGCATCTCCTGTCTAAATGTCGCCAAAAAAAATCCCAGTACAGGTTAATGGAAACCTAGCTACTGTTGGCTTTACTTAATAATATATAATAATACCTTTATTTAACTAGGCAAGTCAGTTAAGAACAAATTCTTATTTACAATGACGGCCTACACCGGCCAAACAATTAGTATAACCTTTACTTAATATCTACCTATTCTAATAATGTTGTTAGCCATTACATATCATTTGATATGTCCATCAATCAATCACACCTTATTATATAATCTGTTTGTAACTTGATAACATTTACTGATCACAGTAAACTGTCACACCCTGATCAGTTTCACCTGTCCTTGTTATTGTCTCCACCCCCTCCAGGTGTCGCTTCTTTCCCCCAGTGTATTTATCCCTGTGTTTCCTGTCTCTCTGTGCTAGTTCGTCTTGTATGTCCAAGCCTACCAGCGTTTTTTCCCCGTTTTCCTGCTTTGCCTTTTCTCTTTTTTCTAGTCCTGCCTGACCATTCTGCCTGCACTGACCTCGAGCCTGCCTGCCACTGGACTCTGATCTGGTTATGACCTTTTGCCTGTCCACAACCATTCTCTTGCATATTCCCTTAGCATTTATTAAACATCTTAAACTTCAAACATCTACCTACTGTGTCTGCATTTGGGTCTCGCCTAGTGTCATGATATAAACAGCAATCCATTTATTTTAAATTTTTTCACAATGGTAATAAATATAACTTAATGTTTGTGTCTGTGTAAACTCTTAGCAGAATTATTATTTCACTTTATCAAAGATGTAAGAAGAGGAGGATGAAATACCAACGGGGAATAACAACCCAAGGCTTCTCTTCTGAGGCATGTCTTTCTCAACACTGCACCAACCGTGTTTCGAATGCAACGTCTCTTGGTCCTGCCGTCATGGCAACCGCACACTCCAGCAGGAAACATAGAAGACACCAATGAGAGAAGAGGAAGCACACACAGGGAGATCAATAAGGCCATTCATGCATCTATACACATCTCTGTGTTACAGGGGTACCTACTTTAGATCATGTCGGCTAACTCTCAGAGATGGAGGTTGTCTACAAGAAACATTTTCCCACAATCCTTGTCCGAGCAGAGATTCAGTATATCCACATTCCTAAACAAAATCCAGAACCAGAACACTTGTGAAAAAGTTGAAAACAGGCAAAGAGAATACAAACTTCAATGATCCTGCTATGAACTTTGAGTTGATTGTTGACTGCCCATTTCAATCCTTTCAAGGATACATGCCTTCAAATCAAATGTATTTATAAAGCCCTTCTTACATCAGCTGATATCTCAAAGTGCTGTACAGAAACCCAGCCTAAAACCCCAAACAGCAAGCAGTGCAGGTGTAGAGCACAATGGCTAGGAAAAACTTCCTAGAAAGGCCAAAACCTAGGAAGAAATGCCTTGTGTTTTGTTTTCCTATGTAACTATCCCTTTCAGTGTAAATCAAGCTTTTTTTAGCTGCTACAAACTATATTGTTCATCTTGAGTGATCATCATACAATCACACTTGGTGGAGCATACAACACAGCACTCCAGTCCAACACCACAACATCAACACCTGGAAAACAAGATGGAGGAAGGTTGGGGACTAGTACTATAGACTAGTACTTAAAGGTCCAATGCAGCCGTTTTTATCTCAATATTAAATCATTTCTGGGTAACAATTTACCTTACTGTGATTGTTTTCAATTAAAATGGTCAAAAAATAAACAAAAAAAGTTTCTTAGCAAAAGAGCAATTTCTCAAGCAAGAATTTTGCTAGGACTGTCTTTGAGTGGTCTGAGTGGGGAGGGGGAAACTGAAAATTAACAGAAGAGGTCTGGAACTCTATTTCGTATTGGTCTACTAACTAATTTACCATCTGGTGATGTCACCAGGCACACCAAAACGCTCTTAAAATAGGCAGAAAATGTACACTTAAGGAGCATTATCATAATTTTTTTTTACAGTATTATTTCAACCTCATATTGTGGAAATATACACTGAGTGTACAAAACATTAGGAACACCTACCTAATATTGAGTTGCACCCCTTTTTGTCATCGGAGCAGCCTCAATTTGTCGGGGCATGGACAATACAAGGTTTCGATAGCGTTCCACAGGGATGCTGGCCCATGTTGACTACAATGCTTCCCACGGTTGTGTCAAGTTGGCTGGTAGTGGATCTCTACTCCGAATTGCTTGTTCCATCTCATCCCGCAGATGCTCAATTGAATTGCCATCTGGTGACTGGGCAGGCCACTGCAGTAAGCTGAATTCACTGTCATGTTCGTGGAACCTTTCCTGGACAATCCTATCCTTGTGGCATGGAGTATTATCCTACAAAAGAAATCAATTTGGAGATGGATACACTGCTGCCATGAAAGGATGCACCTGATTGGCAATAATGCTCAGATATCCTGTGGCATTCAAACATTGCTTCACTTTGATCAAGGGGCCCAGTGTGTGCCATGAAAACACATCCCACACCATCACACCACCACTAGCCTGTAATGTTGACGCGCTAGATGGATGCATGTACTCATGTGGTTTTCTCCATACCCTAGTCCTTCCATCAGTGTGAAACAACAGGAACCAGTACTCATCAGACCAGGCAATTCTCCAGTGTCCAGTGTTTTCGTTCCTTACCCCACTGCAAAGGCAGTTTCTTGTTGTTTTGCTGAACGAAATGGAACTCTGTAATGGCGTCTGCTGCCTGAAGGTACGACAAGTTCAGTGGAGGCTCCTCAGAGGAGGAAGTGGAGGACCATCCTCCTCAGTGATTTTCATTCATATTAAAATAGTATAACATTTAAAAAGTTATCCTTTTTAGATAAAACTATGCAAAGGTCTACAGTAGCCTCAACAGTACTCTGTAGGGTAGCACCATGGTGTAGCATGAGGACAAATAGCTTCCTTCCTCCTCTGGGTACATTGACTTCAATACAAAACCTAGGAGGCTCATGGTTCTCACCCACTTCCATAGACTTACACAGTAATTATGACAACTTCCGGAGGACGTCCTCCAGCCCATCAGAGTTCTTGGAGCATGAACTTTTTTTTTTTTTTTTTTTTTTTTTTTTTTTTTTTTAAATCTTTATTTTAACAGGGAAAACAGACTGAGACCTGGATCTCTTTTACGGCTGTGCCCTGTGTAAACATGTTGACATGTACAGTTTTAGACATACAGACAAGAACATTTCAAAACATACACAATTCAACAGAAACAATCACAGACAACATCATATTGATCCTCCATAAACATTTTAAAATGGGCAAGGGACACCAGAGTGTCTAACTTAAGTTGGATCTGCAGTTTGTTCCATAAATAAGGTGCAAAGGAACTGAAGGCAGTCCTACCCAACTCTGTGGAGACCGCAGGAGTCTCTAATGTAATCCACATCTGTGATCTGGTTTTAAAATTAGTACATCTTGTGGAAATTAATGATGATATATATGGAGGTAGTTTTAAAAGAAGTGCTTTATAAATAAACATGAGAGCATGTTGCTCTCGCCTCACAGATAGAGAGACCCAACCCACATGTTGATATAGGATACAGTGATGAGTTCTGTAACTATCACCCGTGATAAACCTGAGTGCACAATGGTAAATAGCATCCAGTGGTTTTAATGTGTTTGCCGATGCATGCATATAGATAATATCACCATAATCTAAAACGGACATAAAAGTAGCCTGCACAATTTTTTTCCTATTTACAGAGGACAGACAAGCCCTGTTTCTGTAAAGGAATCCTATCTTGAATTTGAGCTTTTTTCCCAATTCAGTAACATGTTTTTTAAAAGAAAGCCTATCATCTAACCATACCCCTAAGTATTTATATGCAGAGACCTTATTGATTTGAGTACCATCCAAGCTAGTGATTACAAACGTGTTTCTAACTGAGAGTTTAGACCTAGAAAAAAACATGACATTTGTTTTCTTAGCGTTTAAAACAAGTTTAAGCTGTAAAAGAGACCCCTGTAGTATCCTAAAATCAGACTCCAACTGCATTAAAGCTTGGTCCGCTGTTGGAGCAATAGAGTACATCACTGTGTCATCTGCATATAAATGGAATTTACAATATCTGACATCATCACCAATGTTGTTTATATAAAGTGAGAACAATAGTGGGCCAATTATTGAACCCTGAGGGACCCCTTTAAGTAACTGTAAGGGGTCAGACTTGACCCCATCGACCATGACGGCTTGAGTTCTATCTTTAAGATAGTCATAAAACCATCGGCAGGCATCAGTGCCCAGTCCTATAGATGACAGCTTACTCAAAAGGATAGCATGGTCTACAGTGTCAAAAGCTTTTGACAAATCTACAAACAACGCAGCACAGTGCTTTCTATCGTCTAAGGCATTTGCAATATCATTTACAACAAGCATAGTGGCCGATGTGGTACTGTGTTTAGATCTAAAACCAGATTGATTGGTACTAAGAATACTGTTAGCAGAAAGAAAAGATTGTAACTGTTTGTTGACTATAGATTCTAGAATCTTTACCAGACAAGGGAGCCTAGAGATGGGTCGATAGTTATCCAAATCACTACCGTCACCTCCCTTATGTAATGGCAGAACAAAAGCTGCTTTCCACACCTTAGGGATATTTCCTGTGCTTAATGTTAGATTAAAAATGTGTGTTACTGAACCAGCAAAAATAGGTGCAGCACACTTAAGTAAGTACGGGTCTAAATTGTCAGCGCCTAAGGATTTCTTAGTATCAATGGCACACAGGGCAATTAGAACCTCTGCTTCAGTTATTTTCTGGAAACTAAAAACAGGGTTACCATTTTTCAGAGTAACGGTTGAAAAGCAAGACGAAAAATCAACTAACTGGCCAGTACCACAAAGTCCACTTTTCCTTTCAAATAAAAAACCAGCAGAGATGAAATGCTTATTAAAAGCATCACAAATATCATTTTTTTCAGTTAGAATACAGAAGTCTGAGGTAACTTGCTTAGGAAGAGAAACAGCAGAATTCCCCCGTTTCAACTGACATGTTGTCCACACAATCTAAGAATCAGATAATAAATATAGTACTGAAAACATAAGGAACAGCTAGTTATCACTGCAGTGTATACAATGTGGAGAGTAGTTGACTCAAAGAGAGTGAAAGACAATAGTTGAGCAGTTTTGAACAAATTAATTTCTTACAAAATGAAGTAGAAGCAACAGAGAAGTAGAGAGAGAGAAATATTTCCAAAAATGTTTTCACTTTCAGTTTCATTTACTTAGCTAGCAAATGCAGCTAGCAAGTTTAACCTACTGAAACACCCTGCTCAAACAGAGATATGCTATATTAGTTATTTGGCTCTGACTATCCAACACAACACTGGAACTCTTCTAAGTCAAGGTAAGCTTTTGGTATTACAAATGTATTGCAGTGAGGTTGGAGTAGGTAGAAGGGTAAGTGATATTCATTCAAAAAGCCTTGAAGACAAATATGTGGAATGTCTTTGAGTTGTTCAGTTTGCCCAAAAGCAGTTCCTCCTCAAGACCTCCCCACTACCTACTCTCTGTTTCACAATGAGCATAGAGTGGTCCACTGCCTACTCTCTGTTTCACAATAAGCATAGAGTGGTCCACTACCTACTCTCTGTTTCACAATAAGCATAGAGTGGTCCACTACCTACTCTCTCTTTCACAATAAGCATAGAGTGGTCCACTGCCTACTCTCTGTTTCACAATAAGCATAGAGTGGTCCACTACCTACTCTCTGTTTCACAATAAGCATAGAGTGGTCCACTACCTACTCTCTCTTTCACAATAATCCCACAGTGGTCCACTACCTACTCTCTGTTTCACAATAAGCATAGAGTGGTCCACTACCTACTCTCTGTTTCACAATAAGCTCACAGTGGTCCACTACCTACTCTCTGTTTTACCATAAACTCACAGTGGTCCCCTACCTACTCTCTGTTTCACAATAAGCTCGCAGTGGTCCACTACCTACTCTCTGTTTTACCATAAACTCACAGTGGTCCACTACCTACTCTCTGTTTCACAATAAGCTCACAGTGGTCCACTACCTACTCTCTGTTTCACAATAAGCTCACAGTGGTCCACTACCTACTCTCTGTTTTACCATAAGCTCACAGTGGTCCACTACCTACTCTCTGTTTTACCATAAGCTCACAGTGGTCCACTACCTACTCTCTGTTTTACCATAAGCTCACAGTGGTCCCCTACCTACTCTCTGTTTCACAATAAGCTCACAGTGGTCCACTACCTACTCTCTGTTTTACCATAAGCTCACAGTGGTCCACTACCTACTCTCTGTTTCACAATAAGCTCACAGTGGTCCACTACCTACTCTCTGTTTTACCATAAGCTCACAGTGGTCCACTACCTACTCTCTGTTTCACAATAAGCTCACAGTGGTCCACTACCTACTCTCTGTTTCACAATAAGCTCACAGTGGTCCACTACCTACTCTCTGTTTCACAATAAGTGTACAGTGGTCCACTACCTACTCTCTGTTTCACAATAAGCTCACAGTGGTCCACTACCTACTCTCCGTTTCACAATAAGTGTACAGTGGTCCACTACATACTCTGTGTTTCACCATAAGCTCACAGTGGTGTGTAACTATAGCTAGGTGGGCTTTGCCCTCCTCTCGTCTCGTCTTTGCTCGTCTGGTCTCCTCTCGTCTCCCAAAAAAGAAAAGCTTGCAATTTGCTGCTACGGGGCCGTAGATCTTCTTCTACGAGGATAGACTTCTTTCGACCAGGGACTATGGCATCCCGGGATGTTGAAGTTTGAAAAAAAGCATCTCAGATCTATTTTCTCTGCAGTCTGAGTATGGTCCAGAAGGCTGCCTCTCTCTGGGTGTGCTGCCAATGCCTCTTTGGCTTGGCCATTACGCCCCTGGTACAGTTTGGGAATAATGAGCCAGAGAGGACACACAGACATCTACTGCTCGAGAGATCCTTTACTCTCTCTATGTTCTTCTGCGTTATTATCTCAGATTTCATTATTTTGTGAATCGTTAATCAGATCTCTCAGAAGCTAGTTTGGTATCCTGATTAATGTAAAAGTTGTAGTGGTACCCCTGCACGGCACTGCCCCTGTGATAACCCCAAATTCACTAACTGACAATTTGGTTTGTACAAACATCCTCCCATAGATGGTATTTGACTCCCATCTTAAACCCTCTGCTCAAGCATGATGTAATAACCACACCTAGGAGTTAAGTCATTCCTTTCGTTGTGTAATTAGGCACATTTTTGAACCCATGGCTTATTTTACAGACCCTGGTTCGATCTTGGGCTGTATCACAATTGGCCCAGCGTCGTCCGGGTTCGGCTGGGGTAGGCCGTCATTTGACATGTTTTTACTTCTACCCATGGATTTTGATTGTGCCAGTATATCATGGGAGGACTGTATGTGGAGTGCTCAGATACTCCACAGAGTATACACTCTTCTGTGTAGAGACACAGCAGATACTCCACAGAGTATACACTCTACCGTGTAGATACAGCAGATACTCCACAGAGTATACACTCTACCGTGTAGATACAGCAGATACTCCACAGAGTATAAACTCTACCATGTAGAGATACAGCAGATACTCCACAGAGTATACACTCTACCGTGTAGAGATACAGCAGATACTCCACAGAGTATACACTACCGTGTAGATACAGCAGATACTCCACAGAGTATAAACTCTACCGTGTAGATACAGCAGATACTCCACAGAGTATACACTCTACCGTGTAGATACAGCAGATACTCCACAGAGTATAAACTCTACCGTGTAGATACAGCAGATACTCCACAGAGTATACACTCTACCGTGTAGATACAGCACCATAGCGCCTGGCATCCTACCTTCACATTTGCTCGGCCACATTCCGAGGCAAGGCCCCTAAGGGCCCCAACATTGGCATAGTCTTCAAGGCGCAAAGCTCACCTCATTTCCAAGCTCTGGCGAGTGTGAATCGGAAAGTTGCTTTTCATCTAAGCCAATTTCCGGTAGCCACAGACACCGTAGAGAAATGTTGGCCAAATCTACGTTTTAAATGTCAGCTCAAACCTCGGGATAGTGCTAACATGACCTGTGATCTCTAAGCATCCAGCAGGCCTCTTCGGAACTCGAAACAACAATTGTATTCCCTCCTCCAGGCAAGGATGATAGGGGGATAAAGGCTGGTGTTTGCTTTTCTCTGAGGCCTCTGAGAGCTGGGCACTTCTCTTGAGTAAACCTTAGCCGGTGGACCACGGCCTGTTCTGTTTGTAATGGAGAAAGTTTATATTCTCTTCTGCCCATTCTCCTTCTGCTGTACACCCATAGAACAGATGAAGATGGAAAAAGAACAGCAATTCTAAAACGTATTGTTGAATTTACTCAATATGATGTCAAATTTGAGGTGTCTGAATAATGTTATCCTGGCATACATGTTAGGGGCATTATCACCAGTTTGAGGTAGTCTTGAGGTCAGCAAGCAGAGATAACTATTTGATGTTTCAGATCAAACAGTCAGATGAAGATAAAAATATGGTGATATCCATCAACCAGCGACTCCATAGTATCACGTCTGTAGCCTTGAGGATAGGATGAGAATATCATTTGCACCCAGCAATGTCCTCCAGGGATTGGTAACATGCCTCTGGGCTCAAGAGGAAAGCCAGTGTCACAGGTAGGGGCTGGGCTGGAAATGATTGAAATCTCTCCACAAAGGGCCCTTTTTTCACTGTATTGTGTTTCACTGAAATTAGAAAGCTTCTGCTTCTGTCACGTGTTGATTTAGAATTCTTTCTGAACTTTTGCCACGATTGCCACTGCGGCTTTGGGGGAAAAACAGTGCTATACTATGGTGACTGTCACTACCCCGTGTGACACCTCTTATCTTACCCGTAACAGAAACGAGCTCTAATCATTTCCAGTTCAAATATTTTTTTCTCCAGTGTAGAATTAAGTCTAAATGGAGTGGAAGAATTAGGCATGCTTTTCCATTTGCATTTAACGAGGTGGCCAGGGTCTTTTGCTGGGGTCACATGCAATTTTGGAAATGCATCATTACATCATATACCTGGGCTTTCATTTTGCACATTCGGCCCACCATCACTCAACGTTATGGGACTGGGAAAACCAAACTAATTGGACACCTCCAACAAAAATGAGCAGCGCTTCAAACAGCCGCCCCCGCTTCACCTTTTCTTACCCATAAGACCTTGGCTGTTAGAACTCAGCGAGTGTGAGGAAGGCGGAAAGGAAGGAGGAGGAAACCTTGTCTAGGTGGGAGGTTCACAGACAATTCACTTTCTGGCCAGGGTTTCGGGAGTGACCTCAGAGATTACATAATATGGATTTGGAGGCACAAACATGCCGCCTTTTGCTAAAGTGAGAGAGGGGAGAAGGTAATTAAGTCTGTAGAGAGTGGTGGATCTGATTGGAGCTTTTTAAAGAGCCAACGTTTCATTACTCATTCACCTGACTTGCTTGTAACTTAGTGTGATAGACAAGTTTTGTTCCTTCGAAACGGATGGTTTCTGTGAAATATTTAATGATGTTAATGATGACGTCGAAGTTCTCAAACTGAAGCCCAGGACCATATAAACTTAATCTACCGACATAACACGTCTCTTGGATTTTCACATTTGTCAGACTTTTTTCCAGAAATATTATCTAGTTCATGACTTTAACACACACTACCAATGTGCTGCTAATGGCTCTCGCTTACCCCTTAGAAAATATCATTGTTTGTTACGGCTGTCCTCGCTGACAGAAGGTGGGGACCAAAACGCAGAGTGGTTAGTGTTCATTCTTTTAATGAAAATCAACAAAACACTTCAAAATACAAAAACAACCAACGTGACAAAACCGAAACCGTCCTCTGTGGCAACAAAACCTCCACAGGAACAAACACCCACAAAACACAAGTGAAACCCTGGCTGCCTAAGTATGATTCTCAATCAGGGACAACGATTGACAGCTGTCTCTGATTGAGAATCATACCAGGCCGAACACAAAATCCCAACATAGAAAATCAACCATAGACAACCCACCCAACTCACGCCCTGACCAACTAAAATAAATACAAAACAAAGGAAAACAGGTCAGGAACGTGACAGAACCCCCCCCTTAAGGTGCGAACTCCGGGCGCACCAGCACAAAGTCTAGGGGAGGGTCTGGGTGGGCGTCTGTCCACGGTGGCGGCTCTGGCGCTGGTCGTGGTCCCCACCCCACCATAGTCAACCCCCGCTTCCGTGGCCTCCTCCCAATATCCACCCTCCATGTCAATCCCACTATTCCAAAGGGCAGTAACAGACTGAGGGGCAGCACCGGACTGAGGGGCAGCACCGGACTGAGGGGCAGCACCGGACTGAGGGGCAGCACCGGACTGAGGGGCAGCACCGGACTGAGGGGCGGATCCTGGCTGGCTGGCTCTGGCGGATCCTGGCTGGCTGGCTCTGGCGGATCCTGGCTGGCTGGCTCTGGCGGATCCTGGCTGGCGGCTGGCTCTGGCGGATCCTGGCTGGCGGAAGGCTCTGGCGGATCCTGGCTGGCGGAAGGCTCTGGCGGATCCTGGCTGGCGGAAGGCTCTGGCGGATCCTGGCTGGCGGAAGGCTCTGGCGGATCCTGGCTGGCGGAAGGCTCTGGCAGCTCCTGGCTTGCTGGCAGCTCCTGGCTGGACGGCTCTGGCTGGTCCTGGCTGGACGGCTCTGGCTGGTCCTGGCTGGACGGCTCTGGCTGGTCCTGGCTGGACGGCTCTGGCTGGTCCTGGCTGGACGGCTCTGGCTGGTCCTGGCTGGACGGCTCTGGCTGGTCCTGGCTGGGCGGCACTGGCTGGTCCTGGCTGGGCGGCACTGAAGGCTCGGGACAGACGGGCAGCGCTGGGCAGGCAGACAGTTCAGACCACGCTGGACAGGCAGGCAGTTCAGACAGCGCTGGGAAGGCAGGCAGTTCAGACAGCGCTGGGAAGGCAGACAGTTCAGGCAGCGCTGAGCAGGCAAGCAGCGCAGGCGGCGTTGGGCAGACGGCCGACTCTGACCTGCTGAGGCGCACAGTAGGCCTGGTGCGTGGTGCCGGAACTGGAGGCACTGGGCTGGAGACACGCACCACAGGGAGAGTGCGTGGAGGAGGAACAGGGCTCTGGAAACGCACTGGAAGCCTGGTGCGTGGTGTCGGCACTGATGGTACTGGGCTGGGGTGGGAAGGTGGCGCCGGATATACCGGACCGTGAAGGAGGACACGCGCTCTTGAGCACCGAGCCTCCCCAACCCTACCAGGTTGAATGGTCCCCGTAGCCCTGCCAGTGCGGCGAGGTGGAATAGCCCGCACTGGGCTATGCAGGCGAACCGGGGACACCACCTGTAAGGCTGGTGCCATGTACGCCGGCCCGAGGAGACGTACTGGAGGCCAGATATGTTGGGCCGGCTTCATGGCACCCGGCTCGATGCCCAACCTAGCCCTCCCAGTGCGGCAAGGTGGAATAGCCCGCACTGGGCTAAGCACGCGTACTGGGGACACCGTGCGCTCCACCGCATAACACGGTGTCTGACCAGTACGACGCCCTCTCACTCCACGGTAAGCCCGGGGAGTTGGCTCAGGTATCCAACCCGGCTTCGCCACACTCCCCTTTAGCCCCCCCCCAAGAAATTTTTGGGTGAGCCTCTCGGGCTTCCGTGCTAGCCGCGTACCCTCATACCTCCGGTTCCTCTCTCCGGTTGCCTCTGCTCTCCTCGCTGCCTCCAGCTCTTCCCATGGGAGGCGATCCTTTCCAGCCAGGATCTCCTCCCATGTGTAGCAACCCTTGCCGTTCAAGACGTCTTCCCATGTCCATTCCTCTGTCTGTCTCTGCTGCTGTCGCTGCCCTTCTCCACTCCGCTTGGTCCTCTTGGGGTGGGTGTTTCTGTTACGGCTGTCCTCGCTGACAGAAGGTGGGGACCAAAACGCAGAGTGGTTAGTGTTCATTCTTTTAATGAAAATCAACAAAACACTTCAAAATACAAAAACAACCAACGTGACAAAACCGAAACCGTCCTGTGTGGCAACAAAACCTCCACAGGAACAAACACCCACAAAACACAAGTGAAACCCTGGCTGCCTAAGTATGATTCTCAATCAGGGACAACGATTGACAGCTGTCTCTGATTGAGAATCATACCAGGCCGAACACAAAATCCCAACATAGAAAATCAACCATAGACAACCCACCCAACTCACGCCCTGACCAACTAAAATAAATACAAAACAAAGGAAAACAGGTCAGGAACGTGACATTGTTGGTTGCTTCTAGACAGTGATACTAGTCTCATAATGTTCTTGTTATCTCTCTCTCTCGCGCATACACACACAGGGAAACCATTAATTATCCGATACGAAGGAGGGTCATGAAAATTCTCCCAGATGAATGGATTTAAGGTAAGATAATTAAGTTAAGATAATTCAGTTAAGGCAAGTTAATTAAGTTAAGATAAGACAATTGAGTTAAGGTAAGACAATCAAGTTAAGGTAAGACAATCAAGTTAAGGTAAGATGAACAAAACAAGATGTATGAAATAATTCAGACAATAATTCAAAATGTGGGGCCCGTCCGAATTTGAATAGACATACAATGTATTTTGCGAGAAATTGCTAATTTGTGTTTCGTCCTGCAAAGGGCACTACATTATTTCTGTCTCGTTTGACAAGTGTTTATTGTTGCCCGTAGTCGACTGAAGGTTACCTGATATATTATGTGGAATACTTGTAGCATAATGACGAAGAAAATATAAAGGCAATCAATCAACCTTTGTGTCTTCACACAAAGCCTGTCTTGAGGTTTATGGAAATGTAACAGTGAAGCTACCCTTATGGAGAGGTCTTCACCAATAGATAAATAAAAAGCTTTTTCTTCATGGATTGAAAACGACTGTATCCTACCTAGATATAATTTTGTTGAGACCTGTTCCTTTTATTGATTCCCCTTGATTGACACTTTGCCAGATCTTAAAGAATTTTTCCCGGATAAAATAAGCAAGCTTTTCTTTTAACATTATTTTACATATACTCCTGTGATTTTCACATCTTTCCTCCTTCACACTTCATGAGGATCAGAACTCAGGATAAGACCCAGATGCAGACAGCTAGAGTCACAGATGTTTATTGACCCAAACAGGGTGTAAGGAAGTCTGTGTGTAGCTGGTATATAGGAGTCAGGCGCAGGACAGCAGATATGAGTAAATGAACATATTTTACTCAACATATAATAAATGCAATACAAAAACAGAGCCCACAATAACGGACCTTTCTACATAGAAACAATCACTCACAAACCAACATGGGGGAACAGTGGTTAAATAATGAACAGGTAATTGGGGAATTGAAACCAGGTGTGGAAGACAAAGACAAAACAAATGGAAAATGAAAAGTGGATCGGCGATGGCTAGAAGGCCGGTGACGTCGACTGCCGAAGGCCGCCCGAACAAGGAGAGGGACCGACTTCGGCACAAGTCATGACACAGGGGGCAGGCAAAAGACAAGTCAAAGGCAGTGTCATGTCTTTACTATCCTTAAATGTGATGAAATTATATGACCTGCTATTTCATCAAATCGATTACCTAACGTTTAATTGATTACGTGATTGAATTAAACCATGCAACGATTAAAACATTAATAACCTGGGGCACCACGGATCCCTAAATTTATATAGAGCGGTTATCTCCTGAATCAACTCTCTTAAAGATTTGAAGATTTTTTATTTAGTCAATTATTAATCAAATCGTATTAGTCACATGCGCCGAATACAACAGGTGTAGACCTTACAGTGAAATCCTTACTCACGAGCCTCTAACCAACAATGCAGTAAAAAAAATACAGAGAAGAATAAGAAATAAAAGTAACAAGTAATTAAAGAACAGCAGTAAATAACAATAGCGAGACTATATAAAGGGGGGTACCGGTCTCCAATGTGTGGGGACACCGGTTAGTTGAGGTAATATGTACATGTAGGTAGAGTTATTAAAGTGAATATGCATAGATGATAACAACAGAGCAGTGTAAAAAAAAGGGGGGGTGGGCAATGCAAATAGTCTGAGTAGCCATTTGATTAGTGTTCAGGAGTCTTATGGCTTGGGGGTAGAAGCTGTTTAGAAGCCTCTTCGACCTAGATTTGGCGCTCCGGTACCGCTTGCCGTGCGGTAGCAGAGAGAACAGTCTATGACTAGGGTGGCTGGAGTATTTGACAATATTTTGGGCTTTCCTCTGACACCGCCTGGTATAGAGGTCCTGGATGGCAGGAAGCTTGGCCCAAGTGATGTACTGGGCTATTCGCACTACCCTCTGTAGTGCCTTGCGGTCGGAGACCGAGCAGTTCCTATACCAGGCAGTGATACAACCAGTCAGGATGCTCTCGATGGTGCAGCTGTAGAACCTTTTGAGGATCTGAGGACCCATGCCAAATCTCCTGAGGGGGAATAGGTTTTCTCGTGCCCTCTTCAAGACTGTCTTGGTGTGCTTTGACCATGTTAGTTTGTTGGTAATGTGTACAACTATGAACTTGAAGCTCTCAACCGGCTCCACTGTCGCTCTTTATTTTTTTAAATATTTTATATAGCCTTTCTTTAACAAGGCAAGTCAGTTAAGAACAAATTCCTATTTACAATGACAGCCTAGGAACAGTGGCTTAACTACCTTGTTCAGGGACAGAACGACATATTTTTACCTTGTCAGCTCGGGATTCAATCCAGCAACCTTTCGGTTACTGACCCAATACCTGCAGACCCAGGTAGCCTAGCCCTGGTAGCCTAGCCCTGGTAGCCTAGCCCTGTCGATGAGAATGGGGGCGGTCCTTTTTTTCCTGTAGTCCACAATCATCTCCACAATCATGATCACGTTGAGGGAGAGGTTGTTGTCCTGGCATCACACGGCCAGGTATCTGACCTCCTCCCTATAAGCTGTCTCGTCGTTGTCGGTGATCAGGCCTACCACTGTTGTGTCATCGGAAAACTTAATGATGGTGTTGGAGTCGTGCCTGACCATGCAGTCATGAGTGAACAGGGAGTACAGGAGGGGACTGAGCACGCACCCCTGAGGTGCCCCTGTGTCGAGGATCAGCATGGCGGATGTGTTGTTACCTACCCTTACCTCCTGGGGGCGGCCCGTCAGGAAGTCCAGGATCCAGTTGCAGAGGGAGGTGTTTAGTCCCAGGGTCCTTAGCTTATTGATGAGGTTTGAGGGCACTATGGTGTTGAACGCTGAGCTGTAGTCAATAAATAGCATAAATAGAGGACGTAGACGGCGGACGTAAAGGTAACGTAAAGGTAATGGCGGACTGAACGAAGTTATGTAGAGCACCTCAAGATAAAACATAATATTCGAAATATCTGATAAATTAGACTAAAATATTAGCACTAAATAATCTGGTGGGTGATAACCTTCAATCTGGATAATAACACAAAACAAATCCTAAGACTAGAGACATTTATCGACAAATATTACGAAAACAAGCAACACCCAAACATGACGGAGAGTAAGACAGGGGAACCGATTCTCACCACCGGCAATGGTAAAGGTCGAAACCGATCTGTTAAAATCAATAAATGACAAACTGGGTATACTTGAATTAGTTAGTAAAGATATAAAAGAGTTGAAGGCAAGCCTAGAGATGAGTGATGAAAAAGCTGCGGCTTTGGAGAAGGAAACACACGCGCTAAAAGGGACAGTCAATAAGATTGAAACCGAAATGAATGAATTTAAAAAGGAGAACAACGTTCTGAAGGAATGCTTACTGGACATACAAACTAGATCCATGAGAGAGAATTTGGTACTTACAGGTATCCAAGAGAAAGAAGGAGAGGTTCCTGAATCTGTAGTTAGAGAGTTCCTTTTTGCAGCGCTTCAGATTCCACGCGAAGTTATCGATAAGATCCAACTTGAACGTGTACACCGCCTCGGACAGAGAGGGCAGAGGTACGAACGCCCAATCGTTGCCAAATTTGCTTCATTTAAAGATAAAATAATGGTTAAAAGCCTGGGTAAAAGACTTGCTGGGACCAAAATTGGCATGAATGATCAGTTTCCGAAAGAAATTGCAGAACGGCGCAAAGTTCTGTATCCAATTTTCAAAGAAAATAGATTAAAAGCGAAACGAGTAGCTCTCGTCGTTGATAAACTATATATTGATAACCAGTTGTTCAGAGACACAAAGATTACTCCATGGTTATTTTAAAAATTACAAAGTTCTCATAGATGAGGAAAATAAACACAATTCAAGCCCGGTTACTGATTGTAACAATACAATACAAAATATAGCTTTTCTATAAATCTTCACATATAACTAATTGAACACAAGCACTATTTCTACATAGTGAAGATAAAAACTAAGTAAACAGAAGGCACAGTATGTGTGGATGGTGTGGTGTGTGTTTATTTTTATTTGTTATGTTTGGAAAGTTGAGTGAGTGAGTAATGAAATAGTTGCATATCCCAGAGCCAGTGTATTGCTGTGGGCCGGGTATGAGAGGGCTTTCAATGTTGTTCAGATGATGGATATACTTTTATAATGAATTATACGTCTTATTTATTTATTGTCCTATCATGGGGAACTACATTTTTAAAATAAATTATATCTAATTATTTATTATCCTATTTTAATGGTACGGTCCATGGCCCTATACCCTAGACACCCACATGAATGGCCCAGATACTAAGGAGAAGTCCCTAACTGTTTTATGTGCATGCTGTAAGCGGTCTGTATGCAGCCAAAATGAGGTCAGGGACCAAGAGCAGCACTGCCCCCTCAAGATTCTGAGCCTGCTTGGCAGGGTTGGTCCTGCAAAGCCAAAGCCCCCTAAAGGGAGAGCATAATACACAAGGAAATTCTCAAAGCTGCTAATGAGAACCTTGACGACCTTGTACCTAGCCGGTGGGGATTCCGGTGGGGTGCCCCCACCCAGGCAGTGGCAGTGCTGGCAACACTAGCTGCAGTAACCCATGGGGAGGGGGTCACACTCGGACATTCAGAGAGGGGGTATATTATTGTGGCCCTGGTGGCACGAAACCAATCGGACTGCATGGAGATGCTTGGGAACATGGTCAAAATGGATGACCGTATTGTGGGTGTTTCAGGAAGAAGGTGTACATTTGACCTCCATCATCTAGGATGTGACAATGGTAAATAAATCTCTACATTTATGCTCATTTTTTGCGCGGTCTTGCAGGCCTTCTCATGCAGCTGCAACTGCAAGTACATTTGTAAATCATGACCCATCTTGAGTTGGGCTCTGGGATGGTGCAATTGTTGAGAGGGTGAGCTTATGGTTGTGTGGGGGTAAGGGCTGAATGTGTGTGGGTGTATGTGTGTATCCCACAACTGTTGCGAAGGAAGAAGTAAAAGATGTTAGGGACTATAGAGGATGATTCACAGCAATATGTAATAAAAATCGAGGTGAGGGCGATGGAAATGCATTTGGCAATGGATCTGCTTCGGTTCGGTGGATGGCGCTGTGTGCACTTTTCGAAGGATGGATCCCAGTCGGTCCGGGGCTGTGCGATGCGGGGGGTCGGGGGTGGTCTGCCGGGCATTGGGATGACAACCCAACTCGAGATGGGGGCTTTTGGCGGGTGGAATAGTGGGGACCAATTGGAGGTTTGCTTAGTGAAGATGCAAATGTCATGGTACAACTATATAGACACTCAATCATTATGTTACTTTTTAATAGGACGTTTACAAACATATATTTTGATAAAAATAATTGAAAGGTGTGTCTCATTATGGTAAGTGGTGAAATAAGTATAGCCAGTTACAATTGTAATGGCTTAGCAGATAATAAGAAAAGACGATCAGTATTTACCTGGCTAAAAGAGAAGGATTATAATATCTACTGTTTACAGGAAACCCATTCGACAGTTTTAGATGAAGTTTTGTGGAAAAAGAACTGGGGGGGCGAAATATATTTCTCCCATGGGCAAAGAAATTCAAAAGGGGTGATGGTTTTAATTAATAATAACCTTGATCCAAATGTGCAACTTGTCCAAACAGATCCTCAAGGTAGATGGATTATTTTAAATATGTTATTGGACAATAAACATATATGGCTTATTAACCTATACGGTCCGAATAATGATGATCCAAGCTTCTTTGACAATATATATAAGAATGTATCAACTCTACAAGCAACACTAGACTCTATTATTATAGTGGGAGATTTTAATACGGTCTTAAATACCTCTATGGACCGGAAAGGAAATCACACTACAAACTATCACCCTCAGGCACTTAAGGAAATCAGGAATGTCATGGATATATTGGAATTAGTGGATATATGGAGACTTAAATACCCTGACCTAGTGAGATATACATGGCGGAGGCTTAATCAAGCTAGTCGCCTTGACTACTTTCTTATATCATTCTCTCTGGCACCAAAAGTTAAAAAGTGTTTGATAGGGGACAGAATGCGGTCGGACCATCACATAATTGGCATATATATTACTCTTACAGAATTTCCACGTGGGCGAGGATATTGGAAATTTAATCAAAGCCTACTAGATGATAAATTGTTTAGAACTAGGACAGAAGAATTTATAACTGACTTTTTTAGACATAACATAGGTACAGCAGATCCCCATATTGTATGGGACACTTTTAAGTGTGCCTTTAGAGGCCATGCAATTCAGTACTCATCTATAAAACAAAAGCAATTTCGATCAAAAGAGTCCATATTAACAAAGGAAATTGAAGGACTAACAGTACAGTTAGATAACAATAAAAACGGTACCATAGAGGCACAGAATAAGTTAGAGGAAAAACAAAAAGAAATGGAGGAACTTATTCAAGAAAGATCCAGTGTAATATATTATAAAAATAAAGCGAACTGGATGGAATATGGGGAAAAATGCACCAAATTCTTTTTCAATCTTCAATATAGAAATGCTACCAAAAAAAACGTATTAAAACTTGTTACAAATGATGGAGTCACGCATGATTCACCAAATGATATTTTGAAAGAGGAAGTAAAGTACTTTAAGAATATATTTTCGTTTCAGGCTCCTCCATCCCCACTAACTGAAACTAATTGTATGGATTTTTTCCCTAATAATAATGTAAAATTAACATCTGTACAGAAAGACTCATGTGAAGGCCTAATTACAGAGGAGGAACTACTTGATGCAATTGGGGCCTTTAAGGATGGGAAAACTCCAGGACTGGATGGCATACCAGTGGAAGTATACAAACATTTTTTTGATATACTCAAAGGACCATTATTAGCTTGTTTTAACCACTCCTATATAAATGATAGATTATCAGACACGCAACAAGAAGGTGTGATATCATTATTACTGAAACAGGACCCAAGTGGTATATATAAAGATCCAGTCCATTTAAAAAATTGGAGACCTCTTACACTTCAGTGTTGTGATGCAAAAATCCTAGCAAAATGCTTGGCGCATAGAATAAAAAAAGTTTTGTCAGATATTATTCATCCTAATCAGACAGGTTTTTTACATGGACGATACATTGGAGATAATATAAGGCAAGTACTGGAAACAATAGAACACTATGAAATATCGGGGACACCAGGCCTGGTTTTCATAGCTGATTTTGAAAAGGCTTTTGATAAAGTACGACTGGAGTTTATATATAAATGCCTAGAATATTTCAATTTTGGGGAATCTCTTATAAAATGGGTAAAAATTATGTATAGTAACCCTAGGTGTAAAATAGTAAATAATGGCTACATCTCAGAAAGTTTTAAACTATCTAGAGGAGTAAAACAAGGTTGTCCACTATCGGCATATCTATTTATTATTGCCATCGAAATGTTAGCTGTTAAAATTAGATCAAACATTAATATTAAGGGATTAGAAATCCAGGGCCTAAAAACTAAGGTGTCATTGTACGCTGATGATTCATGTTTTCTTTTAAAACCACAACTAGAATCTCTCCACGGCCTCTTAGAGGATCTAGATACATTTGCTATCCTCTCTGGATTAAAACCAAATTATGATAAATGTACCATATTACGTATTGGATCACTAAAAAATACACATTTTACATTGCCATGTAGTTTACCAATTAAATGGTCTGACGGTGATGTGGACATACTCGGTATACAAATCCCAAAAGAAAGAAATGATCTCACTCCAATACATTTTTATAGAAAGTTAGCAAAAATAGATAAGATCTTGCTACCATGGAAAGGAAAATACCTGTCTATTTGTGGGAAAATCACCCTGATTAACTCTTTAATCATATCACAGTTTACCTATTTGCTTATGGTTTTGCCTACACCTAGTGACCTGCTTTTTAAATTATATGAACAAAAAATATTCAATTTTATTTGGAACGGCAAGCCAGATAAAATTAAAAGGGCCTATTTATATAACGAATATGAATTCGGAGGGCAGAAATTATTAAATATTAAAGCATTAGACCTCTCACTAAAGGCATCAGTCATACAAAAGTTATACTTAAATCCAAACTGGTTCTCTAGTAGATTGGTACGAATGTCTCATCCTATGTTCAAGAAGGGCCTTTTTCCCTTTATTCAGATTACACCTGCTCACTTTCGGTTGCTTGAAAAGGAAATAATCTCCAAAATATCTTTATTTTTTAAACAAGCCTTAGAAAGTTGGTTGCAATTTCAGTTTAATCCACCTGAAAGGACGGAACAAATAGTACAACAAATCTTGTGGTTAAATTCAAATATAGTAATTGATAAAAAAACTGTATTTATCGAAGAAATGTTTAAAAAATGTATAATTTTTGTGAATGATATCATAAATAGGACTGGTGGAGTAATGTCACACATGCAGCTAACACAGACATATGGAAATGTCTGCTCTACCCAAAATTACAACCAATTAATTGCAGCATTACCACAAAAATGGAAGAGGCAGGTGGAAGGGGATAAAAGTAAGGAACTTGTATGTCGGCCTTATATTAAAGAACATAAATGGTTAAAGAAAAGTGTGATAAATAAAAACATATACCAATTTCATTTAAGGACCAAAAAACTTACAGCTGTGCCATATAAATTGCAAAATAGTTGGGAAGAGATTTTCGATGTACCCATTCCATGGCACATGGTTTATGAATTGATACGCAAAACAACGCCGGATTCAAAACTTCGAATTTTTCAATTTAAATTATTGTACAAAATTCTTGCAACTAATAGAATGTTATATATATGGGGGATACAATCTTCCCAGCTCTGTAGATTCTGCTGTGAGGAGGCAGAGTCATTAGACCATTTATTTTGGTATTGTCCGCATGTAGCTCGTTTTTGGTCACAGGTCCAGGAATGGTTGAAGAATTGCAACATTTGCGTAGAACTAACGCTACAGATAGCAATACTGGGGGATTTGAAAAGCCATAGTCAATCAATCAATAATATAATAATTATTTTAGCAAAAATGTATTTTTAATTTACAATCCGTGGAAGCTATGAGAATAGGAAGATTCAAATCTTTTGTGAAGCATCAAAGCAGAGTTGAAAAATATATGGCAAATAAAAATCCGAAATGGATGATGTTGGAAGATAGATGGGAAAGGTTGAGTGGAGCTGAAGGGTGGGACTAATAACAAGATAAACAATGTAGGGCATACGGGATCTGTGAAATGTGTATAGGTGCGGAGCTATTGTGAAATAGCACAGTTACAAGTGGAAATCAAACTGGATGGACAACAGAAATAGAGGAAGGACTAAGAACAAACAAGAGAGAACTATTATAAAGTAGACTGTGTCTGTAAAATGTGTATAAGATGTATAAATTGAAGGTAAAAACAGAAATGTTTATCAGTTTACTCCAATTGGGGGATCGGTGGTAGGGTTTGCGGGGAATAATAATAAAGGTATACTCTTTAAAAAAAGTATGTATGTCTATGTAGGTATGTGTATGTATATATGTGTATATGTATGCATACGTGAATGGATATATATATTTACCCAAAAAAATATGGGGGATTGGAAATGATGCAGACAATTACATTGGAAGCAACATTCTTTCCGCAATATTAAGCTGATCCACCCCCAAAAAAAAAAAAAAAAAATAAATAAATAAAAAAATAGCATTCTCACATAGGTGTTCCTTTTGTCCAGGTGGGAAAGGGCAGTGTGGAGTGCAATAGAGACTGCATCATCTGTGAATCTGTTGGGGCGGTATGCAAATTGGAGTGGGTCTAGTGTTTCTGGGATAATGATGTTGATGTGGCCATGACCAGCCTTTTGAAGCACTTCATGTCTACAGACATGAGTGCTATGGGTCGGTAGTCGTTTATGCAGGTTACCTTAGTGTTCTTGGGCACAGGCACTATGGGGGTCTGCTTAATTATGGCTGCGATCCCCGTACAGGGATCTCCATCAAGGGGAAATTTCAGAGTGACTAACTAAAAATACAATGTCGTAACATTAAACATTCTTGAAAATGCAAGTGTCTTACATCCTTCAAAAGATTAGAATCTTGGTAATCAAACTACGTTTTCCGATTTAAAATAGCTATTACAGAGAACAAATGCCCTGCTTTTGTTTGAGAAGAGCGATCAACAAAAACAAACATTTTCCGCCATGACAGTTTTGACAAATTCACATCTGAAGGTAAAATTATGACTTACATTCTGATATCTTGCTCTTATTTCTCTTCCTGAGGGTCCCAGTGATCAAATGAAGTGCCGTTTTCTTTGATAAAATCCATTTTTATAGCCTAAAACGAAACATTTTGTAAACCGTTTGTGACGTGATTTCCATCTCTATCAACTTTTTACGGAGCATTCGACGTAATTACACACACTAAACAATTGTTTATCTAGTCATGGTTGGATCCATTGCAATCCTCTGGATGTTTGTAACACAGCCAAACTTGATTGTTTTTTTTGCGGGGAGTATTGACCGAAGTGAACTGATTTGAAGACAACGAGCAATGCGTTCATTGCGCACCAATAATATTAGCGAAGCTTCGTTGATTGACTGTATTTCTGCCCAATGACCACTGATCTTCTTGAAATGTAGCTGGGTAGATAGCCAATGAGCTGAGGTAAACGCCAGTATGTGATGGTTATGGGTTGGACCACCATCCCTTGTTTGTAAACGCACGCGTAACGAAAACATTCTTGCCATTGACCAACAGACTAGTTGCAGTCACGCTAGTTACGCACAGCGGTGTTTTGGAAAGTAATATTTTGGAAAGTGTTTTTTCAACGATTGAAAATCATTGAAGACATCATGGCGAATAAATCAGAGAAAGCGAAGTCCAAGTCTAAGTATACAGATTTGCACCAGATTATAGAAGAGATTGATCGGGAAAGTGAGACAGATTTTTTGTTTGAGGAATCTTTGAGTGAACACAGTTATGATCCAAACATTGAGGAGTTGTTTCTGCAAGGACAGGACGTACTTCTGCACTGGTAAGTGCTAATGCCGTTTTATGAAATATAAATATATATATACTTTTTTTTTGCAAAAATATATATATATATATTTTTGCAATTTGCAATGAAATGTGTGATGAAATGTGTAAAGTACACATTGGCTATAGTGTGTCTATGTGTATGTATGTGTACGACCCATAACCTGTGTGTGTGTGTGTGTGTGTGTGTGTGTGTGTGTGTGTGTGTGTGTGTGTGTGTGTGTGTGTGTGTGTGTGTGTGTGTGTGTGTGTGTGTGTGTGTGTGTGTGTGTCAGATATATATATTTTCCATATTTTATTCAAATGGAATGGAGTAGAACAGCAAACACACACATATGTGTTCATATGCCACAGTTCATTACTGCAGGCATGACTGTGCCTCAGGGCCAAAAGGTCAAAGCATGGAGGCGTCGTTGTGTTCTGTGTCGCATGAAGTCCCCCATCACCTGCACCACTTGTTCAGTTTGCCTCTGCTTTACATCAGAAAGAGACTGCTATGGGACATGGCACAGGCAGCAAAATATTGTGTAGAGTACTTCCAAAGGGTCTACCCCCGTTTTTTATTTATTTATTTTTTATAATATTTTTTTTAAACATTTTTATAAAAACTTTTGTGTGTTAGAATTGCTTTTTGATATGTTGTATAGTTATGTGTACTGTTGTATATAGTTATAGGTCATTTCACCAATTCAGCCACTTGGGTACATTTGGGCAACTTGTGTGGGACACCTGGGTGACTTCATGCTAAATGTCATGTAGCTCGCCCATTCCTGAAGTTATCAGTCTGAAACTTTGCACACCTACAGTTGCCCTCTTGTGTTATCCATCAAAATGATCTCCAGCATCCTATCTGACTGTGTGGCTATTCTAGTACATGTGAAAGATGATGCTACAACAATAAAAAACAGAAAACGTATGCTCTTTCTTTCTCTTTTCTTCCACCAGATCTACTGTGTTATAATCTCCTACATTCAATTGACATTTCCACAAACATCAGAATGTTTCCATTCAAATGATACCAAGAATATGCATATCCTTGCCTCTGGGGCTGAGCTACAGGCAGTTAGAATAGGGTATGTCTTCAGGCGGAAATTGAGAACAAGGGATGCAGCCATAACAAGTTAAAACATGTTGGTATTACAGACTCAGACAGGGAGAGGTTGAAAATATCAGTGAAGACACTTGCCAGTTGGTCTGTTCATGCTCGCAGTACACGTCCTGGTAATTCGTCTGGCCCTGCGGCCTTGTGAATGTTGACCTGTTTAAAGGTCTTACTCACATCGGCTGCGGAGAGCGTGATCACACAGTCTTCCAGAACAGCTGGTGCTCTCACGCATGTTTCAGTGTTATTTGCCTCAAAGCGAGCATAGAAGTAGTTTAGCTCATCTGGTAGGCTCGTGTCACTGGGTAGCTCTCGGCTGTGCTTCACTTTGTAGTCAGTAGTGGTTTGCAAGCCCTGCCACATCCGACGAGCGTCAGAGCCGGTGTAATACGATCTTAGTCCTGTATTGGCACTTTGCCTGTTTGATGGTTCGTCGGAGGGCATAGCGGGATTTCTTATAAGCTTCCGGGTTAGAGTCCCGCTCCTTGAAAGCGCCAGCTCTAGCCTTTAGCTCAGTGTGGATGTTGCCTGTAATCCATGGCTTCTGGTTGGGGTATATACGTACGGTCACCGTGGGGATGACGTCATCGATGCACTTATTGATGAAGCCAAATACTGATGTGGTGTACTCCTCAATGCCATCGGAGGAATCCTGCAACATATTCCAGTCTGCAAAACAGTCCTGTAGCTTAGCATCTGCTTCATCTGACCACTTTTGTATTGATCTAGTCACTGGTGCTTCCTGCTTAAATATTTGCTTGTAAGCAGAAATCAGGAGGATTGGAACGGTGCGTAGAGTGATGGGTGTGAAGTCAGGTGCAGAGAGCAGAGGATTCTGAAAAAAACACTTTATTCCGTACAATACCGCGCACAACGATGGTGACGCCGAACACAGGCGTAAACACTCCAAAAATAATGTACTACACAGGTACATATACTGTACAGCAGACAATACAAAAAACAGAGACACTCCTATACCACCTACAGCAAAACACAGAAAACAGGCTACCTAAATATGGCTCCCAATCAGAGACAACGACTGACACCTGCCTCTGATTAGGAACCATACTAGGCCAAACACATATAAATATAACCATAGAACAAAACATAGAAAAAACAACATAGAATGCCCACCCCAACTCACGCCCTGACCAAACTAAAATAAAGACATAAC
Organism: Salvelinus namaycush; assembly: GCF_016432855.1. Taxonomy (NCBI): domain Eukaryota; kingdom Metazoa; phylum Chordata; class Actinopteri; order Salmoniformes; family Salmonidae; genus Salvelinus; species Salvelinus namaycush. The sequence continues at coordinate 48,926,196 of NC_052326.1, read as the reverse complement.
AAAGGAACTAAGGTCAGAACGTGACAAGGATAGAATTATGGTCAGATTTGCCAGGAGGGCGGGGGAGAGCTTTGTATGCGTCTCTGTGTGTGGATTAAAGATGGTCCAGAGATTTTTCCCTCTGGTTGCACATTTAAAATGCTGATAGAAATTTTGTAAAACGGATTTAAGTTTCCCTGCATTAAAGTCTACTAAGCTACTAAGAGCGCCACCTCTGGGTGAGCGTTTTCTTGTTTGCTTATGGCGGAATACAGCTCATTCAATGCTGTCTTAGTGCCAATCTCTGACAGTGGTGGTATGTAAACAGCTACAAAAAAATACAGATGAATACTCTCTAGGTAGGTAGTGTGGTCTACAGTTTATCATGAGATACTCTACCTCAGGCAAGCAGTAGCTCGACACTTCCTTAGATATCATGCACCAGCTGTTATTTACAAAAATACATAGTCCACTGCCCCTTGTCTTACCAGACGCTTCTGTTCTATCCTGCCGGTGCAGCGTATAACCAGCCAGCTGTATGTTGATAGTGTTGTCGTTCAGCCATGTCTCCATGAAGCATAAGATATTACAGTTTAGAATGTCCCGTTGGTAGTTTAATCTTCCTCGTAGGTCATCTATTTTATTGTCCATAGATTGCACGTTTGCTAGCAGAATGGAATAAAGTGGGGGTTTATTTCGATCACCTACAAATTCTCAGCAGACATTACGCCCTTCGGCCCCTTTGTCTCCGCCTCCTCTTCATGCAAATCATGGGGATCTGGGCCTGTTCCCGAGAAAGCAATATATCGTTATTGTCAGACTCTTTAACTTCACTAGGGTAGGGGGCAGCATTCGGAATTTTGGATGAAATGCATGCCCAAATTAAACTTCCTGCTTCTCGCGCCCAGAAGATATGATATGCATATAACTGGTAGATTTGGATAGAAAACACTCTAAAGTTTCCAAAACTGTTAAAATCGTGTCTGTGAGTATAACAGAACTGATTTGGCAGGCGAAAACCTGAGAAGAATCCATTCAGGAAGTAGTTTTTGGGGGGGGGTTGTAGTTTTCTATTCAATGCCATTACAGTATCCATTGACATAGGACTCAAATTGCAGTTTCTATGTCTTCCACTAGATGTCAACAGTCTTTAGAATTTGTTTCAGGCTTGTATTCTGAAAAATGAAGAAGTAAGAGCAGTCTGAATGAGTGGACCCTAAAGTGTCACAGAGCTTTTTCATGCACGCGACCGAGAGAGTGCGTTTCTTGTTTACCTTTTTAAATTGACGACGTTGTTGTCCGGTTGAAATATTATCGATTATGTAGGCTAAAAACAACCTGAGGTTTGAATATAAACATCGTTTGACATGTTTCTATGAACTTTACGGATACAATTTGGATTTTTTTTGTCTTCCTGTTTTGACTGCGTTTGAGCCTGTGGATTACTGAAGAAAACGCGCAAACAAAACGGAGGCTTTTGGATATAGAGAGACTTTATCGAACAAAAGGAACATTTATTGAGTAAATGAATGTCTGCTGAGTGCAACCATATGAAGATCATCAAAGGTAAGGGATTCATTTTATCTCTATTTTTGACTTGTGTAACTGTTCTACTTGGCTGGTTACTGTTTGTATAGATTTGTCTAGTGGGCTATGTTCTCAAATAATCGTAAGGTATGCTTTCGCCGTAAAGCATTTTTAAAATCTGACACCGTGGTTGGATTCACAAGAAGTTAATCTTTAAACCTATGTAAAATATGTTTTGTTTTCTGAATTTTTATAATGAGTATTTCTGTATTTGAATTTGGTGCCCAGCAGTTCCACTGGCTGTTGAAGAGGTGGGACGCTACCGTCTCACGTGCCCAAGAGAGGTTAAAAGAAAAAAGTATTCTGCCAGTCCGTGATGAGTAATCGCAGTCCTGATGTCAGGAAGTTATTTTCGGTTACATTATGTACAAAAGAAGTTAAAAAAAGTAAAAAAACACAAAAAAAACACACAAATAAACGAGAAAAAAAAACAATCGGTTGGGGGCACGTAAAACGTCTGCCTTCTTCTCCGGCGCCATCTTCACCTTCTATCAGTCTATCATCTGAACGTTGTAAAATTCTTGGTTATCTGCACGAACCCTAGCATAAAATATGAATCAGTTAACCTCTAACGAGTCACAAACCCGGATCCGGGATCCCCCCCCATCAAAAAAGCTGACTAGCATAGCCTAGCCTAAAGTCACAGGGATATCATATAATAAAATGTTCATGAAATCACAAGTCCAAGACACCAAATGAAAGATACACATCTTGTGAATCCAGCCATCATTTCTGATTTTTAAAATGTTTTACAGGGAAGACACAATATGTATTTCTATTAGCTAACCACCATAGCAAAAGACACAACTTTTTTTCCCACCATTTTTTTCCTGCATAGGTAGCTATCACAAATTCGACCAAATAAAGATATAAATAGTCACTAACCAAGAAACAACTTCATCAGATGACAGTCTGATAACATATTTATTGTATAGCATATGTTTTGTTCGAAAAATGTGCATATTTCAGGTATAAATCATAGTTTTACATTGCAGCCACCATCACAACTCTCACCAATGCAACTAGAATAACTACAGAGAGCAACGTGAATTACCTAAATACTCATCATAAAACATTTATGAAAAATACACAGCGTACAGCAAATGAAAGACAAAGATCTTGTGAATCCAGCCAATATTTCAGATTCTTTAAGTGTTTTACAGCGAAAACACAATTTAGCATTATATTAGCTTACTACAATAGCCAACCACACAGCAGCATTGATTCATGCACGTTAGCGATAGCGAATAAACCAGCAAAAGATATTAAATTTTTCACTAACCTTCTCAAAACTTCATCAGATGACAGTCCTATAACATCATATTACACAATACATATATTGTTTGTTCGAAAATGTGCATATTTAGCGGCACAAATCGTGGTTATACAATGAGAATAGTAGCCAAGCTGCCAACAAAATGTCGGGAGAAATCTTGGGAGAGGCACCTAATCTAATCAATAACTAATCATAAACTTGACTAAAAAATACAGGTTGGACAGCAAATGAAAGATACATTAGTTCTTAATGCAACCGCTGTGTTAGATTTTTAAAATTAACGTTACTACGACATACAGAGTGCGTTAAAGCGAGACCGCACCGAAATTAATGGCGGAATAATAGTTTTACATTTTTCAACAGAACAACGAATTAACATCATAAATAGTTCTTACTTTTTGATGAGCTTCCATCAGAATCTTGTGCAAGTGGTCCTTTGTCCAGAATCATCGTTGCTCAGTTGTAGATTGTCGTCTTCAACTTAGGAATTAGCAGCAAACATTAGCTATGTGGCCCAGACGTGTCCAACTCTTCATAACGCAGCACAAAGAAATATCCGAAAATCGCAATATACTGATATAAACTGATATAACTCGGTTTAAAATAACTACATTATGATGTCTTTAACACCTATATCGAATAAAATCAGAGCCGGATATATCTAAGGCCTATAACGAGAGCTTTTCAGAATGCCATCCTGAGGTCTGTCTTGCGCCATGACGAACGTTGAAAAGAGCGCACCCCCGGTTCCAAGAGCCTTTATATGGCCTCAGATCTGCCTAGCAACACCATTCCAATTCTCACTGCTTACTGACATCTAGGGGAAATCGTATGCAGTGCATGTCGACTCATAGATTACATGCAATTTAATAAACTGACCCTGGAACAGAGTGCCCGATTTCAGATTTCTCACTTCCTGACAGGAAGTTAGCTGCAACTTGAGTTCTGTTTTTACTCACAGATATAATTCAAACGGTTTTAGAAACCAGAGAGTGTTTTCTATCCAATAGTAATAATAATATGCATATTGTACGAGCAAGAATTGAGTACGAGGCAGTTTAATTTGCGAACAAATTTTTACAAAGTCGAAATGGCGCCCCCCTATTGACAAGAAGAATCATAGAAGTACATAACAAACCAACAGTAGATATTGGTTACTAACAATGATGGAAAGGTTCCTAGTGGGCTAAGCCCATATGACGGCATGGTAGACAAAGGGAAGGGGGTGGTACCGAGAAAGAGCGGGACATACATAGAGGATTACTACACTCATAGGAATTGCTAATACTTTACTCGAATGACCACTCTTTCGAAAATAAATTGCAATGCATATTTACGCCCGTATGTCGTTGTTGTCTTTTCTGTTGGAATCCGGTCAGTCTGCTCGAGAGAGAGTCGACAGAAGTCTCTGGTTGTGTTCCCCAAAAGTCACTGTCTGTGTTTCGTGGTTGTAGGTGGTTAGAATGGATACTTCAGATTACCATTCAAAAATGTAATATAGATGCTTTGACGGTTGTCAGTATTCTTGTTCTAGGTTTACGTAATTTCTAACTGCAGACTAGTAATTTGTGTCGTCTAGAATTTGCTCCTTCTGTAGTGAGTCGATAGTCTCAGTGTAACAATTTCCAGCCGTGTAGCCAATGCTCCACGTGGGATGGTTTTCTAGTCTTATGGTTTGAGTGGTCTTAACCATTCGAGATGTCCGGCTTACCGTGGGTCTCTTTGGCATGAATGTAAATTTTGTCATGAGTGATTTTATACTCTTCTGGGAAAAGGGTGATTCCATGATGCCGTGTCATGTCTGTGCTCATGGGGACATGGCCACTGACTAGTTAATCTTTATAAGAAAATCCATACTCTCATTTAGAAGGTTAACATCACATTACATCTTTTCACAAATAGTTTAATGTTTAATCACATACGTTTCACAATATTTAGATGGAAACCTGACAGATGGAAAATGTACACTTTAAAACTTCTTATGGCTGGGGGCAGTATTGAGTAGCTTGGAGGAATAAGGTGCCCAGAGGTGCCCAGAGTAAACTCCCTGCTACTCAGTCCCAGTTGCTAATATATGCATATTATTAGTATATTTGGATAGAAAACACTCTGAAGTTTCTAAAACCGTTTGAATGATGTCTGTGAGTATAACAGAACTCATATGGCAGGCAAAAACCTGAGAAAAAATCCAACCAGGAAGTGGGAAATCTGAGGTTGGTCGATTTTCAACTCAGCTCCTATTGAAGATACAGTGGGATATTGGTAATGTTGCATTTCCTAAGGCTTCCACTAGATGTCAACAGTCTTTAGAACATTGGCTGATGCTTCTACTGTGAAGTGGGGCCGAATGAGAGGGGATTGAGTAAAGTCTACCATGACCTGAACATGCGCTGAACATGCACGTTCATGTGAGAGAGAGCTCTGTTCCATTGCATTTCTGAAGACAAAGGAATTCTCCGGTTGGAACATTATTGAAGATTCATGTTAAAAACATCCTAAAGATTGATTCTATACTTAGTTTGACATGTTTTTACGGACTATAATATGACTTTTCGTCTGAACTTTTGCCTGGAGCTGCCCGCGACTCATGAGTTTAGATTGTGTACTGAACGCGCAAACAAAACGGAGTTATTTGGACATAAATGATGGACATTATCGAACAAAACAAACATTTTTTGTGGAACTGGGATTCCTGGGAGTGCATTCTGATGAAGATCATCAAAGGTAAGTGAATGTTTATAATGTTTTTTCTGACTTCTGTTGACTGCACAATATGACGGATATCTTTTTGTCTTGTTTGGGCTCTGAGCGCCGTAATCAGATTATTGCATGGTTTGCTTTTTCCGTAAAGCTTTTTTGAAATCTGACAGCGGTTGCATTAAGGAGAAGTGTATCTAAAGTTCCATGTATTACACTTGTATTTTCATCAACATTTATAATGAGTATTTCTGTAAATTGATGTGGCTCTCTGCAAAATCACCGGATGTTTTTGGAACTACTGAACATAACGCGCCAATGTATACTGAGATTTTTTGATATAAATATAAACTTTATCGAACAAAACATACATGTATTGTGTAACATGAAGTCCTATGAGTGTCATCTGATGAAGATCATCAAAGGTTAGTGATTAATTCTATCTATATTTCAGATTTTTGTGACTCCTCTCTTTGGCTGGAAAAATGGCTGTGTTTTTCTGTGACTTGGCTCTGACCTAACATAATCGTTTGTGGTGCTTTCGCCGAAAAGCCTATTTGAAATCGGACACTGTGGTGGGATTAACAAGAAGTGTATCTTTAAAATGGTGCAAAATACTTGTATGCTTGAGGAATTTTAATTATGAGATTTCTGTTGTTTGAATTTGGCGCCCTGCACTTTCACTGGCTGTTGTCATATCGATCCCGTTAACGGGATCTCAGCCATAAGAAGTTTAAGAGATATGTGTGTGTCCTTCATGAGATCACCAAATGAAACACACTCAACATAACTGTCCCTTAAGTGTCCACACATCATTCCCACCTTCTCAAAAGTAGAAAGTGTTTAATTCTCCCATTTTGGGGAGGCTGAGTGAAGTCCTTTGTGCCCTCTCTGTGCTCTCACCCTTTCTTTCTGCATGACCAGGGGGAGAGAGACTCTGCCAGGAAGTTATGACCTGAGATAACAAAACCTGGGTTTAGGAGAGAGAGTGAGAGAAGAGGGGAGCCACGATCTACACCCAGAAAGGGCCACGTCATGACAGCAGGCAGAGGTCCGTAATCCATGGCAGAGTCAACAAGGTACAGACCAGCAGTCAAGGTCGGGGTCAGGACAGGTAGAGGTTCGTAAACGGGTTAGAGTCAGGCAGGTACAGAACGTCAGGAAGGCTTGGGGTCAGGGCAGGCAGAATGGTCAGAACCGGAGAAACTAGGGAACAGAACTTGAGAAAGCAGAGGGACGGGAAAACACGCTGGTAAGACCCGACAAGACAAACTGGCAACAGACAAACAGAGAACACAGGTATAAATACACTGGGGATAATGAGGAAGATGGGCAACACCTGGTGGGGGGTGGAGACAAGCACAAAGACAGGTGAAACAGATCAGGGTGTGACAATGAGACCCATTTATTCCAATTGCCTTGGCATTAAATACATTTCACAACACTCTTTTTCCACGCTTTCCCTCTTGTAGACCCCATCTCTGCAAAGACAAATAATCTTACAGTATGTGTAATGTGGAAAAATATACTGTATGTTCTGAGAGGCCAGATGGATTTGTCATGTATTTTATAGGCCCAAAGTCTTACTCAAATAAGCAAGGGGAGATACTGTATGTGGCTATCGGCTAAGCGTTTCTCAGAAAATGTTCTATAAAGTGTGACAGTTGACAGAATTAATGCTGTCGATGTCCTGTATCTGTAGTATCTGGATGTCCAGGTAATTTTAAGTCACATGTGGATTTTGAAAGATTCAGGGCCCGGTTTCCCAAAATCATCTTCAAGGCTAAGTCCATCTTAGAACCATCCTATTGTTCTAACGATGAACTTAGCCTTAAGATGTTTTTGGGAAACCTGCCCTGACGTGTCGTAGTATGTCTGCGTGTGGTTGGTTATCACTCCGATGCAAGAGAAGGCCGAGCTAAATCTGATTATTTAGTTCTGCAACACAATCGGAAAGCTGTATGACTTTCTGAAATGGTTGTCATTATACTAGCAATAGATTTGACCATCACTTTTAATCTAAACAAAATTAATTCATGGCCAAACCATGCATTTGGATCTTGATTTCTTTTTTTTTTTACTTTGGTGTTAACACTTCTAACTACATACTAACTACTCTTGCAAAGGAACTAATTTGAGACAGAAAATGTTCAGCACTAAAACAATTAATATATTTGCATGTTTGATTTATGTTTAATTATGTGTAGTGCTGTGTATACTATTGTCACGTTCTGACCTTAGTTCCTTTTTTATGTCTTTATTTTAGTTTGGTCAGGGTGTGAGTTGGGGTGGGCATTCTATGTTGTTTTTCTATGTTTTGTTCTGTTGTAAGATTTCTATGTGTTTGGCCTAGTATGGTTCTCAATCAGAGGCAGGTGTCAGTCGTTGTCTCTGATTGGGAGCCATATTTAGGTAGCCTGTTTTTCATTGTGTGTTGTGGGTGATTGTTTCCTGTTGTAGTGTTTGTTTCACATTTCAGGACTGTTTCGGTTTTGGTATTTTTCACTTTGCTATTTTGTATTTTTGTAGTGTTCAGTTTTACATATTAAAATGGACACTTACCACGCTGCACATTGGTCCGATATCTCTACAACTATAGAATAACTAACTTAATTAGTTTCACAAATAATACATCCTTATATACACAGCTAAATCAAAAGTGTTAAATATACAGTACCAGTCAAAAGTTTGGACACACCTACTCATTCAAGGGTTTTTTTTGTTACTATTTTCTACATTGCAGTGAAGATATAGTGAAGACATCAAAACAACAAATAACACATATGGAATCATGTAGTAACCAAAAAAGTGTTAAACAAATCAAAATATATTTTATATTTGAGATTTTTCAAAGTGCCACCTTTTGTCTTGATGACAGCTTTGTACACTCTTGGCATTCTCTCAACCAGCTTCACCTAGAAGGCTTTACCCACATTCTTGAAGGAGTTCGCACATATTGCGAGCACTTGTTGGCTGCTTATCCTTAACTCTCCTGTCCAACTCATCCCAAACCATCTCAATTGGGTTGAGGTCGGGTGACTGTGGAGGCCAGGTCAGCTGATGCAGCACTCCATCACTCTCCTTCTTGGTCAAATAGCCCTTACACAGCCTGTAGGAGTGTTGGGTCATTGTCCTGTTGAAAAACAAATGATAGTCCCACTAAGTGCAAACCAGATGGGATGGTGTATCGCTGCAGAATGCTGTGTTAGCCATGCTGGTTAAGTGTGCCTTAAATTCTAAATAAATCACTGACAGTGTCACCAGCAAAGCACCCCCACAACATCACACCTCCTCCTCCATGCTTCATGGTGGGAGCCACACATGCAGAGATCATCCATTCACCTACTCTGCATCTCACAATGACACAGGGGTTGGTACTAAAAGTCTCAAATTTGGACTCATCAGACTAAAGGACAGATTTCCACTGGTCTAAGGTCCATTGTTCGTCTTTCTTGGCCCAAGCAAGTCTCTTCTTATTATTGGTGTCCTTTAGTAGTGGTTTCATTGCATCAATTCGACCACGAAGGCCTGTTTCACACAGTCTTCTCTGAACATTTGATGTTGAGATGTGTCTGTTACTTGAACTCTGAAACATTTATTTGGGCTGCAATTTCTGAGGCTGGTAAGTCTAGTGAACTTATCCTCTGAAGCAGAGGTAACTCTGGGTCTTCCCTTCCTGTGGCAGTCCTCATGAAAGCCAGTTTCATCTTAGCGCTTGATGGTTTTTGCGACTGCACTTGAAGAAACGTTCACATTTCCTGAAATTTGACTGACCTTCATGTCTTAAAGTAATGATGGACTGTCGTTTCTCTTTGCATATTTGAGCTGTTCTTACCATAATATGGACTTGGTCTTTTACCAAATAGGTTTATCTTCTGTATACCACCCTTACCTTGTCTCAAGACAACTGATTGGCTGGACTAAACCGGACTCACTCTGCTTAGTGCTGATGCTGTTACACGTTCTCAGTGTACGAAATTAACACCTGTAGTGTTACAGGAAAATAAATGTGGGTGTTGTTTTAACACCGTGTGGTGTAATGCCTATTTTACATATTTCCCAGGGTGCCTTTTCTTTTCGAGCAAGTTTAATTTTTGGGGCAGCTAAAACCATGATATTGGTCAAACAGTAAAGTGCATTATGCTCATGTCCTGCTGCTGTGATGAGCGAGCCACTCTCATTTCCCCCCATGTCCCTGAGAGAAAAATGCTTTCTGAGCCATTTGAAAATGCAGTTGCGGGAAAAACACAGCTTTAGAAGCTTCGTCCTCGTGTCCCTCTCAAAGAGAGGAGGGTTTTAGCTTTCTGTAGGTACACGTTTTATTTTTCAATTCTAAATATTCAGTTCAATAGCAACTATTTTACAACCAAGATATTTTATATGGCTTTGAGTTATATGTAAGGTCATTTAGTTTTTGTACATGGTCATACCTAGTTATAATCAAAGGTGAGTACATAAGATGCTTCATTTCTGCAGGTGATCTGTGTATCTGGTCAAAATCAACAGTACAGGTCCCCCTCCCCCCTCTGATGATATGTATAACTTAATATTATATCTCCAGGGAGACCTGGATTCAAATAAATATTTTTTGTAGATTTTCCCTAGAATGACCACTTTTCTGAGAATACACACCAATACAGATCTCTCTGTAGATTCTGTATTGCAGTTATAAGTATTTCAAGTATTTCAGTCAAGTATTTATACCATTGATAGACTTTTCATACCATGGACCAAAATAAGGTAATTTTGTTTTTTTACACAGTCACACAATATGTGGTATGGAAAAGTACACTCTTAGGAGCTTTATCTTGGCAGATTATCTGTCTATCTAGTAAAACTCACTGATTCAGGTCCACCTCCACCCTCTGGTGGTATGGATGACTTGATAGTATGTCTCCAGAGAAACCTAGATTCAAATAAAGGTCCTAACTATCAAATTACTATTGGCAGAATTAGGTGTTTTTGGCTGGGGGTCAAAATGATCCCAAATTAACTTTTTAAAACATCTATATTGATACAGAAACACTAAACAATGATTTATATTTATTATGAACAAAGGGTTAACTCATATCGCAACATCTTACTAAACCACACGTGCCTGCCTTCCTCAGATCGCCTTCCACACAGGCTCTGAGAAAGGCACACGCTGAAACTTGTGTGTGGTTTAGCAACATGCTGCTACATACACAAAGCTTCAATTGCAAATCATATTCAAGTGAGTGCTGGACCTTTTTTCATTCTTCTCAGACATATTTTCACCATCCCTTGGTGTCTCAGACACAACATCTTGAGTTTACTGCAGGGTTTAGTCTTCTACGACAGACCGTTGTTTATTATCGGTGCCTGAAGTGAAATGGATTGTACCAAGGTGCTACAGATGTAGGATCTTAATTTGAGCCAGTTTGCTACAGCAGGAATACTGTAGCAACAGGAAATGCAAATTATGTGGATTATAATTCATGGACATTTTTGTAGGGGTTGATACAAGAAAGTTATCTTGCATCAGGATCCTACATCTGTATTAGAATTCGAGTTGACTATCAAGAGCTCAATTGTTGGTATCATTATTGCAATTAAATCAGAAAAGAACACAGTTTGAACACAGCTTATCTTTCTTTCAAGTATCCCCTAACTATGAGGGTAATCCAGAATGCCTGAATTCAAATGGGAAATTCATATTGTGTTCAAAGCAGCGCACTGTTAAGAAGTGTTATTAAAAGATTCAAGAAACACGTGCAGTAATTATAAGGAAGGCTATACAACTAAACCTGCCAACAAACTATATATTACCCTTGTTAGGGTTGGTGAATTAATCATAGCATTTCACTCTCTAATTGACAGCACTAGAGGACAGATGGTTGATATCTTCTGAAGCTAAGGGGTATACGCTTTCCAATTTGCCTCACGGGGGGTGGGGGGTCAAATGTTATCTTTAGCTATTTCTGAGTGTGTGTATGACATCCTTTTAGGAGTATTTTGTTGCACATATTGGTGTAATGTTCATGATGAAATATTAAAACTAAAGCAAGGCCAAAGGAGCCAGTGCCATCTCATATTCTCTGTGAGCCTGACTGGCCGTCACACACCCAGGTATGTGTAACGGCTGTCGTAGTCGTTCTCCTCCTCAGACGAGGAGGAGCATGGATCGGACCAAGATGCGGATTGGTAAGTATTCATTATTTAATGGAAAAACAACAAACACTACAAAATACAAAAACCAACAAACGTGACTAACCCGAAACAGTCCTGTGTGGCCCAAACACTGACACAGGAACAAACACCCACAAAACACAAGTGAAACCCTGGCTGCCTTAGTATGATTCTCAATCAGGGACAACGATTGACAGCTGTCTCTGATTGAGAATCATACCAGGCCGAACACAAAATCCCAACATAGAAAATCAAACCTAGACCAACCCACCCAACTCACGCCCTGACCAACTAAAACAAATACATGACAAAGGAAAACAGGTCAGGAACGTGACAGTATGCCCTTTTCTCTGTGAGTCTGACTGGCCGTCACACACCCAGCTATGTCCCTTTCTCTGTGAGTCTGACTGGCCGTCACACACCCAGCTATGCCCTTTTCTCTGTGAGTCTGACTGGCCGTCACACACCCAGCTATGCCCTTTTCTCTGTGAGTCTGACTGGCCGTCACACACCCAGATATGCCCTTTTCTCTGTGAGTCTGACTGGCCGTCACACACCCAGCTATGCCCTTTTCTCTGTGAGCCTGACTGGCCCTCACACACCCAGCTATGCCCTTTTCTCTGTGAGTGTGACTGGCCGTCACACACCCAGCTATGCCCTTTTCTCTGTGAGCCTGACTGGCTGTCACACACCCAGCTATGCCCTTTTCTCTGTGAGCCTGACTGGCCGTCACACACCCAGCTATGCCCTTTTCTCTGAGTCTGACTGGCCGTCACACACCCAGATATGCCCTTTTCTCTGTGAGCCTGACTGGCCGTCACACACCCAGCTATGCCCTTTTCTCTGCGAGTGTGACTGGCCGTCACACACCCAGCTATGCCCTTTTCTCTGTGAAACTGACTGGCCGTCACACACCCAGCTATGCCCTTTTCTCTGTGAGTCTGACTGGCCGTCACACACCCAGCTATGCCCTTTTCTCTGTGAGTCTGACTGGCCGTCACACACCCAGGTATGCCCTTTTCTCTGTGAGCCTGACTGGCCGTCACACACCCAGCTATGGACCTTTTCTCTGTGAGCCTGACTGGCCGTCACACACCCAGGTATGCCCTTTTCTCTGTGAGCCTGACTGGCCGTCACACACCCAGCTATGCACTTTTCTCTGTGAAACTGACTGGCCGTCACACACCCAGCTATGCCCTTTTCTCTGTGAGCCTGACTGGCCGTCACACACCCAGCTATGCCCTTTTCTCTGTGAGCCTGACTGGCCGTCACACACCCAGCTATGCCCTTTTCTCTGTGAGCCTGACTGGCCGTCACACACCCAGCTATGCCCTTTTCTCTGTGAGCCTGACTGGCCGTCACACACCCAGCTATGCCCTTTTCTCTGTGAGCCTGACTGGCCGTCACACACCCAGCTATGCCCTTTTCTCTGTGAGCCTGACTGGCCGTCACACACCCAGCTATGCCCTTTTCTCTGTGAGTCTGACTGGCCGTCACACACCCAGGTATGCCCTTTTCTCTGTGAGTCTGACTGGCCGTCACACACCCAGGTATAACCTTTTCTCTGTGAGTCTGACTGGCCGTCACACACCCAGATATGCCCTTTTCTCTGTGAGTCTGACTGGCCGTCACACACCCAGCTATGCCCTTTTCTCTGTGAGCCTGACTGGCCCTCACACACCCAGCTATGCCCTTTTCTCTGTGAGCCTGACTGGCTGTCACACACCCAGCTATGCCCTTTTCTCTGTGAGCCTGACTGGCTGTCACACACCCAGCTATGCCCTTTTCTCTGTGAGCCTGACTGGCCGTCACACACCCAGCTATGCCCTTTTCTCTGAGTCTGACTGGCCGTCACACACCCAGATATGCCCTTTTCTCTGTGAGCCTGACTGGCCGTCACACACCCAGCTATGCCCTTTTCTCTGCGAGTGTGACTGGCCGTCACACACCCAGCTATGCCCTTTTCTCTGTGAAACTGACTGGCCGTCACACACCCAGCTATGCCCTTTTCTCTGTGAGTCTGACTGGCCGTCACACACCCAGCTATGCCCTTTTCTCTGTGAGTCTGACTGGCCGTCACACACCCAGGTATGCCCTTTTCTCTGTGAGCCTGACTGGCCGTCACACACCCAGCTATGGACCTTTTCTCTGTGAGCCTGACTGGCCGTCACACACCCAGGTATGCCCTTTTCTCTGTGAGCCTGACTGGCCGTCACACACCCAGCTATGCCCGTTTCTCTGTGAAACTGACTGGCCGTCACACACCCAGCTATGCCCTTTTCTCTGTGAGCCTGACTGGCCGTCACACACCCAGCTATGCCCTTTTCTCTGTGAGCCTGACTGGCCGTCACACACCCAGCTATGCCCTTTTCTCTGTGAGCCTGACTGGCCGTCACACACCCAGCTATGCCCTTTTCACTGTGAGCCTGACTGGCCGTCACACACCCAGCTATGCCCTTTTCTCTGTGAGCCTGACTGGCCGTCACACACCCAGCTATGCCCTTTTCTCTGTGAGCCTGACTGGCCGTCACACACCCAGGTATGCCCTTTTCTCTGTGAGTCTGACTGGCCGTCACACACCCAGGTATGCCCTTTTCTCTGTGAGTCTGACTGGCCGTCACACACCCAGGTATGCCCTTTTCTCTGTGAGTCTGACTGGCCGTCACACACCCAGGTATGCCCTTTTCTCTGTGAGTCTGACTGGCCGTCACACACCCAGGTATGCCCTTTTCTCTGTGAGCCTGACTGGCCGTCACACACCCAGATATGCCCTTTTCTCTGTGAGCCTGACTGGCCGTCACACACCCAGCTATGGCCTTTTCTCTGTGAGTGTGACTGGCCGTCACACACCCAGGTATGCCATTTTCTCTGTGAGTCTGACTGGCCGTCACACACCCAGCTATGCCCTTTTCTCTGTGAGCCTGACTGGCCGTCACACACCCAGGTATGCCCTTTTCTCTGTGAAACTGACTGGCCGTCACACACCCAGGTATGCCCTTTTCTCTGTGAGTCTGACTGGCCGTCACACACCCAGGTATGCCCTTTTCTCTGTGAGCCTGACTGGCCGTCACACACCCAGGTATGCCCTTTTCTCTGTGAGCCTGACTGGCCGTCACACACCCAGCTATGCCCTTTTCTCTGTGAGTGTGACTGGCCGTCACACACCCAGGTATGCCCTTTTCTCTGTGAGTCTGACTGGCCGTCACACACCCAGCTATGCCCTTTTCTCTGTGAGTCTGACTGGCCGTCACACACCCAGCTATGCCCTTTTCTCTGTGAGCCTGACTGGCCGTCACACACCCAGCTATGCCCTTTTCTCTGTGAGTCTGACTGGCCGTCACACACCCAGATATGCCCTTTTCTCTGTGAGTCTGACTGGCCGTCACACACCCAGCTATGCCCTTTTCTCTGTGAGCCTGACTGGCCCTCACACACCCAGCTATGCCCTTTTCTCTGCGAGTGTGACTGGCCGTCACACACCCAGCTATGCCCTTTTCTCTGTGAGCCTGACTGGCTGTCACACACCCAGCTATGCCCTTTTCTCTGTGAGCCTGACTGGCCATCACACACCCAGCTATGCCCTTTTCTCTGAGTCTGACTGGCCGTCACACACCCAGATATGCCCTTTTCTCTGTGAGCCTGACTGGCCGTCACACACCCAGCTATGCCCTTTTCTCTGCGAGTGTGACTGGCCGTCACACACCCAGCTATGCCCTTTTCTCTGTGAAACTGACTGGCCGTCACACACCCAGCTATGCCCTTTTCTCTGTGAGTCTGACTGGCCGTCACACACCCAGCTATGCCCTTTTCTCTGTGAGTCTGACTGGCCGTCACACACCCAGGTATGCCCTTTTCTCTGTGAGCCTGACTGGCCGTCACACACCCAGCTATGGACCTTTTCTCTGTGAGCCTGACTGGCCGTCACACACCCAGGTATGCCCTTTTCTCTGTGAGCCTGACTGGCCGTCACACACCCAGCTATGCCCTTTTCTCTGTGAAACTGACTGGCCGTCACACACCCAGCTATGCCCTTTTCTCTGTGAAACTGACTGGCCGTCACACACCCAGCTATGCCCTTTACTCTGTGAGCCTGACTGGCCGTCACACACCCAGCTATGCCCTTTTCTCTGAGTCTGACTGGCCGTCACACACCCAGCTATGCCCTTTTCTCTGTGAGTCTGACTGGCCGTCACACACCCAGCTATGCCCTTTTCTCTGTGAGCCTGACTGGCCGTCACACACCCAGCTATGCCCTTTTCTCTGTGAGCCTGACTGGCCGTCACACACCCAGCTATGCCCTTTTCTCTGTGAGCCTGACTGGCCGTCACACACCCAGCTATGCCCTTTTCTCTGTGAGCCTGACTGGCCGTCACACACCCAGCTATGCCCTTTTCTCTGTGAGCCTGACTGGCCGTCACACACCCAGCTATGCCCTTTTCTCTGTGAGCCTGACTGGCCGTCACACACCCAGGTATGCCCTTTTCTCTGTGAGTCTGACTGGCCGTCACACACCCAGGTATGCCCTTTTCTCTGTGAGTCTGACTGGCCGTCACACACCCAGGTATGCCCTTTTCTCTGTGAGTCTGACTGGCCGTCACACACCCAGGTATGCCCTTTTCTCTGTGAGCCTGACTGGCCGTCACACACCCAGATATGCCCTTTTCTCTGTGAGCCTGACTGGCCGTCACACACCCAGCTATGGCCTTTTCTCTGTGAGTGTGACTGGCCGTCACACACCCAGGTATGCCATTTTCTCTGTGAGTCTGACTGGCCGTCACACACCCAGCTATGCCCTTTTCTCTGTGAGTCTGACTGGCCGTCACACACCCAGCTATGCCCTTTTCTCTGTGAGCCTGACTGGCCGTCACACACCCAGGTATGCCCTTTTCTCTGTGAAACTGACTGGCCGTCACACACCCAGGTATGCCCTTTTCTCTGTGAGCCTGACTGGCCGTCACACACCCAGGTATGCCCTTTTCTCTGTGAGCCTGACTGGCCGTCACACACCCAGCTATGCCCTTTTCTCTGTGAGTGTGACTGGCCGTCACACACCCAGGTATGCCCTTTTCTCTGTGAGTCTGACTGGCCGTCACACACCCAGCTATGCCCTTTTCTCTGTGAGTCTGACTGGCCGTCACACACCCAGCTATGCCCTTTTCTCTGTGAGTCTGACTGGCCGTCACACACCCAGGTATGCCCTTTTCTCTGTGAGCCTGACTGGCCGTCACACACCCAGATATGCCCTTTTCTCTGTGAGTCTGACTGGCCGTCACACACCCAGGTATGCCCTTTTCACTGCATCAATTGGTGAGTACATTTAATGGACCATTTAAACTTGGATGCAGTTAGGATTACCAGTGGTGGGACTAAAAAGGGCACTCCTATCAGAATAAGCCAGCCTGCCCTTTCCCTGGAAAGAAGCCAGTCTCCACTCTCTATTGTGGGAATGACATTCCACTTTATAAGGAGGGGTGATCAATTGCCCCACTGCTTGTCTTTTTGCATTCATGCCAGCTCAGTGCTCGGAATGAGATGCCCATTCTTAAATAAGGGCATTTAGTTAATTGTGAGGCAGAGAAAGCAGACTGGCATTTGTCTGGTGCGATGCAGAGCATAATCATCTGGATCGGAGGCTGAGGAGCGGAGACAAGGGCCATTATGTGCTGCCGGTGTGGACCCTTCAGGAGGAAATGACACAGAGAGCTCAGACTGAACGAGTAACGATCAAACACTCCTTGGCGACATCATGAAATAAAAGATTCCAAATTAAAAACGTACAACCAAGGCCGAATTGATGGCCTTGCTAAGCTCCGAGCATGCCACTCCACCCCGGCCCGATATTAAGGAACAGTAATTAATCAAAGTTTTATACTTTTAATTGAACTTTAGGTTCGTTGAGAATGAGAGAGAGTGATGATTTCCACATTATGCTGGAGACAATTAGCCGAGTGTCAAGTGGGTTGTATTATTATTCTTAATCCCTCCCTCTTCAGAGCGGGGCCGGTCAAACACTATATATACACAAAAGTATGTGGACACCACTTCAAATTATTTCAGCCACAAATTACACCGTTGCTGACAGGTGTATAAAACTGAGCACTCAGCCATGCGATCTCCATAGACAAACATTGGCAGTAGAATGGCCTTACTGAAGAGCTCAGTGACTTCCAACGTGGCACCGTCATAGGATGCCACCTTTCCAACAAGTCAGTGTGTCAAATTTCTGCCCTGCTAGAGCTGCACAAAAGCATAAGATCACTATGCGCAATGCCAAGCATCAGCTGGAGTGGTGTAAAGCTCATCGCCATTGGACTCTGGAGCAGTGGAAATGCGTTCTCTGGAGTGATGAATCACTCTTCACCATCTGGCAGTCTGACGGATGAATTTGGGTTTGGCGGATGCCAGGAGAACGCTACCTGCCCGAATGCATATTGCCAACTGACAAGTTTGGTGGAGGAAGAATAATGGTCTGGGGCTGTTTTTCACGGTTCGGTCTAGGCTCCTTAGTTCCAGTGAAGGTAAATATTAACGCTACAACATACAATGATATTCTAGACGATTCTGTACTTTGTGGCAACAGTTTGGGGAAGGGTTTTTCCTGTTTCAGCATGACAATGCCCCCGTGTACAAAGTGAGGTCCATACAGAAATGGTTTGTCGAGATCGGTGGGGAAGAACTTGACTGGCCTGCACATAGTCCTGACCTCAAGACCATCGAACACACTTGGGATGAATTGGAATGCCGACTGCGAGCCAGGCCTAATCGCTCAATATCAGTGCCCATCCTCACTAATGCACTTGTGGCTCAATGGAAGCAAGTCCCCGCAGCAATGTACCAACATCTAGTGGAAAACCTTCCCAGAAGAGTGGAAGCTGTTATAGCAGCAACGGGGGGACCAACTACATATTAATGCCCATGATTTTGAAATGACATGTTCGAAGAGCAGGTGTCCACATAATTTTGGTCATGTAGTGTATTTCGTTACAAAACACTTGGTGGAAAGCGGAGGTTTCGGGTATCTGGGAGAAGTGGGAGGTCATGGTGGTTGGTTTGACCTGCTGGGTGAAAATGGTGTCCAGTGTATTTGGAAGAATAGGGAAAGGGATATTTGGCCTTGCTACATGTATGACACGTGATCCATACCTGATTTACAGATCAAATTACTTCTTTAGCCAGTCTATATTTTCATTGCCAAAAAGGTCTTGATTAGTGTGTAGGGCGCTGTCTATGGTGCTGATAGAGCGCAATGGAAATTTTGTGCCAACCTGCAACTTCCTTGTCAAACACCCTCAATGGTTTCGATATCTGAACTTTTATGTTTATTGTGGTATAGCATGATATAAGCAGAATACCATATAATTCCAAAGCAAGAACCAAATGACGCCCCTGGGTATCGCTACATGTCGGTATGTTTCATCATAGAAATATATTCAATTCTATGCTTTTCCTGGTAGACTATTGCTTTTCCTGGTTGTAAATGAACCTGTACGTATTGGAAACGTGTTTATGGTAGGCCGGCATTGCTTAATTCAGTGGTTCCCAAACTTTTTATAGTCCCTTACCCCTTCAAACGTTCAACCTCCAGCTGCGTACCCCCTCTCGCACCAGGGTCAGCGCACTCTCAAATGTTTTTTTGCCATCATTGTAAGCCTGCCACACATACACTATACGATAAGAATAAGTGTGAGTTTTTGTCACAACCCGGCTCGTGGGAAGTGACAAAGAGCTCTTATAGGACCAAGGTACAAATAATAATATAACAATAATCAATATTTTTACTCTTTATTTAACCATCTTACATATAAAACCTTATTTGTTCATAGAATATTGTGAATAACTCACCACAGGTTAGTGAGAAGGGTATGCATGAAAGGATGCACATAGATCTGCAATGTTGGGTTGTATTGGAGAGTCTCAGTCTTAAATCATTTTCCACACACAGTCTGTGCCTGTATTTAGTTTTCATGCTAGTGAGGGCTGGGAATCCACTCTTACATAGGTACATGGTTGCAAAGGACATCAAATCCAGAACCGCTTGTTGCAATTTCGCTGAGGCCCTCTTGTTCAGATATCAATAAGTGGACTGGAGGCAGGGGATGAAAGGGATAACCGAATCCAGTTGTTTGTGTCATCCGTTTCGGGAAAGTACCTGCGTAATTGCGCACCCAACTCACTCAGATGCTTCACTATATCACATTTGACATTGTCCGTAAGCTTGAGTTAATTTGTGTGTTTGAGTGTGGGCCTGTATAGGAAAGTGGGCCTGTATATGTTTGAAGTGGGCCTGTTTATTTGGCAAGACAGCTGGGCATGGTTGCATCTCACTGTAGCTGGCTGTATTTTGCTTATCTGAACCTCCATTAGCCTTTGTTTACTGTTAATGTAACTAAATATACAGGTGACTTTGTCATGTCTTTATCAATCTGATATTCTGATATTTTGTTTAGAGGCCTATAGTAGGCCTACTTTTGTTTTGTTCTGTTCATTCATTCGTTCGTATTGGCAGTTGTGTCAGTATTCTAAGCCAAACTTCTATTCAGTATTTTAGTCTTGCATGAATAACTAGGCTACTACTTTCAGCATTTAGTTTGCATTATTTGGTAAGACAGCTGTGTGTATGGCTGCATTCACATAGGCTGTTTGCAATAGGTGAATTGCCCTTAATATCTTGTAGCCTATTTTCATTGCCAAATAGACCTTGCTTGTTGTCCATTGTGCTGATACAGCACAGCGGAGATGGGGTACAGATTTTGTGCCAACCTGTCACTTCAAAAGCACTCAATGGTCTTGGAGTCTCAGCATTTGAACTTAATATTAATTGTGGTATAGTGTGATATAAGGAGAATACAATATAATTCCAATTCAAGAAACACCCAAAAATTGTGCCCCTCACTAATTTAATCTGCTCCCTTAGACTTGACGCCAGGATAAAATGACTGTCTGCTTGGCTTGGTAAGTTATATCGACCGAATAATCCTTTCTACCCTCGTTGCATCAAATATTGCATAAAATGTGCTGCTGAGACAAGTACATTTTCAAACAACGGCGGCCAAAAAAGTCCAAACCTTTTGCAATCCCACTTTCAGACTAAGTCAGGCGCCCATGAGTGCAAGATATTGTAACGATCGTTTTTGGGTGAGAGAGTGGACCAAGGCGCAGCGGGTGATGAATACATAATGATTTATTTGACAAGACGAACACTGACACGAAATACACTATATAATTACAAAATAACAAACGCACGTAGACAGACCTGAACTAACGAACTTACATATACACGAAGAACGCATGAACAGGAACAGACTATATAAAATGAACGAACAAACCGAAACAGTCCCGTGTGGTGCATAGACACAGACACGGAAGACAACCACCCACAACAATCAATGTGAAAACAACTACCTTAATATGGCTCTCAATCAGAGGAAATGAAAACCACCTGCCTCTAATTGAGAACCATATCAGGTCACCCTTTAACAAACATAGAAACACATAACATAGACTACCCACCCAAACTCACGCCCTGACCGTCAAACACATACAAAATAACAGAAAACCGGTCAGGAACGTGACAGATATAGTCAGTGCAGATAGTCCAGGTTACCATTAATTAACTATTTAACAGTATTATAGCTTGGGGGTAGAAGCGATCTCAGAGCCTGTTGGACCGAGAGCCGATGCTTCGGTACCGTTTGACGGACAGTAGCAGAGTGAACAGTCTATGGCTTCTAAAAGGTCCTGGATGGCAGGGAGCTCGGCCTCAGTGATGTACTGGGCTGTTCACACCGCCCTCTGTAGCACTTTGTGGTCGAGGGAGGTGCATTTGCCAAACCAAGCTGTAATGCAGTCAGTTAAGATGCTCTCGGTGATGCAACTGTTAAACTTTTAAAGTGGACTTCATCAGGATCAATATAATGTCAATCATTTGTGTGTGAAAATAGAGTAGTTCATATTAAATAATTGGTCCCTACACAGCACATCATTTTCTTTTGTCTGGGTCTTGTTCAAAAGGGCACATCACTGCAAACATTTTTATAATAAAAAAATATGTTTCCTTTTGGACCAGTCCAAGTAGTCCCTCCCTGTTTGTCTGTTTTCTTCCATTTGCTGGCTACACATATCAGGAATCAAGGTAAGACCCAAGTGCAGACTGTGTGAAGAACAATGTTTATTGTAACCACAGGAGCAGGCAAACGACAGGTTAAGGCAGGCAGGGGTTGATAATCCAGAGCAGAGGCCAAGGTACAGGACGGCAGGCAGGCTCAGGGTCAGGTCAGGCAGGGGTTGATAATCCAGAGCAGAGGCCAAGGTACAGGACGGCAGGCAGGCTCAGGGTCAGGTCAGGCAGGGGTTGATAATCCAGAGCAGAGGCCAAGGTACAGGACGGCAGGCAGGCTCAGGGTCAGGTCAGGCAGAGGTTGAAAATCCAGAGATGGCGCAAAGGTACAGGACAGCAGGCAGGCTCAGAGACAAGCAAAAGTCAGGCAGGCGGGTACAGGGTCAGGACAGGCAAAGGTCAAAAACCAGGAGGACGATGGAAAAATAGCAACTAGGGACAACCAGGCGCTGACACACAGGCCTCCTAATTGTCCCTAGAATTTCTAAGTAAACAGCTGGAGGCAGGGCTTTCTCCTATAGATCTCCATTTTTATGGAATGGTCTACCTACCCATGTGAGAGACGCAGACTCGGTCTCAACTTTTAAGTCTTTACTGAAGACTCATCTCTTCAGTGGGTCATATGATTGAGTGTAGTCTGGTCCAGGAGTGTGAAGGTAAACGGAAAGGCTCTGGAGCAACGAACCGCCCTTGCTGTCTCTGCCTGGCCGGTTCCCCTCTCTCTACTGGGATTCTCTGCCTCTAACCCTATTACAGGGGCTGAGTCACTGGCTTACTGGTGCTCTTTCATGCCGTCCCTAGGAGGGGTGCGTCACTTGAGTGGGTTGAGTCACTGACGTGATCTTCCTGTCTGGGTTGGCGCCCCCCCGTTGGGTTGTGCCGTGGTGGAGATCTTTGTGGGCTATACTCGGCCTTGTCTCAGGATGGTAAGTTGGTGGTTGAAGATATCCCTCTAGTGGTGTTGGGGCTATGCTTTGGCAAAGTGGCTGGGGTTATATCCTTCCTGTTTGGCCCTGTCCGGGGGTATCATCGGATGGGGCCACAGTGTCTCCTGACCCCTCCTGTCTCAGCCTCCAGTATTTATGCTGCAGTAGTTTATGTGTCGGGGGGCTAGGGTCAGTTTGTTATATCTGGAGTACTTCTCATCCGGTGTCCCGTGTGAATTTAAGTATGCTCTCTCTAATTCTCTCTTTCTTTCTCTCTCTCGGAGGACCTGAGCCCTAGGACCATGCCTCAGGACTACCTGGCATGATGACTCCTTGCTGTCCCCAGTCCACCTGGCCGTGCTGCTGCTCCAGTTTCAACTGTTCTGCCTGCGGCTATGGAACCCTGACCTGTTCACCGGACGTGCTACCTGTCCCAGACCTGCTGTTTTCAACTCTCTAGAGACCGCAGGAGCGGTAGAGATACTCTTAATGATCGGCTATGAAAAGCCAACTGACATTTACTCCTGAGGTGCTGACTTGCTGCACCCTCGACAACTACTGTGATTATTATTATTTGACCATGCTGGTCATTTATGAACATTTGAACATCTTGGCCATGTTCTGTTATAATCTCCACTCGGCACAGCCAGAAGAGGACTGGCCACCCCTCATAGCCTGGTTCCGCTCTAGGTTTCTTCCTAGGTTTTGGCCTTTCTAGGGAGTTTTTCCTAGCCACCGTGCTTCTACACCTGCATTGCTTGCTGTTTGGGGTTTTAGGCTGGGTTTCTGTACAGCACTTTGAGATATCAGCTGATGTAAGAAGGGCTATATAAATACATTTGATTTGATTTGAGCCAAACCACTGGTATGCTTGAACAAACAAGACAAACTGGCAACCAACAGACAGAAAACACAGGTATAAATACACAGGGGATAATGGGGAAGATGGGCGACACCTGGAGAGGGGTGGAGACAAGCACAAGTACAGGTGAAACAGATCAGGGCGTGACAACACAGCACATTTCCAATCACGTTTTCAACGCTCACATTGTTAACAATTTCATCGTACATATGGGACCATTTAAAAGTGTCATTCAAAAACACTTGAAAGTGTTAGTTTCCCAACATTATGGATGTTTAAAATTTGATTTGTAAAAGTGCCAATCAATCAGTCAAGAACAATTTGTAGTGTTAGTGTCCCATTTCAGAGTTTCCACATTAGTGACTCTTCCATTGTTTCCACTGTACAAGAAATAATGGCCTGACAACAGTATTGGCACTAGCGTTGTCTGACTCAATGCCTCCTTTCATAACATATACTGTAACAGTTGCATATGATTGACTTAATGCTTTAACATCTTTCTGAAGTGGGGCCCAGAAAGGTTGGTCATATATATAGTAACTTCAGATCAAGTCAATTGTCTATTATGGCTGAGTTTGAAAAGCACCTCAACATAAAATGTAAAAAATCCTTTGTCTTTCGCAAACATTTCTATTTAATTTTTGAATTCAAAAGTGAAATAGAAATCATTGTGAAAGATTAAGCAGGAGAGAGAGCAGGGAAAGAATAAATTATTAATTATCTCAAAAAGTTTTGACCTAGTAAAAAATAAATCAATAAGAAAAGTACATTTGGAACTTGCGAGCCAGATATCAGTACTAAGTCGCAATGCCTTGAGGATCGATCCTCACCAGCACAAAATTGCATCTGCCTTAGAGAATAAATAAAAGGATTAAAGCATGTATAATCTGATTAAGGAAGTAACTGTTTGCCTCTGCAGTAGCTTAGAAGACTTTACCCAGCTAGCATATAACGTTCTGAGAACCACCCGTTTCTTAGAGCTTGGTGATAGTGTGGTTGTCTAATGGTTATTTTACATACAACCTTCCCACACATTTCTGGGAATGGTACAGGATAGTGGTTTGGCCGTGAAACATTCTCAGCATGTTCATGGAACTTGACAAATAACTTAATTTTCTTGGTATTTCATTACTTTAACAGAACGTTTCCTAAAAGTTCAAACATGGTTACATTTCATTTACATTTTGGCAATGTTCTAGGAACATTCTCCAACTGGTTTGACATTGAGAATGTTCTCAAATAGTTCAGAGAATGTTAAGAAACCGTTCTTCTTTGGGAATTTCAGTACTTCAACCATTTGCTAATGGTTTCCTCATTGTTGAATTTAAATGAATGTTCTCAATTTGTTCCAAGAACGTTAGGAAATAATGTTCTTCTGTGGGAATTTCAGTACTTCAGCATAACATTGTTTTAAAAGTTTCTTCATTGGTCTATGTAAAGGCATGTTCTAAAATTGTTCTAGGTACGTTAAACAACTTTCCATAAAAACCACAAGAAAACTTTAGTAACACACAGAGAACGTTCTAAAAATGTTATTTAAAAACATAAATTCCGTACTCAGAACATTAAGAAAACTTTCAATAAAAACCACAAAAAAACTTCAGTAATGTTCAGAGAATGTTCTAAGAACGTTATTTAAAAACATGTACGCTCTCTCTATCCTCTATCTTGTTAAGTGTGTTCAGTTGTGTTGGTTGCGCCCAGTAATTGGCCACACCCAATCTTAATGAGTGCTTGTTTACTTTCAAATGGGGTCTGTTTGAATAGACTAAAATGAACAGCTTTGTGGTATGCTAGCTTCATCCTGGTGGAGCAGTGAACTAATTCCATGGATGGACAACAGAGGATTATAGGTTCAAATTTCACTGATGCTGTGTCACAATAAAAAAATACATGTGTTTGCATTATTAATGGCTAAATTAGTTAATTTCCATGTGTCATATATGTTAACCCAAAATAAGCTAGTGTTGTTATTAAATGTCCTATTGAAACACTCAGTGAAAGTTTTAAGGAAGCTATTCAAAAACCTACATTTCTGTTCTCAGAGCATTAATAAAACCTCCCAGGAAAGCTTTCAGCGAACCATTAGTAAATGGTCTCAGAACCTCCCAAAATGTTCACTTCCGTTCTCAGAACGTTAAAAAACCTTTCTGTTTCACCGGTCAGGAAAGGTATGGCTTCGTTCCCAGAACCAATGGGAAACCAAAAACGTACATTCCCACAACTTCCAAGGAACCAAAGGTGCTAGCTGGGTACTCACTGAAGAGACGTATAGACAGCTAAAGCAGACAGCCAATCCTGACACCCTCTACAATAGAGGAAAACCTTTCCAGGCAGGAGAAATGTCACGAGGGGATGCCATGTAGGAAGTCAGCCATGAAAGTATACTCTGGTCATACAGACAACCAACAGAGCCTGAGAGACAACAAAGCAACAGACAATTAAGCAATGTGTTTGTTTCTACTCCTGTCACTCCTAGCTTATGCTGTGTTCACACTGTCTGGGCCCCTTTCTGGACTGTATCCTAGCAGAAAGGCTAGGTCAACATGGAGCTTGTAGAGTCTACAGTAGTAGCAATATGTAATACTTATCAGCAAAACCAATACAGCAAGTTATCACCGCACAATTTATTACTGGGAGTCTGTCAGTAAATTTAGACTGGAAATTGGCAAATTCAAATCTATTGTAATGCCCAGTCTCTGAACATGTTGAATCATTCAAATTCAGAGGGCTCCTGAGTGTTGCAGCTGTCTAAGGCACTGCATCTCAGTGCAAGAGGCAACACTACAGTCCCTGGTTCGAATCCAGGCTGTATCATATCTGGCCGTGATTGGGAGTCCCATAGGGTGGCGTACAATTGGCCCTGCGTCGTCCGGGTTTGGCTGGGGTAGGCCGTCATTGTAAATAAGAATTTGCTCTTAACTGATTTGCCTAGTTAAATAAAGTTAAAATAAACCAAAAAATGTGGAGCATTGTGTGATATTTATTTTGGTCGGTGATGATCTTGGTGCTTCCTTACATGTTCATGAAGTTCACTGCTCAGAAACGGCCGGGCTATAGGGTCAAATCATTTATATTGTTAGCTTCTGGATCTGGATGGAGGTTTTGTCTGAGTATTTCAATTGTTGGACTTGACCTTGTCAAACACAGAGTAAGAGATTGATCAATTTGTGCGCTCTCCCTGTAGTAACTAGTTACACTTCGATACACAGAGTAATAGTTCCACAACACTACTGCACTGCCAATCGCTACAGTGAAAATCAGGCTGGATATCAGACAATCTGTTACTGTCAGCTGTCAAAACGCACTTGGCAGATGTGCTGTGAATGAACAATTTAGAGGCACTTCACAGCCTGGGCAAGTATTCGATCTGGCGGACGACTTTCAGTAAGACTTTACAATAGGGGTAAATGTGTAATACTGAGCATTAACTAGCATGTACTGTATGTATAGCTACTTTTCCTTTTGGATTGACGTTTATGGGTATGAATCCTTTAAGCATGTTACATTTTACAAACTCACTTTTTCTAGGCGGGGTGTGTGTGCAAGGGTTTTGTGAAGGTTTGTGCAGTATTCATAGGCTTCTGTCTGTCACTGTTATGGTTAAATAGTTTGGTTATTGTGTAAGTGAAATGGATTGTAATTATGGATATGAATGTCATTCTCCTCATGTTTCACAAGGTTGGACATCACATCGCAGCACAGCAGAGCACAGTAGAGTACACTGCAGTACAATACAGCAGAGTAGAGTTCTGTACAGTCCAATGCACTCTACTCTACTGTACTGCACTGTATTGTACTGTACTCACTGTACTGTATTGTACTGTACTCACTGTACTGTACTGTACTCACTGTACTGTGCTGTACTCACTGTACTGTATTGTACTGTACTCACTGTACTGTACTGTACTCACTGTACTGTGCTGTACTCACTGTACTGTATTGTACTGTACTGTGCTGTACTATACTGTGCTATCCAAACTTGTGAAACATACTGTACGTTTATGATAAGTCCAGATTTGTTCCGGTCCGGTCTGTCTGTGGACGTTAACATCAAGGCCAGGGTGGACTGGCCATGTATTTCTGATTTGAATACTTTTTTATCCTTTTAATACTTTTTATCCAGGAATCAAAGCCTTTACCTATGCCTGTTTTTTTAAGATGGAAAATGGTTGAAAAATGTGTCTATGCCTTCATTTCCCCAAAATTTAGCAAAATTTAGATTCTTAGCTTTCATTCAACCCCCAATTTGAAATGCTGCTATGAATTTCACATGTTGGTGCTGATGGGTCCTTAACCCCTTACTGTTTTGATGTCAAGATACCCAAGGTAAGGCTGTGGAGAGTTGTTCCTGTGGACCAATCATACGACTGCTTCAAGCATAGTGGAGAGGACCAATGATAATACTGCTTCAAGCATAGAGGAGAGGACCAATTATAAGACTGCTTCAAGCATAGAGGAGAGGACCAATTATAAGACTGCTTCAAGCATAGAGGAGAGGACCAATTATAAGACTGCTTCAAGCATAGAGGAGAGGACCAATTATAAGACTGCTTCAAGCATAGAGGAGAGGACCAATGATAACACTTCTTCAAAAATAGAGGAGAGGACCAATGATAACACTTCTTCAAGCATAGCGGAGAGGACCAATGATAAGACTTATTCAAGCATAGTGGAGAGGACCAATGATAATACTGCTTCAAGCATAGTGGAGGGGACCAATGTCCACATTCAAGAATTACTGGTATGATTGTTGTCTTTTACCAGATCCTCCAAGATGTTAGATTCCACTAAGAATCATTATAAAAATAACACAGCAAAAGCTCTACATCAAACCAGGAGCCTATATAACTTTCATTCTTGATCAGGCCTTATGCTAGACCAGTGAACCCATTCCAGAACAGAAATACAGACACGAAAAGGGAAATAGTTTGTGAAGACTGGAAGCCAAAGGCATGTATGGTATCTGGCGTTTGGAATTGGACATCTGTTGCCTTGTGACCTGTGCTATTCAGTCAAGAGGCACTCATCCACTACACATTGGATGTTTTCAGCTCACTAGGCCTCGACCATGGGCAGGGATGATCGATATGCCCCTCTTTAACTGCTTCACCTCACAACTGTCTCTTCCTGCAGCTCAGAGACGGGATGGCTTGCAATGGGGGAAAGGTAAAGAAAGTTGAAAGGTGAAATGTTTTTGGTCTGACAGAAGTGAAATGCCATCATATCTGACTTTCTCTCCACCACTCCTTATTTCTCTCTTCTACCTTCTTTGTTGTGTTCATTCGTGTCCCACATGTTTTTGTCTCGCAGTAGCAGAATAGGTTTCTCCTCTTTCCGTGTCAACGATTTTCCTTCCTTTTGATAAACTGGTGCTCCAGCCCTAATATCCCTTCATCACCCCGTTATTTTGGAAAATTCCTCTGTGAGCGTGAGAGAATGTCATCTTGATTTGTCCCACCTTGTTCAGGGTTACTGAGAGTATCATCTCAGAGTTTGCTGTAAACACTTCAGAGCATAACTTTATTTTACAGTACAATTTCTAGTTGTATTTATCTGATTTGGGAAATGAACAGGAAATTAAGTGCTACTCTGAGATGATACTTTCTGTAACCATGAAATCAAAGATGACACACGGTTCTATTTCAACTGTTGTTTACCTGATATCGCTCTCTCTCTCTCTCTCTCTCTCTCTCTCTCTCTCTCTCTCTCTCTCTCTATATATATATATATATATATATATATTTGTACCTTTATTTAACTAGGCATTCTAACTGGAAGTTAGCATAATATAAAGCACTACCAACTTCAATGCTCAAGTGACTTAATTGAGGAGAGGACACAAAGTATACTGTACATGCAGTGTACATCTGTATCACAGCTAAGCCATCGTTACATTCATGTATGCTTATATCTAATGCAGGGATGGGCCCCTGAAGTTGCAATTAAAACATAGGGTTGCACATTTTTGGCAATATTCAGAGGTGGAAACTTTCTGTGGGAATTAACGGGAATATACTGGAATTAACAGAAAAGTATGCAAATTAATATTAATACCATTTAAATGTAGATGTTTTTTGCATTGGATATATTTACCATATCATATGGAGACAAAAACATAAACATTTTACCTTATGATAAGTAGACATAATTGCAAATTATTTAATCCTTCCAATAGATAAAAAAGAAATTGTTACAAATGGAACTTTAATTAAATGTGTTGAATCTTCACATGGGAAGATTTCACTGAACAACAAAATAAAGGGAATATTGAATGATCTAATGATCCATCGCATCTCCCAAAAACGTTTCCAACATACATCTGTGAAATGATAGACTAGAAACTAAAGCTTTGGTTGTCTTCCTCTCAGGCTTCCATGTCTTCTCCCTGGACCTCCTCAATGTCCACCTCTTGAACATCAGGCTCTGAGGCCTCATCTTCATTGTCACTTTCCAACCTTACTGAGGATGGCTCGTTGTCAAGCTCAAAAAGCCTAAAATTTGCCCGGAAGGCCACACATCTTTCAACCCTTGTATTGTTTAGCCTGTTGCGTGCTTTGGTGTGTGTGTTCCCAAACAAGGACCTGTTGCGCTCTGAGGCGGCTGATGTTGATGGGATTTGGAGGATGATGGAGGCAACAGGGGAAAGAGCATCAGATCCACAAAGTCCCTTCCACCAGATGGCTGATGAGATATGTTGGCACGACTGCCATATTGCCTCTCCATCCCAAAGCCCTTGCTTGGAAGTATACTTCGCCAGACTGCCAAGGTGCCAGCATACTTGGTGTCCAAAATGTATGCTGTGGCTTGTATGGGCTTCAGGCAGAAGTCTTCACACTTTTTGATGTATTTCAGAACTGCAGTTTCCTCTGCTTGGAGCAACAGTGAAGTGGGCAGGGCAGTACGGATTTCTTCTCTTACATCTGTAAGCAAAGTCTGAACATCAGACAGGATGGCATTGTCCCCCTCAATCCGAGCAATGGCTACTGCTATAGGTTTCAGGTGTTTCAGGCTGCTTACCACTCTCTCCCAAAATACATCATCCAGGAGGATCCTCTTGATGGGGCTGTCCATATCAGCAGACTGTGATATGGCCATTTCTTGAAGAGACTCCTTCCCCTCCAGGAGACTGTCAAACATCATGACAACACCACCCCACGGGTGTTGCTGGGCAGGTTCAATGTGGTGCTTTTATTCTTTTCACTTTGCTTGGTGAGGTAGACTGCTGCTATAACTTGATGACCCTTCACATACCTAACCTTTTCCTTGGCTCTCTTATAGAGTGTATGCTGGGCGAAGAACATTCAGAAATCTCTTCCAATACACATTGCCTGTGAGCATCAGAGGTGAACCAGTTGCATACACAGCTCGAGCAAGACATTCATCAGCATATCTCTGACTACGTTCCTCCATTGAGTCAAAAAAACTTCTGATTCCAGGAGGATCATGAGCTGGTGCTATCAATAAGGTGTCTGATTCATCATTTTCACCTCGAATAGAAGTAGAGGGAGTTTTGTCAGAGGTTGCTTTTTGTTAGCACAGAGGGAACTTTATACACTTGGCCAGATGATTTTGCATCTTTGTTTCATTCTTCACAAATTATTTGGCACAGTATTTGCAAATGAACACAACTTTTCCTTCTACATTAGCTGCAGTGAAATGTCTCCACACATCAGATAGTGCCTGTGGCATTTTCCTGTAAAGATTTGATTTTTTTTAATAAAAAATTGTTAAGCAGTTAGATTAAACAACTCCTTTGTAAGATAAATGTTTTAAAATTAAACATGTATGGAAACAGGTGAATTAACACTCCTCAGTTAGCATGCTCAAGCTAAAACCCACATAATAGCAAAAACAAACTAGCAGAAATTGATAACAAGTTAGAAATTATTTAAACACAATTTGCTGTAGGCTACTATTTACTAGTTAACAAAAAATCATGTATGTCATATAAAATATATTCACCCCACCCAGTATTGTAATTAAAACTTACCAGAAAGCATGTAGTCTTTGGCTCAGACAGTGTAGTTGTGTGGGCTCAATAACATCTCATTGGTGTGCAAAATCTTGAGAATCAGCTGTACATGTCATGGAAGAATGCACTGTGCATGCAGAGGGTTACAATTCCGTTGAATTGGGGATAGTTTAACCACAATATGCCACAAGACCTAGAATTGCCTTAAATGTATCCCACAAAAAAGGTTCACTGTTATTAGCTAATTTTTTTGATGCATTTTTGCAAAATTTCCAAAATTCCCGGGCTTAACTTCCCATGGAAAATGTCTGGAAAATATCAAAATATTTACTGGAAAGTTTCTGACCCTTTGCAACCCTAGCTGTGCATCAACAGTTTATCTTGTTATGTAAGTCACTGACAGTCACTCAATTAGCCCATGTCAGCTAACATTTTTTAGATTGGTAGGTTAGTCTAGAGGCCAGAGGGTGGAGCAACTGCGGCCCCTCATGAAGAGTTAAGATTCTTTGTGGCCCCCACCCCATCAAAGTTGCCCGTATGCATTACTTGCTGTTAGCCCTCTGGGAAGGTAGTTCAAAGACGACTGGGAAACACTTAATAGCTTGAAGGAAAATAACCTTTTTGACATTGACTGAATAGCTCTGAAAATGTAT
Source organism: Salvelinus namaycush (assembly GCF_016432855.1). Classification (NCBI taxonomy): domain Eukaryota; kingdom Metazoa; phylum Chordata; class Actinopteri; order Salmoniformes; family Salmonidae; genus Salvelinus; species Salvelinus namaycush. Next base: position 48,893,974 of record NC_052326.1, on the reverse strand, counting down.
GAGTGGTACAAGCCTTAATTTCAAGCTCTTATCTCAGTTGACTACATTTAACATGCTTTGCTATTGTCAGATCTTTATCATAGTAATTGAAGAATGAAATGACATAATGTTGACACTACCAATTCCCATATGTTTGAACAATCCACAGCCACCTTTTCAACTTGTATATTTCATGCATGCCTAAATTGGGTTCTATATTAATAACATGGGATGGAATAGTACATAGTTCCATGGCTGTTCACTTGATACTCGGAATATCAATTATATATTTGGAATGCGCAACTACTCTGGAAGTGGTCCGTAGGGAAACAATGCCATTGTTTGGGAACAGTGTCCTCAGCCCCCAGGCGGGAAACAAATGTCTGTTTGAAGCCTTTTTCCTTTCTCACGGGATGAATCAGTAATGTATGGGTGCAAGGACGCAGCTCGACAGATGTACCAAGGTTACAGGATGTGTCTTACAAGTCACTTTCAAAGGAACGTTTGAATATTATATTTAACACAGTCATGCTGCCGTGTCCTTGTGTCGAAGACCATAAGTCATCTCAAAGTATTCAAAAAGTAATACTAACTTTTTCTAACTTTTTTCTTTAAACTACAAGCGATAATGTGATAAACAGATCGCTCTTAGGGCTTTGTTTGAACCTAATCTATTTTTCAAAGTAACCAGTCCAAGATGAAATAGTGGCGAGCTTCTCCTCCTGACACCCCAATACACACACACTTTCACACTCACCACATAAGCTGCTTTACCCCTACCAATATGTACATATCTACCTCAATTACCTCGTACCGCTGCACATCAACTCTGTACTCCCTGTATATATCCATGTTATCTTTACTCATTATTGTTATTCGTTATTCACAGTGTATTTAGTCCTTGTGTCACTATTGATGTTTTATTTGTATTTTGTTCATTTTATCTTTTACTCTGCATTGTTGAAAAAGGGACTGTAAGTAAGCATTTCATTGTTAGTCTACAACTGTTGTTTACGAAGCATGTGACAAATACAATTTTATTTGATTAGAAAAAAGGATAGTATAAAAATTAACAGGTTTATTTATGACAGATGTTGCTGGTAGTATTATGGAAAGAAGCGAGAGCGACTTCCATCTGTGGAGGGTAAGGCTGAGTGTGCAGATGTGTCTGTGTGGGAAATTAAAGACCAACGACACGTTAGACTAGCAAAGCGCTACTACAACAGATGCAGTATCCTAATTTGATCTTTTGTTGCTGAGAATTTTCCAGCACCAGAGGAGCTTCATGATTGCTTCATGATTTACACAAATTCACTGAAAACGCAATGACACACGGTTATATTAACATTATACAACCTTCCATGTGGCCTTATTTTGGCCAGCTTAACCACTGATTAAGCAACATTATGGGCTTTAAATGTTAAAATCCTGTTGCTGCAGGATTATTTTTCTGAGACAGTACTGGTCGAATTAAGATCCTACATCTCTATGCGGCGCTTGATCATGTATTTCATAATCATTAGCACTAGGCCTACTCCTAGTGCTCACAGGAGAGCAGCAGTTGTTTATGCTCTCCCGCTCCCTTCGACAGCTGAAAGTAAATGAAGAAGAAGTAACTCCCAAAGGGAAGCTGGGGATACTCGTCGGGATTGCTGACTTGTTTCACCCCATTTTTTTGTCTATATATTTCATTTCACCATTCATCATGTCTGGCCTTTCCTGTTACATTAATTTCCATCACAGTAATAGAGTTTTCCATGATCAATCTTTTACCCATTTCACTATACATCCAGTATCACGGCACCCACTTATTTAATTTGAGGAACGATCTGAAAGTAAAACTCTGGATAATTAATGGGTTTCCCTTTGGAACATGTTGGGTACAGGCGACATTAGTCTTTTGAGCAACCCCTTTGTGCCAAACAAATCTGGTTACACGTTTAGGTGCATACATGTGTATAATAGAGCAGACTGTACTGTATGTCCTCTGTCGAGTGAAATGGAGATAGAACGTAGGTCACATCTATTAAGAAAATAAGAAAAAAATTATGTGCTGGCTTCCCTGCTAAATATGTGTGAAATGTAAGGTTCAAGGTTCAAATCAAGAAAATAGTATGAACACTTCTTCTGGCTCATCTTAATTAATAAACTGGTTATGTAAAAAAATTGTTTAAAAATAATAATATGGAACAAATATGGCGGAGTAAGAACTATTTATATCAAACATCACGAGTCTTCCCAGTAATATCCATGAGGTGGTTGTGATGAGGATGTTAGTAGTCTAACAGTAGAAATCCAATTACATTTCTGCTGCCAGATTACAGCTAGCATTACATAACCCTAATCCTCATTGACTACAATTAATGAGTTTCTCTCCTGTTGAGAAAAAAAATGCAAAGTGTGACTGCAATTACACCGAACAAAAGCCTTTATAATGTATTATCATTATTAAGATAGCTACTGTTACAGTAACCAGAATAACTGCAGTACAGTAGAGTCACTGGGCCTACAGCAGAGGCATCATGGCACAGTGCACGTGCCCCCTCAGACGTGTCCCCTCAAACATACATTTTTTAGATGTTAAATTAATGACCAAACTTCATTTTCAAGCCCACGTTTTATCATCATTATTTAGGAAAATATCTGTCAGCGGTATTTTGCAGAGGGGGAACACTAACTGGACCAGGCAAAGAGAACACCCCCCCCCCCCTCCCCCATTTTCCCTAGTATGTGACTCCTTCCAAGGTGCACCACAAAGCAAGGGAGAGAGTGTAGAGTGACACACACAGCGTTTGATTTGATTTTAGCTGCCAGTGATGGATAGGACTCGCAGGAGGTATGTTGGAAATGTATTTGCTCAAGCTATGTAGCCTATTGATTCCTTCTTGATGAATAATTCAAATTAATTTAATTTTATATTTTTTTTGTGTCTGTAATACTAACAACCTAGACATTTCATGAAGTTTGATTTAGCTACCCAGCTAGATAGGTTCCCAATCTCCCAGCCTCACAACAAGCCATTTCAGGCTATCAATCAAGTTAGAGTAGCTTGTCTAACTAACTTAGCATGCATGCTGGCAAGGTTGCTAGACTTTAGAAAAGCAAGCAATTACTAAATATATTGAATAGGACTCATATTCCATTCAATCTTTTACCCAGATTTTAGCAGAGATGCAAAGAAGCATATTTAGTTTATTTTTCAAAAGATGATCAGGAAGACACAGACATATCAGGAAGACAAAGACAGATCAGGAACACACAGACAGATCAGGAAGACACAGACAGATCAGGAAGACACAGACAGATCAGGAAGACACAGACATATCAGGAAGACACAGACAGATCAGGAAGACACAGACAGATCAGGAAGACACAGACAGATCAGGAAGACACAGACAGATCAGGAAGACACAGACAGCTCAAGTGGTATGCGTCGATATGCAGAAAAACACTTGGTTAAAATGTAATATGGCACCTTATGATAATATCATGATATTTGTGTATTAGTTATAATGCCATGATATGTGCCTGTATTGATGATGTGTTGTATGATCCCATGTACTTTTTCATTTGGATGTAATATCTTAGGCATGTTAGTGCAGTATATTAAGATGTGTGATTTAGAACAGTCAGAATGACACCCTCTTTAAAAGGACAATTGAACAGGTGAATAGGTATTCTTAGATAACCTAGCAGACAGATAGACATATTTTTTACATAGAATTTGGCATAAGCATTATGGCTTTAGAAAAAGCTGTTATACTGCAGGTGTTTGAAAAATGCACCGTTTTACAACCTTGGATCACCCCACCCCCCATCCTAACGTACTTTGTGTCCCCTCTAAAATAATGTGTGCATGGCCCTCCTGACCTACAGCATATAGTTTTGTGTAATAAGAACAGTGACTCATTTTTGATATGGTAATACTTTTAATTTATTAAAAGAAAAGGACAGCAATAACTACCACATAACCATGAGTGCCATTTAACCATGAAAATATTATTTTACCATACTTTCAGTTTAAGTAGCTAATTGGAAGTAAAACAAATAATAATTTGAAATCGGAAATACTTAGGCTGCGGCTCAACTAATTGGTCTTTCGACCCATCACATTAGATCTTTTCACATCAAATCTTTTTCAGAATTGGGCTGCCTGTGTAAACGCAGCCTCGGTGCTCTGTATGTAGCTACATTTGACATTTTAGTCATTTAGCAGACGCTCTTATCTTCTTTGGGACTGGGGGGCAGTAATGAGTAGCTTGGATAATAAGGTGCCCAGAGTAAACTGCCTGGTACTCAGGCCCAAAAGCTAGAATATGCATATAATTAGATTTAGATAGAAAACACTCTGATGTTTCTAAAACTGCTTGAATGATGTCTGTGAGTATAACAGAACTCATATGGCAGGCAAAAACCTGAGAAGAAATCCAACCAGGAAGTGGGAAATCTGAGGTTTGTAGTTTTTCAAGTCATTGCCTATCGAATATACAGTGTCTATGGGGTTAAATTGCACTTCCTACGGCTTCCACTAGATGTCAACAGTCTTTAGAACTTTGTTTGAGGCTTCTACTGTGAAGGGGGAGAGAATGAGAGCTGTTTCAACCAGGTGTCTGGCAGAGTGCCATGAGCTCAGTCACGCCCGTGAGAGTTAGCTGCGTTTCATTGCATTTCTAAAGACAAAGGAATTGTCCGGTTGAAACATTATTGAAAATGTATGATAAAAACATCCTAAAGATTGATTCTATACATCGTTTGACATGTTTCTACGAACTGTAATATAACTTTTTGGACTTTTCGTCTGAACTTTCGCCTGGACTTGCCCGCGCCTCCTGAGTTTGGATTTGTGAACTAAACGCGCGAAAAAGGAGGTATTTGGACATAAATGATGGACTTTATCGAACAAAACAAACATTTATTGTGGAACTGGGATTCCTGGGAGTGTATTCTGATGAAGATCATCAAAGGTAAGTAAATATTTATAATGCTATTTCTGACTTTTGTGACACCTTTCCTTCTTTGGAAAATGGCTGTATGTTTTTCTGTGGCTAAGTGCTGACCTAACATAATCGCAAGGTGTGCTTTTGCCATAAAGCCTTTTTGAAATTTGACACAGCGGTTGCATTAAGGAGAAGTATATCTATATATCCATGCATAACACTTGTATCTTTTATCAATGTTTATTATGAGTATTTCTATAATTTGATTTGGCTCTCTGCACTTTCACCGGATGTTTGTTTGAGACAATGCATTTCTGACCATAACACACCAATTTCAAATGAGGTTTTTGGACATAAAGATTAACTTTATCGAACAAAACACACATTTATTGTGTAACATGAAGTCCAGTAAGTGCCATCTGATGAAGATCATCAAAGGTTAATGATTCATTTAATCGCTATTTCTGACTTTTGTGAGGGCTCTCCTTGGCTGGAAAATGGCTTTATGGTTTTCTGTGACTAGGTGCTGACCTAACATAATCGTTTGGTGTGCTTTCGCCGTAAAGCCTATTTGAAATCGGACACCGTGGCTGGATTTACAAGAAGTTTATCTTTAAAATGGTGTAAAATACTTGTATGTTTGAGGAATTTTCATTATGGGATTTCTGTTGTTTTGAATTTGGCGCCCTGCAATTTCACTGGCTGTTGTCGAGGTGGGACGCTAGCATCCCACATATCCAGAGAGGTTATCCAGAGCGACTTACAATTAGTGCACTCATCTTCAGAGAGCTAGGTGAGCCCACAACACATCCCAATCATAAACTCAACGTCCTTCAAAGATAATTCGGAAAATCCAAATAATTCCACAGATCTTCATTGTAAAGGGTTTAAACACTGTTTCCCATGCCTGTTCAATGAAACATAAACAATTAATGAACATGCGCCTGTGCAGCGGTCATTAAGACACTAACAGCTTACATACGGTAGGCAATTAAGGTCACAGTTATAAAAACTTAGGACACTAAAGAGGCCTTTAAACTGACTCTACAAAACACCAAAAGAAAGATGCTCAGGGTCCCTGCTCATCTGCGTGAACATGCCTTAGGCATGCTGCAAGGAGGCATGAGGACTGCAGATGCGGCCAGGGCAATAAATTGCAATGTCCGTACTGTGAGACGCTAAGACGCTAAGAAACGCTACAGGGAGTCAGGACGGAAAGCTGACCACATGTAACAACACCTGCACAGGATCAGTACATCCGAACATCACACCTGCGGGACAGGTACAGGATGGCAAAAACAACTGCCCGAGTTACACCAGGAACGCACAATCCCTCCATCAGTGCGCAGACTGTCCACAATTGGCTGAGAGAGGCTGGTATTAGGGCTTGTAGGCCTGTTGTAAGGCAGGTCCTCACCAGACATCACCGGCAACAACGTTGCCTATGGGCACACACCCGCCATCGCTGAACCAGACAAGACTGGCAAAAAGGGCTCTTCACTGACGAGTCGCGGTTTTGTCTCACCAGGGGTGATGGTCGGATTCGCATTTATCGTCGAAGGAATGAGCGTTACACTGAGGCCTGTACTCTGGAGCGGGATCAATTTGGAGGTGGAGGGTCCGTCATGGTCTGGGGCGGTGTGTCACATCAGACTGAGCTTGTTGTCATGTTAGGCAATAACAACGCTGTGCGTTACAGGGAAGACAACCTCCTCCCTCATGTGGTACCCTTCTTGCAGGCTCATCCTGACAAGACACTCCAGCATGACAATGCCACCAGACATACAGCTCGTTCTGTGATTGATTTCCTGCAAGACAGGAATGTCAATGTTCTGCCATGGCCAGTGAAGAGCCCGAATCTCAATCCCATTGAGCACATCTGGGACCTGTTGGATCGAAGGGTGAGGGCTAGGGCCATTCCCCCCAGAAATGTCTGGAAACTGGCAGGTGCCTTGGTGGAAGAGTGGGGTAACATCTCATAGCAAGAACTGGCAAATCTGGTGCAGCCCATGAGGAGGAGATGCACTGCAGTACTTAATGCAGCTGGTGGCCACACCAGATACTGACTGTTACTTTTGATTTTGACCCCCCCCTTTGTTCAGGGACATATTATTCAATTTATGTTAGTCACATGTCTGTGGAACTTGTTCAGTTTATGTCTCAGTTGTTGAATCTTGTTATGTTCATACAAATATTTACACATGTTAAGTTTGCTGAAAATAAACGCAGTTGACAGTGAGAGGAAGTTACTTTTTCTGCTGAGTTTTTAAGGATGTTTTCCCTCAAAAAAGTATTTATCAGCAAAGTCAGTGTTAGTTGGAAAAGACAAGGGCCTTTTCATCTTTTTTTGGGGGGGGGGGGGGGGGTGACGGAGGAACCGTGAGAGTAATTCAAGACACTTTTCAAAGAGATAGGGTTTCAGAAGTTTTTGAAAGATCCGTTGTCCTGACTTTAGGGGGAAGCTTGTTCCACAATTGGGGTGTCAGGACAGAGAAGAGCAATGACTGGGCTCACCGGGATCTTGGGTTGGAGGACTAAGAGACCAGAGCTGGCGGAACGGACTGGTCAATTTGGGATGTAGAGTTTGAGTATAGCCTGAATGTGGGCAGTTCTTCTTGCTGCTCCATAGGCAAGCACCCGGGTCTTGAAGATAATGTGAGCTGCGATTGGAAGCCAGTGGAGTGTGCGGAGGAGTGACATTGGAGAATTTAGAAAGGTTTTAGAAAGGTTCAACACCATGCGGGCTGCAGAATTCTGAATACGTTTCAGGGGTTTAATGGCACAAGTGGGGAGGCCAGCCAACAGAGAGTTGCAGAAGTCTATACGGGAGATGACAAGTGCCTAGATTCGTACCTGCGCCACTTGAGGAAAGGTAATACTCTACGGATGTTGTAGAGCATGAACCTGCAGGAGCAAGTTACTGCTTTGAAGTTTGCAGAGAATGACAGGGTGTTGTCCAGGGTCGAGTCAAGGTTCTTTGCACTCTGGGAGAGGGACACCGTGGAATTGTCAACCGTGATGGAGAGGTCTTGGAGCGGGCAGGCCTTCCCCCCGAAGGAAGAGCAGCTCCGTTTTGTTGAGTTTCAGTTTGAGGTGGTGGGCCAACATCCAGCTGAGATGTCTGCCACCCACGCAGAGATGCATATCGCCACCTGGGCGTCAGAAGGGGGGGTAGGATATGAGTAGTTGAGTGTCATCCGCATAGTAATGATAGGAGAGACTTTGTGAGGATATGACAGAGCCGAGTGACTTGGTGTAAAGAGGAGTGTACGTAGAACCTAGTCCTGGGTGACACTAGTAGTGTGAGAGCACGTGGTGCAAACACAGATCCTCTCCACGCCACCTGATAGGAGCAGCCTGCCAAGTAGGATGCAATCGAGGATTGTGCAGAGCCTTAGACACCCAACCTTGAAAGGGTGGAGAGGAGGATGTGGTGGTTCATGGTGTTGAAGGCAGCTGATAGATCTAGGAGAATGAGAACAGAGGAGAGAGGGTCAGCTTTGGCAGAGAGGAGCGCCTCTGTGACAAAGGAGAGTGGTCTCAGTTGAGTGAGCCACCTTAGCCTGACTGGTTAGGGTCAAGAAGATTGTTCTGAGAGAGATAATGAGATAATTGTTAAGAGACAGCACGCTCAAGTGTTTTGGAAAGAAGAGAAAAAAAGGATACCAGTCTGTAGTTTGACGTCAGAGGTGTCAAGTGTTGGTTTCTTGAGGAGGGGAGCGACTGACCATCTGGAAGTCAGAGGGGATGCAACCAGTGGTCAAGGATGAGTTGTTAAGGGAAGTGAGGAATGGGAGAAGGTCTCCAGAGATGGTCTGGAAAAGGAGGGAGGGATGGGGTCAAGAGGGCAGGTTGTCAAACGGCCGGACATCACTAATCGCAGGATTTAATCTGGAGAGTGAGAAGGGAGAAAGAGGTCAGGGCGTAGAGTAGTTCTGTATGAGTGGGACCAGTGGACTCCTTAGGCTGAGTAACCTTTTTTTTCCAAAGTGGATGATAAAGTCATCTGCAGAGAGAGGGAGGAAGGGGAAGAGGTGGAGGGTTAAGTAGGAAGGAGAATGTGGAGAAGAGTTTCCCAGGGTTGGAGGAAAAAGCTCGGAATTTAGAGTGATAGAATGTGGCTTTAGCCGCAGATAAAGAGGAATAGAAGATAGAGAGGAGGGAATGGAAGGATGATAGGTCCTCTGGAAGTTTAGTTTTCCTCCATTCGACTCCATGAGTCACTCAGCCCCGAAGCAGGAGAGTCAGGTTGGGCCGGCCGGGAGAAATGGGGACAGTGAGAGTCAAGGCATGCAGAAAAGGGTGAAGAGTAGAGTCAAAGAGGCAAATTCAGGAGACATTTAGCAGAAGGAAGAGTGGATAGTACAGAAGCAGAAGAGAGTAGCGGGAGAGAGAGAGAGTGCAAAGATTAAGGCGGCGCATAACCATCTGGGTAGGAGTGGGTAGGGTTTGAAAAGAGATGGAGAGAAAAGGAAAGAAAGTAATGATCAGAGACATGGAGGGGGATTGCAGTGAGATTAGCTGGCGAACAACCTCTAGTGAAGATGAAGTAATGTGTAAAAAACATGGGAGTTACTAGTACTAATTGCCAAGCACTCATTGCTGATTGCCTGGCAGAGGTGAAGAAAACACCCCCTACAATTTAGCAAGACTGTTACACAAATAGGCCTGAAACTAATCTAAACCCACAACGACAGTCCCAAGTACTAACAAATCAGATATTTCAAACAGCAATGATTAAGTAGGCTACTAGATAGAAGACAGCGCTTAAATTAAATTGCCCTAGCAAGACAATACCAACCGCTATGTATATCAATAGATGGTATTCACGTTTGTGAGAGCATTCTGGCATAGTTGGCTGCCACTTCTCCTACCGGGAATATTTTAAATGTTTTGCTAATGTTTGTGTGTTGATTTGACCTTGCATTTTATTTTACAAGTTAAATACACAGTGTTTTACAAAGTATCCACATTAGCCTAATGCTTTTATTACAACCACAGCCTTTTATATGGATCAAGAAACATCTGTTTTGGCCGTCTGCTACCTGCCCGCTCATTGCTTCTACCTGTCTTCTACCTAGATTCTACATGTCTATTACCTGCCTGCTACCTGTCTGCTACCTGTCTGCTTTCTGTCTTCTACCTGCTGACTTGGAAAATAGACTATTTTCTCTATTCTTTCTCCTGGATTTACTTTCTGTTTTCACCTGGATTAATCAACAATACACATATTGTCTTAATTATTGATTTACTAACTAAAAAATAACAGAAACACATACACACTTACAGTACATGAGATAAAAGTCCCTAGTGGACAGACACGATATGACGGCTTGTTACACAATGGAAAAGGGTTGGGGAAACATAAAGAGAGGGAGAGACAAACAGAGTCAACTTATCATAAATACATTTGGAAGCTACGCTCACGGAAATACGAATACTTAGCACCCTAACCACTGTTAATTTGGATTGGAAATGCAATATATATTTACGAGTAGATGTGTTTCTCTCTTGTATCTCTGTTGAAACCAAACCAAACGATCCGTCTATGGGTAGTAGTTCGATGTAAGGCTCTGGTTGTCCACCAGAGGTCATAATGTCCTTCTTAGTTGTAGAGCTTCTCTGGTCTTGGAGTGTTCGTTAGATATATACTTCAGACGTACCAGTGATAGTCTGAGATGGTTTTTTTTCCTTCCAACCTCGTGTCTTTTGTCAAAGTTCTAGGACCACTTTTACATGCACAGCTGCAGACTGTAAATGTTTCTTGTCTCCTAGGTGATCGTCTTCTGCAGAGATTGAGAATTTCAGGGCTTCTAACCATTCCGTAACGTTCAGCTCACACTGTCTGTCAGGCTGGTCTGTATGTTAATTCTTACCGAGTCCTTTTAAGCACTCTGGCCAAAGGGGGCGTTCTGTCATGCTGGCATGAACTCTGAGCTCCCTGGGGTGTGGCTACTGACTGGGCACAAGTTTAGATGAAAAACTATTCTCATTTAGAAGGCTAAAATCACATTGCTATCTTCACAAAAGTAGTCTCATATTTATTCATATAATTTTTACAACATTTAGATTTAAAACATGATACATAGGACGCATACACTGCCAGCATTACCTTTACCTTGATATACCATCCTTAATGACATCACAATATAATAAACAATGTGACAGGATTATTCTTTAAGTCCCAACCGACCATTTCCCATTTGAACGTCAGAAATGAATGTTCCAATGTCAATTCATTTGACATTAGAGTTTCTAGGCTGGCCACACTCTCTCTAGACAAAGCGGCAGGTAGCCTAGTGGTTAGAGCATTGGACTAATAACCGAAATGTTGCACGATTGAATCTCTGAGCTGACAAGGTGAAAATCTGTCGTTCTGCCCCTGAACAAGAAAGTTAACCCACTGTTCCTAGGCCATCTGTCACGTTCCTTACCTGTTTTCTGTTAATTTTGTATGTGTTTAGTTGGTCAGGGTGTGAGTTGGGGTGGGCATTCTATGTTTTGTGTTTCTATGTTTAGGTCGTTGGTAATTAGCCTTATATGGTTCTCAATCAGGGACAGGTGTTAGACGTTTCCTCTGATTGAGAACCATATAAAGGTAGGCTGTGCACACTGTTTGTTTGTGGGTGGTTGTCTTCCGTGTCTGTGTATGTTGCACCACACGGGACTGTTTCGGTTTGTTCGTTCGTTTTGATGTAGTCTGTTCCTGTTCGTGAGTTCTTCGTGTATTTATGTAAGTTCCATGTTCAGGTCTGTCTACGTCGTTTTGTTATTTTGTAGTTTGTTGAAGTGTTTTCGGTTTTCGTTTTTACTTTAATAAACTTCATTATGTCAAATTATCACGCTGCGCTTTGGTCCAATCCCTACTCCTCCTCTTCTTCTGAAGAGGAGGAGGACAGCCGTTACACCATCGAAATTGAAAATAAGAATTTGTTCTTAACTGACTTGCCTAGTTAAATAAAGATAAAACAAATAATAACAATTCCTTTGGTGGATACTGAAAGGCCGAGAGGGAAAGGTCCCTCCTGCTTAAATGTACGACCCAGTGTTAAGGTGTCAAGACCAGCACAGCCCCCCTTCCCCACTTCTTTGGGAGAGAGGGGGTCAGTCAAACATTTACCTAGCTGATGGGTCCTTTGATCCACTGTCAGGAGAGTCATGACAGACTGCCTCACAGCTACCTTCTCAATCTCAAAGTCCCGATTTCTGTCTGCCTGGTTGTTCTCTACATCGCCACTATGTGGATTAATATGCTTCTCTGGGTGATTATCCTCTGCACCGCCATCAGTCCTAGCTCTGCACTTAAATACTCAGTAGTGGAGCTACTATGTCTTCACTCCATCAGCTATATGGCTCCCCCAGCTCTGTTTACTCACAGTGACATCCTCCGCCGACCAAGATATATTCACTGTGGGTCTCGTCGCAACTTTACACACTGTAAGACTCTCACCGTGGTTCTGACCACAGCTTTGCCCCGTTACCAAGGCAACAATGTATGCCGGCCCGAGTGACTGTTTTAAACTTGCGTTGTTTAATTAAGCAGTAAGGCACGAGGGTGTGTGGTATATGGCCAATATACCACGGCTAAGAGCTGTTCTTATGCACGACGCATCACGGAGTGTCCGGACACAGCCCTTAGCCATGATATATTGGCCATATACCACAAACACCTGAGGTGCCTTATCGCTATTATAAACTGGTTATCAACGTAATTAGAGCAGTAAAAATAAATGTTTTGTCATACCCGTGGTATACGGTCTGATATACCACAGCTGTCAGCCAATCAGCATTCAGGGCTCTAACCACCCAGTTTATAATATTTGATCTGTCACTAACAAAGCCCTACTGGTGAATGAATTTATCACGGACAGAAAGCTGCGCATCATGTGCCTTACTGAGACCTGGCAACAGCCAAATGACTCATCAACTTAATCAGGCGATCCCACCCGGTTACTTGTACATCAGTCAACCTCGCTTTACGGGGCGAGGGTGTGGTGTTGCTGTACCGTCCTGTGAAAATCTTAAAGTCAAACCTGTCAGTGTATCCCAGCACTCCTCCTTTGAATGTCTGGCTGTTAAATTCCCTGGCTCTCAAACACTGAACAACCATTTATAGACCACCTAAGCCATCTGATGATCTGTTTTTATCCAAACTGTCCTCATTAATTCATTATTTCTGCGCCATGTCTCCCAATGTACTGCTTGGAGGTAATGTTAATGTCCACTTTAATGCTACAGCAAGCTGTGCTTTTGCTGCTGAATATTATACAATGACTCCATAGTAGCCTAGCGGTTAGAGTGTTGGGCTAGCAACTGAAAGGGACACTGGTTCCAACACACGAGCCAACAAGGTGAAAAATCAGTCCTGACCTCAGCCTGATTAATACATACCCCAGTCCTGACCTCAGCCTGATTAATACATACCCCAGTCCTGACCTCATCCTGATTAATACATACCCCAGTCCTGACCTCAGCCTGATTAATACATACCCCAGTTCTGACCTCAGCCTGATTAATACATACCCCTGTCCTGACCTCAGCCTGATTAATACATACCCCAGTCCTGACCTCAGCCTGATTATTACATACCCCAGTCCTGACCTCAGCCTGATTAATACATACCCCAGTCCTGACCTCAGCCTGATTATTACATACCCCAGTTCTGACCTCAGCCTGATTAATACATACCCCAGTTCTGACCTCAGCCTGATTAATACATACCCCAGTTCTGACCTCAGCCTGGTTAATACATACCCCTGTCCTGACCTCAGCCTGATTATTACATACCCCAGTTCTGACCTCAGCCTGATTCATACATACCCCAGTCCTGACCTCAGCCTGATTCATACATACCCCAGTCCTGACCTCAGCCTGATTAATACATACCCCAGTCCTGACCTCAGCCATATTAATACATACCCCAGTTCTGACCTCAGCCTGATTAATACATACCCCAGTCCTGACCTCAGCCGTATTAATACATACCCCAGTTCTGACCTCAGCCTGATTAATACATACCCCAGTCCTGACCTCAGCCTGATTAATACATACCCCAGTTCTGACCTCAGTCTGACTAATACATACCCCAGTTCTGACCTCAGTCTGACTAATACATACCCCAGTTCTGACCTCAGCCTGATTCATACATACCCCAGTCCTGACCTCAGCCTGATTAATACATACCCCAGTCCTGACCTCAGCCTGATTAATACATACCCCAGTCCTGACCTCTGCCTGATTAATACATACCCCAGTCCTGACCTCAGCCTGATTAATACATACCCCAGTCCTGACCTCAGCCGTATTAATACATACCCCAGTCCTGACCTCAGCCTGATTAATACATACCCCAGTTCTGACCTCAGCCTGATTAACACATACCCCAGTCCTGACTCGCAGTCCCCTCCTGACCTAATCACCGACTACAATGACTGCCTTTCCTTCTCCCTGGATACCCTCGCTCCCCTCAAAACCCGCCCAGTCTCCTTCACTCATACTGCTCCATGGTACACCCCAGAGCTACGCCAGTTAAAAGCCATTGGATGCCGTCTTGAGCGTTTGTACAAGAGAACTGGTCTAGTAGTTCATTTTCAAGCATACACAGATCACCTGTGAAAATCCTGCATGCTTTCCATCTCTCCCATCCTCACTGGCATAATCAACTCCTCCTTCACCATTGGCATCGTGCCATCCACTCTCAAGATTGCTGCTATTTCCCCCATCCTCAAAGAGCGGAATGCTGACCCCGATGACCTGAACAACTTCCATCCAATCTCAAACCTTCCCAACATACTGGAGCGGGTTGTGGCCACTCAACTACAACACCATCTCAACTCCAATAACATTCACAAACCAAACCAGTCCGGTTTCCGCTCCAAACACACAACTGAAACTAACGACAAACTTCATGCATCTGACTCAGGGTTGCTATCCATCCTCATCCTCTTCAACCTGAGTGCAGCCTTCGATACCATCTCCCATCCACTCCTCATGAAACGTCTGGCTGGTGATGGTGTCACGGATGTTGCACTCCTTGTTTTCCTTCTAACTCAGTGACCGCCAACAGTTTGTGTAACTGAAAAATCCCAGATCGGGGTGTGCAACTGTCTCAAAGGGTGTCACCCAGGGGTCAATGTTGAGTCCATTCCTCTTCATCATATACCTCTTACCCCTGGGAAAGCTCACACGACATCACAAAGTTCACTTCCACTGCTATGCAGATGACACAAAGATCTACCTCTTCACCAAACCCACCACTCCCCTCCCACCTCCCTCATCAGCTGACCTCAAGACATCTGGAGCTGGATGAACAGGAACTGTTGCGGTAACTGTATTACCACCACACCAGCAGTCATGAGTCATGACCACAGGACCGTGACTGTTGAGTCACGGTAATCTCCTCTTATGCACTCTGGACATGCGTTGGTAGTACCCAACTCACTAACGATAATCAGGTCCTATCAGGTCCTAATGGTCTGGTACTCAGGGCTCTATTGTCCCTCCATCAGGTCCTAATGGTCTGGTACTCAGGGCTCTATTGTACCTCCATCAGATCCTAATGGCCTGGTACTCAGGGCTCTATTGTCCCTCCATCAGGTCCTAATGGTCTGGTACTCAGGGCTCTATTGTCCCTCCATCAGGTCCTAATGGTCTGGTACTCAGGGCTCTATTGTCCCTCCATCAGGTCCTAATGGTCTGGTACTCAGGGCTCTTTTGTACATCCATCAGATCCTAATGGTCTGGTACTCAGGGCTCTATTGTCCCTCTAACGACAATGACATCAAGGCAAATGCTATCGAAAATCACATCAAACACTTATCATCAAAACATTATGTGCTTTTAAACTCACCTCACTGTGATTGATCAATTTGAAGAAAGATATTCAACAACAGGTTCAAACTGAGTAGAAAACATGGTCGTTGTGGATGTTGTTTCAAAGCCGAACACAATGAAATGGACAGCACTTTCTAAGGTGATGATTAATTCAAAACACTTATAGGCATATTAGAGCTTATGCATAAGCATAGGCCTATATACGGTGCATTCGGAAAGTATTCAGACCCTTTGACTTTTTCCACATTTTGTTACGTTACAGCCTTTTTGTAAAATGGATTCAATTGTTTTTTCCCTCATTAATCTACACACAATACCCCATAATGATGAAGAAAAAATGGTTTTTAGAAATGTTAAAAATGTTTAAAAAAATAAAAACGGAACTATCACAAGTATTCAGACCCTTTACTCAGTACTTTGTAGAAGCACCTTTGGCAGCGGTTACAGCCTCGAGTCTTCTTGGGTACGATGCTACAAGCTTGCCACATCTGTATTTGGGGAGTTTCTCCCATTCTTCTATACAGATCCTCTCAAGTTCTGTCAGGTTGGATGGGGAGCATCGCTGCACAGCTATTTTCAGGTCTATCCAGAGATGTTTGCTTAGGGTTATTGTCCTGTTGGAAGGTGAACCTTTGCCCCAGTCTAAGTTCCTGAGCGCTCTGGAGCATCTTTCCTTCGATCCTGACTAGTCTCCCAGTCCCTGCAGCTGAAAAACATCCTCAACGCATGATGCTGCCTCCACCATGCTTCACCGAATGGATGGTGATATGTTTCATCAAGACGTGACGCTTGGCATTCAGGCCAAGGAGTTTAATCTTGGTTTCATCAGACCAGAGAATCTTCTTTCTCATGGTCTGAGAGTCCTTTAGGTGCCTTTTGGCAAACTCCAAGTGGGATGTTATGTGCCTTTTACTGAGGAGTGGCTTCTGTCTGGCCACACTACCATAACGGCCTGATTGGTGGAGTGCTATAGAGATGGTTGTCCTTCTGGAAGGTTCTCCCGTCTCCACAGAGGAACTCTGGAGCTCTTACAGAGTGACCATCGGGTTCTTGGTCACCTCCCTGACCAAGGCCCTTCTCCCCTGATTGATCAGTTTGGTGAGGCGGCCAGCTCTAGGAAGAGTCTTGGTGTTTCCAAACTTCTTCCATTTAAGAATGATGGAGGCCACTGTGTTCTTGGGGACCTTCAATGCTGCAGAATTTTTTGGTAACTTTCCCCAGATCTATGCCTCGACACAATCCTTTCTCTGAGCTCTACGGACAATTCCTTTGACCTGATGGCTTGGTTTTTGCTCTGACATGCAGTGTCAACTTTTGGACCTTATATAGACAGGTGTGTGCCTTTCCAAATCATATCCAATCAATTGAATGTACCCAAGGTGGACTCCAATCAAGTTTTAGAAACATCTCGAGGATGATCAATGGAAACAGGATGCACCTGAGCTCAATTTCGAGTCTCATAGAAAAGGGTCTGAATACTTTTGTAAATAAGGTATTTCTGTTCTTTATTTTGAATAAATGTGCAAAAATTTCTAACAACCTGTTTTCACGTAGTAATTTTGGGGCAATGTGTGTAGACTGATGAGGGGGAAAAAATATTTTAGAATAAGGCTGTAATGTAACAAAATGTGGAAAAAGTCAAGGGGTTTGAATACTTTCCCGAATACACTGTATATAGTGTATATTAGTGTTTTCTTTTTTATATATATTTTTTTTTTTACAAATTATAGAATGAATATACTATATGAGGACAAGTCCGGGAAAAAAAACAGAACTAAAATAATGATTGTGCCATTATACAATACATAGCCTATTGGATATTACACATGGCAGAAAAACATTAAAAAATACTGATTTAAGATATATTAAACAAATTCAGATTTAGCCTAATCTTATAATACATTTATGTTTTGACTAGGCTAGTTCTAGGGCATTTTTCATAATTAATAGGCTGACACATTACCTTCATCTACAGAATATCTCTGACACATTACCTTCATCTACAGAATATCTCTGACACATTACCTTCATCTACAGAATATCTCTGACACATTACCTTCAGCTATAGAATATCTCTGACACATTACCTTCATCTACAGAATATCTCTGACACATTACCTTCATCTACAGAATATCTCTGACACATTACCTTCTTCTACAGAATATCTCTGACACATTACCTTCATCTACAGAATATCTCTGACACATTACCTCCATCTACAGAATATCTCTGACACATTACCTTCATCTACAGAATATCTCTGACACATTACCTTCAGCTATAGAATATCTCTGACACATTACCTTCATCTACAGAATATCTCTGACACATTACCTTCATCTACAGAATATCTCTGACACATTACCTTCTTCTACAGAATATCTCTGACACATTACCTTCATCTACAGAATATCTCTGACACATTACCTCCATCTACAGAATATCTCTGACACATTACCTCCATCTACAGAATATCTCTGACACATTACCTTCATCTACAGAATATCTCTGACACATTACCTTCAGCTATAGAATATCTCTGACACATTACCTTCATCTACAGAATATCTCTGACACATTACCTTCATCTACAGAATATCTCTGACACATTACCTTTAGCTACAGAATATCTCACCACCACGAGTTTCCATCTCCTCCCCTTTCTCCTTCATTTCTTTCTCCAATGCGCAGAATGACGGGCTGTCAACAGTTTAATGACATATGTTTTGTTTTGAAAACATGTTACTATCGATGTTACCGAACAGATTTCACTTGGTTTCCCAAATTAAGCACTGGGTAGCTGCAGCAACAGGGTTGGAGAGCCCATAGCATACAGAGTTTGTGCAGAATATCATCTGTCGCTCAACAAAATTACTGAAGTAACCTACCTGACATGAGTGAAAGATGTACTGATGAAAAGTGGTCTCCATTCCCTATTCCAGTGCAGATGACATGTATTTCCCTGTTCTTGCCCATTTGATAATGGTTCATTCTAAATCGAAACAAATTTGACATATTAGTATAGACAAGATTAAATTGAGAATAGTCTGATGGGTGAAAATATGATCACTTGATGAGAGAACAGTGTGTGCAGCCTGAGGCAAGGAACAGAGCTCAGTCTTTTTTTTACCACTTTCTCAAATCATCAATAGCCTGTAGTGGCATCATGCAGCCCATATATCTTTTGTTTTCTAAGGCATTCTAAGGTTTGTATCATACAAAACTAACATTACCAAATCATTCTAAATCTGGCATATGGGACCTGCTTCAATTGATCACTTTTATGCTCAACATAGCCACTTCATATGCGCGCACTCTCGCTCCTCAATGTGAAGAATATCCTTTATATTTTATTAAGCTAAGTTCAATTACATTCTAGTTAATTCTATAAAATCATACAATATAAAATAATGGCATGGGACTTATAAGCATATCTTGTCTCATAAATGAACAAGCCTACAGCCTATGGCATGGAGCCTAGCCAGATAACATACAGTAGGCCAACTCATATTCTGTTTTGTAAGGGGTGTGTAACTGGTGGCAGGGAAGTCAGATGCAGGTGTCACGCCCTGAACTTAGAGAGCCTTTTTATTTTTCTATTTGGTTAGGTCAGGGTGTGATTTAGGTAGGAATTCTAGTTTTTCTATTTCTTTGTTGGCCGGGTATGGTTCCCAAACAAAGGCAGCTGTCTGTCGTTGTCTCTGATTGGGGATCATACTTAGGCAGCCTTTTTTCCACCTTTAGTTTGTGGGATCTTGTTTGTGTGTAGTTGCTTTCTGCACTGCATGTAGCTTCACATTCGGTTGTAGTTTATTGTTTTTTTGTGTTCATCAAAATAAAATGATGTACGCTTACCACACTGCACCTTGGTCTGATTCTTCCATCAACGATCAGTTTAATACCAAAACCAACTGCATCAAGACAACTATACAACATGGGCATTGTACAGTGGAGACCTGGTCTGGACTTTCCACCGTAGTAGCACCTACGGAAACCCTTCAACACCTCCCCGAGCACTCTCAGCATCACCATAGGTGGTTCCCCAGTCCCTCTGTCAACACAGTCAAAAGCCTGGGTGTCACCCTGGACTGTTCCGTCTCATTCGAACCCCACATAAAAACCATGACCAGGACAGCATTCTTTCACCTCTGCAATATCTCCAGGCTCTGCCCCTCACTGTCACACTCCAGCACATAAACCCTCATTCATGCCCTGGTCATTTTCAGTTTGGACTATTGCAACACTCTGATCCCTGGTATCCCCACCAAACTCACCAACAGACATCAATCAACTGGTGCAGAATTCGTCTGCCAGAATCCTCACCTGTACCAGATGAACTGAACAGATCACACCAATCCTCATCAATCTACACTGGCTCCCCTATGCAATCCCGTATTAACTTTAAGACACTCCTCCTCACCTACAAAGCCCTCCACAATCTGGAACCCACTTACCTCTCTGACTTTCTCCCAGTCTATCCACTCCTGTGCTGGTCTCCTTGTCTCCCCCCATTCTGTCTCTCCACCATAGGTTCCCGGGCCTTCAGCTGCTCTGCACCCAGGCTCTGGAATGCACTCCCTCCACACATACAAGATGCAGACACAGTCTTCCTAAAAATCATCACACCTCTTCAAGGATGCCTGTTACCTATAGCCTGTGTTCTATGATTGACTCAGTCCTCTGTGCATCCCTATGTGTCCCCCCAACCCACACCCAAACTTTAATAACCTGTTTGGGATAGGGGGCAGCATGTTCACGTTCGGATGAAAAGCGTGCCCAGAGTAAACTTCCTGCTACTCAGGCCCAGAAGCTAATATATGCATATTAGATTAGATTTGGATAGAAAACACTCTGAAATTTCTAAAACTGTTTGAATGATGTCTGTGAGTATAACAGAACTCATATGGCAGGGGAAAAGCTGAGAAAAATCCAACCAGGAAGTGGGAAATCTGAGGTTTGTAGTTTTCAACTCATTGCCTTTCTAATATACAGTGTCTATGGGGTCATATTGCACTTCCTACGGCTTCCAGTAGATGTCAGCAGTCTTTAGAACCTTGTTTCAGGCTTCTGCTGTGAAGGGGGAGAGAATGAGAGCTGATTAAGAGGTCTGGCAGAATGCCATGAGCTGGTCACCAGCGTGGCCGTTAGAGCGACCTGCGTTCCATTGCATTTCTAAAGACAAAGGAATTCTCCAGTTGAAACATTATTGAAGATTTATGTTAAAAACATCCTAAAGATTGATTCTATACATCGTTTGACATGTTTCTACGAACTGTTATATAACTTTTTAGACTTTTTGTCTGAACTTTCACCTGGACTTGACCGAGCCTCGGGAGTTTGGATTTGTGATCTAAACGCGCTAACAAAAAGGAGGTATTTGGACATAAATGATGGACTTTATCGAACAAAATAAAAATGTATTGTGGAACTCTGGGATTCCTGGGAGTGCATTCTGATGAAGATCATCAAAGGTAAGTGAATATTTATAATGCTATTTCTGACTTCTGTTGACTCCACAACATGGCGGGTACCTGTATGGCTTTTTTTGTGTCTGAGCGCCGTACTCAGATTATTGCATGGTGTGCTTTTTCGGTAAAGCTTTTTTGAGTGTCCTATGAGTGCCATCTGATGAAGATCATCAAAGGTTAGTGATTCATTTTATCTCTATTTCTGCTTTTTGTGACTCCTCTCTTTGGCTGGAAAATGGCTGTATGTTTTTTGTGACTAGGCTCTGACCTAACAGAATCATATGTTATGCTTTCGCTCTAAAGCCTTTTTGAAATCGGACACGATGGGTACATTAACAAGAAGTTAAGCTTTAATTTGGTGTATTGCACTTGTGAATGTATGAAAGTTAAATATTTAAAAAATATATTTTTGAATTTCCGCTAGCGGAACCCCTAGCCGTAAGAATTAACCCTAAACCGGGTCCGTATCCTATTCCCAGCCCTACTCCCTAAACCTAAACCGGGTTTGTATCCTCTACCCAACCCCTCCATCCTCTGGTTATCTGTCCTGTTTCGTCTGGTTCTTTGATTAAAATTGATGCAATTTATTTGATGATTTTATGTAATTCACTTGTCGGCCCACTGTTAATGTAAGATGTCCTTGAGTACCCTGAATTAATGTATTATTAATAATACATTTCTTATTATTTCTTCTTATTATTATTTTATCAAAAAATATACTTGATGCTCTTGTAGGAGCTGTTGGCCTTCCAAACTATAGATGAAGCACTAAGATTAGGGCCAAGTAAGGCCCCTTAAATAGTTAAGGAGCCAGGTAAGGCTCTCTTAAAACACCCAACAGTTACCAGGGGTTATTACACAAATGGGCCTGAAGTCCACAACGACCGTCACAAGTACTGACTAATCAGACAGTTCAAACAGCAGTGATTAAGTAGGCTACTGGGTAAAAGACAGCACTTAAATGTAATTGCCCTACAAGACAATACCAACAGCTACTTATTGAATCAAAAGTAGCTACACACTCAAGGAATTATTGGGGGACAATGAGTGGTTTTGACACTGACTGCTACTCTACACACGCACACACGCACACACGCACACACACACACACACACATATTATCTCACTTGTGTCAGCATCGACACTGAGCTTAATCTCCTTAGATTTTATAGCAGAGAGAACACGAAAGGCCTATTGTGGATGCCATCATCTCGAAAGAGCTTACCAGGCAGATTTACTATTCAAGTGAGAGAAAAAGCACAGTTTTACAGACTATCGTTGCACCACCAATTCCAACCGGCGCAGCTTTTGTTTACATTTCCCTGTGTCTGGCTCCTGTATCATAATGAAATGATGTCATAGTCTATCAGACAACAGCCAGCGACGCCGCCGCGCCAACGACAGCTTTTTATTCAAATCTATGTAAGGGGAGGGAGTTGAGTTCTGATATATGATTTATAGGCAGATGGCCAACTCACTGTACACTTTTAAGTTCAATGTCATCCACCAGTAAATTTCCCTCAGGTTGAAACTGCATTGTTAATGGCACAGTTCACCACTCATGCTCACAATATGCCTTTGCAAAATAGAGGGTAAAAGTTCCATTCTCTTTTATCCAGCCACATGGCACTGGCTATACCTAGGGAAAGCCACAGTGCTCGCATGATAAGAGGAATGTTGAAAGAGAATTCAATATTTTCCCGGGGTTCGGAAACCTGCAGACGTATCCAAAATATTCAAAGACATGTTTTGTTGTAAGTTGCATAAGTCTCATTGCCACATCTATCTATTGTATAATGTTAAGAAATATATTCCTGCTTTTTGTGGGGTTGGGAGTTCATTTATTACTTACCAACTCATGAATTGATTTAGCCTTATCAAAATGAAGCCCCCCATGGCCGACAATAAAGTATTAATCATAGGTACGATAGTTGCTGTGGTGACATGGGACATCAGGAGGTAAAGTAGAACACCATGAGGTCCGAGGCGGAACTGCAGTCCAACAGTGTCACAACAAGAGGGTCATAATGTTCACACAACACCAACGAACCAACTTCTGACACCAATCGACACAAATTCTAACACCAACTGAGGAGCTCGATAACTGTCACATCTCTTTCCCCCTGTGCGCTATGGCAGGGGTAGCACTTTCCACTTTTCTCTCAGAAGCCTGGTGTGCCGCTAAGCCCAAACGCGTGCCGAGAGAGCCAGGGGGATCCTGGGTAGTTGAAAGGAGCTTTGCAGTCGCCGCTCCCTTCAAAGGAATGTCGGGGGCGTGCAGAACGCAGCGGCGGCGGATCAAAGGCCCTGACTACCTTCTCTTTAACTAGGGGGTTGGAACCTGTTAATGTTCACAAACCATTGTCTGCGTGACTCGAATTAGCTTGGCAAGAGAGGAACGGGGGAGAGATATAGAGAAAAAGCTTCCTTGGGAATGGCCGCCTGATTAGCCATTCTCCTCACCCCCTCTAGCCAATACTAAACAAAGACCAACTACTTAAACGGAGATATAGTCCTGAATCCAGGCTAGCTGGAAAAACATGTAAACGATTTGGCCTTCTAACATCGTTGCATTCAAACCAGAAACGATGGACAAAGATCCCTTGACTCACAAAATCATGGGTTGAAACCAGTTCAGGGAACACAACCGAAAACCCGGAAAATAATTAACTTTTTTGCGGTACAGAATCAGAACTGGGAACAAAAGTGATCTATACTGTCCTGGAAACAGAACCGTTATTTAAAAAACAGGGGAACTTGTTAGTAAAGTTCTTATACGTTCCGGGCAAATTTTTTGGGGTCCCATGAAAAAATGCAACAAAGAGCCTTTGCAAAGCCCTCACTCTGTCACTACTCAGAAACTTTTCCAGTGTCTGCCTGCCAGCTGAAAAACTTTGCCTGTGTGTGTGCATGTGTAGGCTACCTGCCCTACCCCTCCGAAGCATAGGCTACTGTAGCCCCTCCCCCTCTGAAGTACAGGCTATTGTAGCCTACTGACGTTACAATCGTGATTCAGTAATTAGGTAGAGATTTTTTATTACAGAAGAATGGATTAACTTTTTCAATGCTATTTAAGGATAATATTTTGGTTCCAACCCCAGCTTAAAATACATCAAATGAAATCTCTATCAGTATGGGTTAGCATAATATGTCCATGCTGAGACTGAGGCTGGCCTAATATGTACCTATTATCTAGAGAAACCAGCTAGCTAAATATGAGGCATGTTATGGTTCATCGTCCCTATGCACCGAGCTATTGGCCTTTGGGTCTTTCTAATGCACCCACATGAAACAATAATGCTAACCTCTTCACTCCTAAATATTTTATCCTCTATTATGTATCTTAAAGTGAACACAGCCCTACAGTACACATTATATATTCATTTCCAAGGGACTTTCAAGTGTACGAGCTCAGGTACTTGTCGCTTTGCCCTCGTTGTCAAACACGATGATAGATTCTTGGTCATGCAGAGGCAAACTCGTATAGTGGAGAGCGTTTGTCGCATCGGATTGGCTTTTTGCCGCATGAGGTGTCAGTATGCTGCACCTGACAGGCTCTGCGATTCGTGCAGTTTCACCGAGGCTGTTAACAGTGACACTGACTAGAAGCGAATGGCTAGAACTGACACAGGAGGAAAAATCCACTGCTACAGCAAATATTTGATTATATGATTTTCAGTGGATTGGAGAATGCGCACACTGTTGACATTTTACACAACATCCACACTCTCTCACCCACGCATTAATGCCTAATCCAACTAACTCTGTGATCATTTCTCAAATATTCCTCCCTCAGGAATAGGGTGGATAGACAATGGTGTGTGTAGCTAGCGAGTGGACGGTTGAGGGTGCTCCCCTGTTTCACGTCTAGTCAGTTAAAATCGAATTAAATCAATGGTCGCACACACATATTTAGCAGATGTTATTGCAGGTGTAGAAAAATGTTTGTTTTCCTAGCTCCAACTGTGCAGTAATATCTAACAATATAAAACAATGCACACAAATCTAAAAAGTGAAAGAATAGAATTAAGAAATATAGAAATATTAGGATAAGCAATGATGAGCAGTGTCAGAGTAAATATATTTACAGTATATACAGTGGGGAGAACAAGCATTTGATACACTGCCGATTTTGCAGGTTTTCCTACTTACAAAGCATGTAGAGGTCTGTAATTTTTATCATAGGTACACTTCAACTGTGAGAGACGGAATCTAAAATCCAGAAAATCACATTGTATGATTTTAAGTAATTCATTTGCATTTTATTGCATGACATAAGTATTTGATCACCTACCAACCAGTAAGAATTCCGGCTCTCACAGACCTGTTAGTTTTTCTTTAAGAAGCCCTCCTGTTCTCCACTCATTACCTGTATTAACTGCACCTGTTTGAACTCGTTACCTGTATAAAAGACACCTGTCCACACACTCAATCAAACAGACTCCAACCTCTCCACAATGGCCAAGACCAGAGAGCTGTGTAAGGACATCAGGGATACAATTGTAGACCTGCACAAGGCTGGGATGGGCTATAGGACAATAGGCGAGCAGCTTGGTGAGAAGGCAACAACTGTTGGCGCAATTATTAGAAAATGGAAGAAGTTCAAGATGACGGTCAATCACCCTCGGTCTGGGGCTCCATGCAAGATCTCACCTGGTGGGGCATCAATGATCATGAGGAGGTGAGGGATCAGCCCAGAACTACACGGCAGGACCTGGTCAATGACCTGAAGAGAGCTGGGACCACAGTCTCAAAGAAAACCATTAGTAACACACTACGCCGTCATGGATTAAAATCCTGCAGCGCACGCAAAGTTCCCCTGCTCAAGCCAGCGCATGTCCAGGCCCATCTGAAGTTTGCCAATGACCATCTGGAGGATCCAGAGGAGGAATGGGAGAAGGTCATGTGGTCTGATGAGACAAAAATAGAGCGTTTTGGTCTAAACTCCACTCGCCGTGTTTGGAGGAAGAAGAAGGATGAGTACAACCCCAAGAACACCATCCCAACCGTGAAGCATGGAGGTGGAAACATCATTCTTTGGGGATGCTTTTCTGCAAAGGGGACAGGACGACTGCACCGTATTGAGGGGAGGATGGATGGGGCCATGTATCGCGAGATCTTGGCCAACAACCTCCTTCCCTCAGTAAGAGCCTTGAAGATGGGTCGTGGCTGGGTCTTCCAGCATGACAACGACCCGAAACACACAGCCAGGGCATCTAAGGAGTGGCTCCGTAAGAAGCATCTCAAGGTCCTGGAGTGGCCTAGCCAGTCTCCAGACCTGAAACCCAATAGAAAATCTTTGGAGGGAGCTGAAAGTCCGTATTGCCCAGCGACAGCCCCAAAACCTGAAGGATCTGGAGAAGGTCTGTATGGAGGAGTGGGCCAAAATCCCTGCTGCAGTGTGTGCAAACCTGGTCAAGAACTACAGGAAACGTATGATCTCTGTAATTGCAAACAGGTTTCTGCACCAAATATTAAGTTCTGCTTTTCTGATGTATCCAACACTTATGTCATGCAATAAAATGCAAATGAATTACTTAAAAATCATACAATGTGATTTTCTGATTTTCTGATTTTCCGTCTCTCACAGTTGAAGTGTACCTATGATAAAAATGACAGACCTCTACATGCTTTGTAAGTAGGAAAACCTGCAAAATTGGCAGTGTATCAAATACTTGTTCTCCCCACTGTATATGATGGGATTTATAGACATTATGGACAGTATATGGATATAATATAGAATATATCTGCAGAATATGTAGGATAGAATAGTATATGTACAGCAGTAGAAAAATAGGATAGGCCTTGACTAGTATACAGTATACTGGAAATATGAAATGGGGTAAAATAGTATGTAAACGTTGTTAAGATAACCAGTGTCCATGTCTCTGTACATAGGACAGCAGTCTCTAAGGTGCAGGGTTGAGTACTGGGTGGTAGCCGGCTAGTGATAGTGACTAAAGTTCAGGGCAGAGTACTGGAAGGAGGCTAGCTAGTGGTGACTATTTAACAGTCTGATGGTCTCGGTTCCAGTTAACGACAGGTGGTGCATGTTGAGGAGCCAAATATGTCACAGGGTGCCTTCATAAGCATGACATTGCTGATTTACGAAGCCTTTGCGTAGCCTGTGACAACAAGCATGCATAATGTCACATTAAGCGTTGATATCTTAACATACCAACTGCCTTTTTGTGATAAGATTGTATACAGAGCCCCAGCCAGCCACAAGAGCCAGAGAATGAGAATCTTAATTTCATGTGTTTGCGAAAGCGTCATGAAGGCTGAAGAAACACAAATTTGTCCCACAGGAACGCAGCTGCATTTACAAGTCGGTTTACTTTTACTGTGCACGATACAGGAGGTTGGTTTTACCTTAATTGGGGAGGACTGGCTCGTTGTAATAGCTGGAGTGGAATAGTATCAAATACACATGGTTTCCATGTGTTTGATGCCGTTCCATTCGCTCTGTTCCAGCCATTATCATTAGCCGTCCTCCCCGCAGCAGCCTACCCTGGTACACGATGACATGTCAGCTGAAAAATATATTGAACATAAATAATCAGTGATCACTACCTGTCTTTTCAGTTCCTTTTGAAAACGATTTGTGGCTTGTTTTTTTGACTGAAAATCATTCACCATTAAAGAGAAACAAATGAGTCCGATGGGACTTCCACAGGGGACGTGAGAACACAGTAATTGTGCTAATGTTGGGGACTCTGTGTAATTAAGATTAGATTTTGTTTTATCTGCCACATCAAGGATCCTTTAGTCCCAATTTGAATGCAATCTCATTGTGGCTCAATACATGGTGGATCAACCGTGGTAATTTAGAACACATGTGTATCAGTTAACCGCTGTAATTCCTTTGGTTTTGTAACGTTCGTCTGGTGGTGTATGAATGGACCAAGGCGCAGCGGGTGATGAATACATAACTATTTATTACAAACAGACGAAACACTGACAAAACACTAGAACAAACTACAAAACAATAAACGAAGGCAACAGACCTGAAACAAACGAACTTACATATAGACGAAGGACGCAAGAACAGGAACAGACTACCTAAAACGAACGAACAAACGAAACAGTCCCATGTGGATTACACAGACACAGGAACACAATCACCCCCAAACAAACAGTGAGAACAACCTACCTTAATATGACTCTCAATCAGAGGAAACGTCAAACACCTGCCTCTAATTGAGAGCCATACCAGGCAACCCAAAACCAACATAGAAACAGAAAACATAGACTGCCCACCCAAAACTCACGCCCTGACCAATAAACACATACCAAACAACAGAAAACAGGTCAGGAACGTGACAGAACCCCCCCCTCAAGGTGCGAACTCCGGGCGCACCCCTACAACTCAAGGGGAGGGTCTGGGTGGGCATCTGTCCGCGGTGGCGGCTCCGGCGGTGGACGAGGACACCACTCCACCACTGTCTTTGTCCCCCTCCTTAGCGTCCTTTGAGTGGCGACCCTCGCCCCCGACCATGGTCCAGGAACCTTCACTAAGGCCCCTCCTACATAGAGGAGACAGCTCAGGACAGAGAGGTAGCTCAGGACAGAGAGGTAGCTCAGGACAGAGAGGTAGCTCAGGACAGAGAGGTAGCTCAGGACAGAGAGGTAGCTCCGGACAGAGAGGTAGCTCCGGACAGAGAGGTAGCTTAGGACAGAGGGACAACTCTGTACTAATGGCAGCTCCGGACTGAGTGGCAGCTCCGGACTGGGTGGCAGCTCCGGACTGGGTGGCAGCTCCGGACTGGGTGGCAGCTCCGGACTGGGTGGCAGCTCCGGACTGGGTGGCAGCTCATGACTGGAGGGCAGCTCATGACTGGAGGGCAGCTCATGACTGGAGGGCAGCTCATGACTGAAGGGCAGCTCATGACTGAAGGGCAGCTCATGACTGGAGGGCAGCTCATGACTGTAGGGCAGCTCATGACTGTAGGGCAGCTCATGACTGTAGGGCAGCTCATGACTGTAGGGCAGCTCTGGCAGCTCCTGACTGGCTGGCGGCTCTGGCAGCTCCTGACTGGCTGGCGGCTCTGGCAGCTCCTGACTGGCTGGCGGCTCTGGCAGCTCCTGACTGGATGGCGGCTCTGGCAGCTCCTGACTGGATGGCGGCTCTGGCAGCTCCTGACTGGCTGGCGGCTCTGGCAGCTCCTGACTGACGGACGGCTCTAGCGGCTCCTGACTGACGGACGGCTCTAATGGCTCGGGACAGACGGGCGGCTCTAATGGCTCGTGGCAGACGGATGGCTCAGAAAGCGCTGGGCAGACAGATGGCTCAGAAAGCGCTGGGCAGACAGATGGATCAGACGGTGCTGGGCAGACAGATGGCTCAGACGGTGCTGGGCAGACGAGCAGTGCAGGCGGCGTTGGGCAGACAGCCGACTCTGACCTGCTGAGGCGCACAGTAGGCCTGGTGCGTGGTGCCGGAACTGGTGGTACCGGACTGGAGACACGCACCTCAAGGCTAGTGCGGGGAGCAGGAACAGGGCACACTGGACTCTCGATGCGCACTATAGGACTGGTGCGTGGTACCGGAACTGGAGGTACCGGGCTGAGGGCACGCACCTCAGGGCGAGTGCGGGGAGAAGGAACAGTGCGTACAGGGCTCTGGAGACGCACAGGAGGCTTAATGCGTGGTGCCGGAACTGGAGGCACTGAGCTTGAGACACGCACCACAGGGAGAGTGCGTGGAGGAGGAACAGGGCTCTGGAGACGCACTGGAAGCCTGGTGCGTGGTGTAGGCACTGGTGGTACTGAGCTGGGGCGGGAAGGTGGCGCCGGATATACCGGACCGTGTAGGCGTACTGGCTCCCTTGAGCACTGAACCTGCCCAACCTTACCTGGTTGTATGCTCCCCGTCGCCTGACCAGTGCGGGGAGGTGGAATAACCCGCACCGGGCTATGTAGGCGAACCGGGGACACCATGCGTAAAGCTGGTGCCATGTAAGCCGGCCCAAGGAGACGTACTGGTGGCCAGATATGTAGAGCCGGCTTCATGGCACTTGGCTCAATGCTCAATCTAGCCCTACCAGTGCGGGGAGGTGGAATAACCCGCACCGGGCTATGCACAAGTACAGGAGACACCGTGCGCTCTACTGCGTAACACGGTGTCTGCCCGTACTCCCGCTCTCCACGGTTAGCCTGGGAAGTGGGCGCAGGTCTCCTACCTGCCCTAGACCCACTACCTCTTAGCCCCCCCCCCAAGAAATTTTTGGGTTGTACTTGCGGGCTTTTCGGGCTTCCGTGCTAGACGCGTCCCCTCATAAAGCCGGTTCCTCTCTCCGGTTTCCTCCGCTCTCCGAGCTGCCTCCAGCTGTTCCCATGGGCGGCGATTCACTTCAACTTTAGCCCATGGTCCTTTTCCTTCCATGATTTCCTCCCAAGACCAGAAATCCTGCTTCGTGCGCTGTCCGTTAACCCGCTGCTTGATCCGGGTTTGGTGGGTGATTCTGTAACGTTCGTCTGGTGGTGTATGAATGGACCAAGGCGCAGCGGGTGATGAATACATAACTATTTATTACAAACAGACGAAACACTGACAAAACACTAGAACAAACTACAAAACAATAAACGAAGGCAACAGACCTGAAACAAACGAACTTACATATAGACGAAGGACGCAAGAACAGGAACAGACTACCTAAAACGAACGAACAAACGAAACAGTCCCATGTGGATTACACAGACACAGGAACACAATCACCCCCAAACAAACAGTGAGAACAACCTACCTTAATATGACTCTCAATCAGAGGAAACGTCAAACACCTGCCTCTAATTGAGAGCCATACCAGGCAACCCAAAACCAACATAGAAACAGAAAACATAGACTGCCCACCCAAAACTCACGCCCTGACCAATAAACACATACCAAACAACAGAAAACAGGTCAGGAACGTGACAGGTTTGAAAATGTGTCCATGGGAAGAAATCAAATATTTTGTTTTGCACTTTGATGATGCCCCTTGTAGAAGGGAGAGAAACACAAAGATAATTTGTATTTGTAAAAAATATATCATTTTTCATGAATCTGAAATCCGATCAACATACAGTGCCTTCAGAAAGTATTTACACCCCTTCACGTTTTCCACATTGTGTTACGTTACAGCCTTACTCTAAAATTAAATACATATTTTCTTCATGAATCAACACACAATAACCCCATAATGACAAAGTGAAAACAGGTTTTTAGAAATGCTATCAAATGTATTAAAGATAAAAAACTAAAATACCTTATTCACATAAGTATTCAGACCCTTTGCAATGAGCCTCGAAATTGAGCTCAGGTGCATCATGTTTCCATTGACCATCCTTGGGATGTTTCTACAGTCTGATTGGAATCCACCTGTGGTAAATACAATCTACTGGACATGATTTGGAAACGCACACACCAGTCTATATAAGGTCCCACAGTTGACAGTGCATGTCAGAGCAAAAACCAGGCCATGAGGTTAAACAAATTGTCTGTAGAGCTCCGAGACGGGATTGTGTCGAGGCACAGATCTGGGGAAGGTTACCAAAAAATGTCTGCAGCATTGAAGGTCCCCAAGAACAAAGTGGCCTGCATTCTTAACTTCTCTAGGGTAGGGGGCAGCATTCGGAATTTTGGATGAAATGCATGCCCAAATTAAACTGCCTGCTTCTCGGGCCCAGAAGATATGAGAACACTCTAAAGTTTCCAAAAATGTTAAAATGGTGTCTGTGAGTATAACAGAACTGATTTGGCAGGTGAAAACCTGAGAAAAATCCATTCAGGAAGTCGTATTTTGGGGGGTTTTGTAGTTTTCTATTTAATGCCATTACAGTATCCATTGACTTAGGACTCAAATTGCAGTTTCTATGCCTTCCACTAGATGTCAACAGTCTTTAGAAATTGTTTCAGGCTTGTATTCTGAAAAATGAAGAAGTAAGAGCAGTCTGAATGAGTCGACCCTAAAGTGTCACAGAGCTTTTTCATGCACGAGACGGAGAGAGTGCGTTTCTTGTTTACCTTTTAAATTAACGAAGTTATTGTCCGGTTGAAATATTATCGATTATGTAGGCTAAAAACAACCTGAGGTTTGAATATAAACATCGTTTGACATGTTTCTATGAACTTTACGGATACAATTTGGATTTTTTTTGTCTTCCTGTTTTGACTGCGTTTGAGCCTGTGGATTACTGAAGAAAACGCGCAAACAAAACGGAGGCTTTTGGATATAGAGAGACTTTATCGAACAAAAGGAACATTTATTGAGTAAATTAATGTCTGCTGAGTGCAACCATATGAAGATCATCAAAGGTAAGGGATTCATTTTATCTCTATTTCTGACTTGTGTAACTGTTCTACTTGGCTGGTTACTGTTTGTAATGATTTTTCTAGTGGGCTATGTTCTCAAATAATCGTAAGGTATGCTTTCGCCATAAAGCATTTTTTAAATCTGACACCGTGGTTGGATTCACAAGAAGTTCATCTTTAAACCTATGTAAAATATGTTTTGTTTTCTGAATTTTTATAATGAGTATTTCTGTATTTGAATTTGGCGCCCAGCAATTTCACTGGCTGTTGAAGAGGTCGGACGCTAACGTCTCACGTACCCAAGAGAGGTTAAATGGAAGAAGTTCGGAACCACTAAGACTCTTCCTAGAGCTGGCAGCCTGGCGAAACTGAGCAATTGTAGGAGAAGGGCCTTGGTCAGGGGGTGACCAAGAACCCGATGGTCACTCTGACAGAGCTCCAGAGGTCCTCTGTAGAGATGGGAGAACCTTCCAGAAGGACAACCATCTCTGCAGCTCTCCACCAATCATGCCTTTATGGTAGAGTGGCCAAATGGAAGCCACTCCTCAGTAAAAGGCACATAACAGCCCACTTGGAGTTTGCCAAAAGGCACCTAAAGGACTCTAATGAAACCAAGACTGAACTCTTTAGCCTGAATGCCAAGTGTCACGTCTGGAGGGAAACCTGACACCATCCCTACGGTGAAACATGGATGTGGCCGCATCATGCTGTGGGGATGTTTTTCAGTGACAGGGACTGGGAGACTAGTCAGGACCGAGGGAAAGATGAACGGAGCAAAGTACAGAGAGATCCTTGATGGAAACCTGCTCCAGAACGCAAGGAGGTAGGTGGCGGGGTGTATGTGTGTGGGGGGAGTAGCTGATGTGGGATTCGGTTGATCCAATATCTGGGTCTGTCTCTGTGTCTGCTCCTCTTCACTCTCAGTGGCTCTGTTCCTTCATTGGATGAGTCGAATCAGCTGTCTGTTCCCTCCCATGAGCTCCACATTAATTGGTCCTATGCAATTGAAAATAAAATCAGGAAATTCAACTTAACATTCTTCAGTATAAAACAGTAAACAGACTTTCTCTCCTCTAAATAAAAAATATTGGAACTAGGCAAGCCAGTTAAGAACAAATTCTTATTTACAATGACGGCATACACCGGCTAAACCTGGACGTGCACCGCTCTAAAGGACTCTCAATAAAAGCCGGTTGTGATACAGCCTGGATTCGAACCAGGGTGTCTGTACTGACGCCTCTAGTACTGAGATTTAGTGCCTTAGACCGCTGCGCCACTCAGGGGCCCAAATATGCACTATAAGAGCGTAGTCACACTATTACTGAGATCCTTTTTCTAACTGAAAACCATTCTGTCCTGCTGAGCTGATTTAGGTGCCAGTAAAGGAATATCTGGAAATATGATTCTTACATTTCAGTTCATAATACATGCATTATTACTATTCAGTAAAATATAGTTTTAGCAAAGAACTTCATTACACAGGATCAAATGTTTTGCACACACTAGCAAGTTCAAATGAGTGTGTGTGTGTGTGTGTGTGTGTGTGTGTGTGTGTGTGTGTGTGTGTGTGTGTGTGTGTGTGTGTGTGTGTGTGTGTGTGTGTGTGTGTGTGTGTGTGTGTGTGTGTGTGTGTGTGTGTGTGTGTGTATCAAGCATTTCCTAATGAGGGAGGGATGGAGGGAGAGGGGGGTGGAGATAGAGAGAGAGGGAGGGCTCAGGAAGCGATTGACTGGAAGAAAACTGTTTACACCACAGGGAGAAATGGAGGGATGGAATGTAGGACAGGGCTAGAAAGGGGATGAGGTGTAGAAACGAGAGTAAGAGGGACAGAGGTCAAGCACTAACACTAGGATTCGGCAGTTTCTAGATTTTCATATCGATAATATCATCCTTCTCTCATCCCGAGATTTACGGTATTACCGGCTTAGTACACAAAGGGCCGCCAAAAATGCAAAAAAAATACCATTTGGCATCTGTTACCAGAATTCTAACAAAATTAGCACAAGTAAAAGTGAATTTCCATGGAGGCTGCTATTTAAATATGCTAACAAGCGCAAAAACAGCAAGCCAGCTCATGAAGTTATATATATATAGGTAGGAGCTACCAAATGGTGAGTTTGGACATTTACAAGCGAATGTGAACAAGAGACATTGTGCAAATGAACAAAGTGTTGATGCACGCTTGTCTAAAGAAAGAAAAGTACTGGCTGTGGAGCACCATGTATACAACCTGTGTTTGTGTGGAGTCTGGAGTCGCTAGGGCAACGGGCCTGCTGAGAACGGAGAGGAGAACGGAGAGAACGGAGAGAACGGAGAGAACGGAGAGGAGAAAAAAAGGCAAGGATATCAAAAGATAGCAGTGGCAGCTAAACAGATAACTCGTCCAAAGGGCTTTGAATTCTCAACCGCGTCAGAAAGCTTACACAATATGATGACCCGTCACCTTATTAATTCAGTAACTTGCTTAAATAACGAGCAAATTAAACTTAGGGGTTGCGTTAACGCAAAATTCTGCATTTTATATGCTGGAAACAAAGATAAAACGCATAAGAAATATCTTGATGCGTTTCATAAACGCAGATCTAAAATGCTTCTTATTTAAATTTTCTGAAAAATGTTGTGCTTCATTTTCACTTCTATACTGGGTTGAGAATTCACGAATTGGCATTCTATCAGCAGACACTCTGACTGATGTGTAGCTCCTCCATCATTCTATCAGCAGACACTCTGACTGATGTGTAGCTACTCCATCATTCTATCAGCAGACACTCTGACTGATGTGTAGCTACTCCATCATTCTATCAGCAGACACTCTGACTGATGTGTAGCTACTCCATCATTCTATCAGCAGACACTCTGACTGATGTGTAGCTACTCCATCATTCTATCAGCAGACACTCTGACTGATGTGTAGCTACTCCATCGTTCTATCAGCAGACACTCTGACTGATGTGGAGCTACTCCATCGTTCTATCAGCAGACACTCTGACTGATGTGGAGCTACTCCATCGTTCTATCAGCAGACACTCTGACTGATGTGGAGCTACTCCATCATTCTATCAGCAGACACTCTGACTGATGTGGAGCTACTCCATCATTCTATCAGCAGACACTCTGACTGATGTGGAGCTACTCCATCATTCTATCAGCAGACACTCTGACTGATGTGTAGCTACTCCATCATTCTATCAGCAGACACTCTGACTGATGTGTAGCTACTCCATCATTCTATCAGCAGACACTCTGACTGATGTGGAGCTACTCCATCATTCTATCAGCAGACACTCTGACTGATGTGGAGCTACTGTTCTCCAGTACTTTTCTCCGTGTAGCCAACCTACTTTCTCTGGTAAAATTCAAGACAAACTTTAAACAAAACATTAGGAAATGTAGCTGACTAAACTATTTATATGATAAACATTAGAAATAGGATGGCCATGCATAGTTTTAGCTAAAAATACCTTGGTTTTTCATTATGAGCTCATTTACTTGTGGCTACCACCCAAATTGCATTGTACTTCTGTTGTCATCTGATAAAAATGAATCTATTTTCTGCCGAATGAGTTGGACTAATGTATTTTCTGTGAAGGAAAAAATATAGTTGCACATCCCTGAACACTCTACTGAAGCAAAACAAAAACACTATTGACTTTCATTATAAAACGCAACTCGTGTCAACACACAGCTGGACTCACGTGCTCCCGCTTTCTCCTGTTATTTACAAACAAACACGTGACTGGCTCAACTGTTCGGGGAACCTACGATAAGCTTCATAGTGTAAAATAACATGGCAGATGAAACGAAGAACGTGATCTGCTTTATCTCCTAACGCATTGCACAAGTTGACTGCAGGTATTTACTTAATGTAGCTACAAATATAAAAATGTATTGAAAAATTTCAAATAAATGGTTTCAACGGTATTGACGGAATTGAAACTCCATCCTGTGGATATTTCATAACACCCCAGTATACGGTATATAAGCTAAAACACACATGCATGTGAAAAGAGACGGAGGAGACACACACTCTCACCCACACTCTGACACATTCTCTGACACACACACACACGCACTTACACACTCACAAACACTGTCACTTTCCATACTCAGCCAAGCATGATGAAGGGGATTGGAATGTATTGTAGCGGCTGAGGAAGAGGAGGGTGATTAATCTTCATCTCTACCAGTAGCAGTGAGTGGGTAAAATCACTGAGAAGCCAGAAAAAAAGCCAT
Organism: Salvelinus namaycush; assembly: GCF_016432855.1. Taxonomy (NCBI): domain Eukaryota; kingdom Metazoa; phylum Chordata; class Actinopteri; order Salmoniformes; family Salmonidae; genus Salvelinus; species Salvelinus namaycush. The sequence goes on along the minus strand of NC_052326.1, from coordinate 48,857,230 downwards.
TACAACCTATGTGTTGTGATAATTGCTTTGTTTGCTCTATAACATGTTAATTCATGTGCCTTGCAACCGTGATATACTGTATATACAGTTGAAGTTGGAAGGTTACATACACTTAGGTTGGAATCATTAATACTCGTTTTTCAACCACTCCACAAATTTCTTGTTAACAAACTATAGTTTTGTTAAGTCGGTTAGGACATCTACTTTGTGCATGACACAAGTAATTTTTACAACAATTGTTGACAGACAAATTATTTCACTTATAAGTCACTGTATCACAATTCCAGTGGGTCATAAGTTTACATACACTAAGTTGACTGTGCCTTTAAACAGCTTGGAAAATTCCAGAAAATGATGTAATGGCTTTAGAAGCTTCTGATAGGCTAATTGACATAATTTGAGTCAATTGGAGGTGTACCTGTGGATGCATTTCAAGGCCTACTTTCAAACTCAGTGCCTCTTTGCTTGGCATCATGGGAAAATCAAAAGAAATCAGCCAAGACCTCAGAAAAAAAATTGTAGACCTCCACAAGTCTGGTTCATCCTTGGGAGCAATTTCCAAACGCCTGAAGGTACCATGTTCATCTGTACAAACAATAGTATGCAAGTATAAATACCATGGGACATTGCAGCCATCATACTGCTCAGTAAGGAGACGCGTTCTGTCTCCTAGAGATGAACGTACTTTGGTGCGAAAAGCGCAAATCAATCCCAGAACAACAGCAAAGGACCTTGTGAAGATGCTGGATGAAACAGGTACAAAGTATCTATATCCACAGTGAAACGAGTCCTATATCGACATAACCTGAAAGGCCGCTCAGCAAGGAAGAAGCCACTGCTCCAAAACCGCCATAAAAAAGCCAGACTACGGTTTGCAACTGCACATGGGGACAAAGATTGTACTTTTTGGAGAAATGTCGTCTGGTCAGATGAAACAAAAAAAGAACTGTTTGGCGATAATGACCATTGGTATGTTTTGAGGAAATAGGGGGAGGCTTGCAATCCAAAGAACACCATCCCAACCGTGAAGCACGGGGGTGGCAGCATCATGTTGTGGGGGTGCTTTGGTGCAGGAGGGACTGGTGCACTTCACAAAATAGATGGCATCATGAGGCAGGAAAGTTATTGGATATATTGACGCTACATCTCAAGACATCAGTCAGGAAGTTAAAGCTTGGTCGCAAATGTGTCTTCCAAATGGACAATGACCCCAAGCATACTTCCAAAGTTGTGGCAAAATGGCTTAAGGACAATAATGTCAAGGTATTGGAGTGGCCATCACAAAGCCCTGACCTCAAATCTATAGAACATTTGTGGGCAGAACTGAAAAAGTGTGTGAAAACAAGGAGGCCTACAAATTTGACTCAGTTATACCAGCTCTGTCAGGAGGAATGGGCCAAAATTCACCCAACTTATCGTGGGAAGCTTGTGGAAGGCTACCCGACACGTTTGACCCAAGTTAAACAATTTAAAGGCAATGCTACCAAATACTGATTGAGTGTATGTAAACTTCTAACCCACTGGGAATGTGATGAAAGAAATAAAAGCTGAAATAAATCATCCTCTCTGCTATTACTCTGACATTTCACATTCGGAAAATGAAGTGGTTATCCTAACTGACCTAAGACAGGGAATTTTTACTAGGATTAAATGTCAGGAATTGTGAAAAACTAAGTTTAAATGTATTTGGCTAAGGTGTATGTAAACTTCCGACTTCACCTGTATATATTTCTTTTAACCTCTACGGACCACCTATCCCGGATCCGGGATCATTCTCTTTAGAAACGCTGACTAGCATAGCCTAGCCTAGCACCACAGGGAATATAATATAATAAAATTTCATGAAATCACAAGTCCAATACAGCAAATGAAAGATAAACATCTTGTGAATCCAGCCAACATGTCCGAATTTTTAAAATGTTTTACAGTGAAAACACAACATTTATTTATGTTAGCTCACCACAATGGCCCAACACACAACGCCATTTTTTCACCGCAAATAGCTTTCACAAAACCCACAAATAGAGATAAAATTAATCACTAACCTTTGAACAACTTCATCAGATGACAGTCTTATGACATCATGTTATACAATACATTTATGTTTTGTTCGAAAATGTGCATATTTATAGCTACAAATCGTGGTTTTACATTGGCGACATGGTCACAAATGGCTCCAAAATGTCCGGAGAAATTTTAGAGAGTCACGTAATCTAACAGAAAAACTCATCATAAACTTTGCTGAAAAATACATGTTGTACATATAATTAAAGATACACTGGTTCTTAATGCAACCGCTGTGTTAGATTTAAAAAAAAATAACTTTAGTAAAAAGCACAGCATGCAATAATCTGAGACAGCGCTCAGCCATTCTCCGCCATGTTGGAGTCAAAAGAGTCAACAAAAATACGAAATAACATAAATATTCCCTTACCTTTGATGAACTTTCATCAGAATACAGTGCCAGGAATCCTAGTTCCACAATAAATCGTTGTTTTGTTTTAGAATGTCCATTTCTTCTGTCGAATTAGCAACTTTGGCTAGCATGTGTAGCTCACGTGTCCATGAAGATTTGACGCATGAACGAAAAATTCAAAAAGTGATAATAAAAGTAGAATAAACTGGTCAAACTCAGTTGAGAATCCATCTTTAGGATGTTTTTCTCATATATATCCAATAACGTCCCAGACGGAGCATTGCTTGCCTGTTGACATCTAGTGGAAGGCGTATGAAGTGCATACAGATCCATAAATACAAGACAATTGAATAGGCGATGCCTTTCACAGAGACCCATTTCAGAATTTTCACTTCCTTTTTGGAAGTTTGCCTGCCAAATGAGTTCTGTTTTACTCACAGATATAATTCAAACAGTTTTAGAAACTTCAGAGTGTTTTCTATCCAACAGTAATAATAATATGCATATCATATGATCTAGGACAGAGTACGAGGCCGTTTAAATTGGGCACATTTTATCCAAAAGTGAAAAGGGCGCCCCCTATTTCCTTAATTGAACCTTTATTTGACTAGACAAGTCAGTTAAAAACAAACTCTTATTTACAATGACGGCCAACACCAGCCAAACCTGGACGACGCTGAACGCCCAATCACGGCCGGTTGTGATACAGCCTGGAATCAAACCAGGGTGGCTGTAGTGACGCCTCTAGCAGTGAGAAGCAGTGCCTTAGACCGCTGTGCCAATTGGGCCTAAGTCTGAGACAATAAGAAGACACAGTGGAAGAATAAATTCAACCACACCTTTGTTTTATCACAAAAACAGAAAGCAACCTCTGTCCGGTTTAGTCAACAAAGCATATTGCATGTAACAAACAATTTCATGACCTACAGCATGGTCAAGCAAGTTAATGCTTCAGACCTTTTCGGACTACTAAACAAATATTGATTTATCCTGCTTAGTCTAATACAGTGACAACTAAAAGATACCAAAAACTATTTAGTACAATCAACGTACGCTAAATATGTGGCTGTTCATGGTTCTGATTTCTATGTGTGTGTGTGCGTGTGCGTGTGTGTGTGTGCGTGCGCAATCGGGCAAGTAGAAAAATATGTTGACTCACCCTACTTTTAGAGAAATTCCAATGCCATCCTCCTCTCTTTCATGTTGACCAAACTGTCTATTACTCTGTCATACAGTAAACCCTTTTATTTTTTGTTGTCCTTGGCTACCTGGCTAAAATGTTAGCTCGCTACCCTAACTTCCAATCATGGGCAACGTTAGCTGCTGTTGTTAACATTATCCTTCGAAATCTAGCTACATATTGAACTTCCATACTCTCAGACAAGTATCACAATAATGTATGAATTAATGGTTGGATCAGAATCGTCGTTATAATCATTGGCCAGTACATCAAATGAAGTAAAACCACAAGTCTAAATCTCTATCTCCATCCATGGCTAATTCAGGAAGGGACCATTTTCGCTAGCTAGCTAGTCACTGGAGGACAACAACACAACGAGATGCAACAGTTGTTTCTGTCAATGACGTATGATCTCAATGTGATACTGTTGGAGAGATGTCAAAATCCAACCTGACTTCCCTTGACACTTTTGTTTTGGTGTGCCAGGAGGACCATTCGCAGTTGAGCTCACTCAATTTAGCTCAGTGCTGATTGGCAAATGTTTTATACAAAGGAAGCAATGCTACAGGTGGCAACAATGTTATACTCGTTTGGACCAGACAGCATCAGATACACGTAGAGAGACAGAGGGGCGCTGTTTCTCTTGCTCAGATGCTTTCTCTGGTCAGATACATTCAGCCTCTTGCGATTTCCAGGAAAATTATGAAACACAGAAAGACTAAAGATAATGACTAAAGATTTTTTTATTGGTCATTTTTTGGCGGAAGCCTGCCTTCCCTTGGCATCCATGAAAACACACCACTGATCTCTACATCTAGTCAGTAATTGGACATAGAGATGACAGATTGATAGTATGTTCATCGACTTCAGAAAGTATTCACTTCCTTTGACATTTTACACAAGTTGTTGTTTTTCAGCTTAAATGTTTTATTTGTTAAATTGAGATTGTGTGTCACTGACCTACATACAATATCCAATCATTTCGAAGTGGAATTATGTTTTTTCGAAATTTTTACAAATATATAAAAAATGAAAAGCTGCAATATCTTGAATCATTAAGTGTTCAAGCCCTTTGTTATGGCAAGCCTAAAGTTCAGGAGGAAAAATGTGTACATTGGTGGACTCCAATCGCTGTAGAAACATCTTAAGGATGATCAATGGAAACAGGATGCGCCAGAGCTCAATTTTGAGTCTCATAGCAAAGGGTCTGAATACTTATATAAACGTGATATTTCAGTTTGATTTATATTTTTATAATTTTGCAAAAAGAATCAAAAAAACTGTTTTTGCTTTTTCATTATGGGGTATTGTATGTAGATTGATGAATCAATTTTAGAGTACGGCTAACAAAATGTAACAAAATGTGGAAAAAGTCGAAGGGTCTGAATACTTTCCGAATGCAGTGTATATCAGTCCCAACTGCGCTGTTGATGACGTGGCACTCAACCATTGTTTAATGCAATTCAATGTCTGCAAAGTAGTCTGTCTGGAACAAGGCCAGTCACTTTGAATGTGCCCAGACTAACTCCTCACTCCAAGCTCCTTGCCAATCTACCAGAAAGTGCCTTTTAGTGCAATTACTTGGTTTTTTACACATCATTTAGCAATGCAATTAAGTTTGGGTGTGATGGATTGTGTGGTAGAGGAATGGAGGAGCTACTGATCTCTCTAATAATGATGTGTCAGATTACACACATCAGTCGGGGCTCAGGAGATAGACAAACCAAGGCTATTATTTTGCAAATACTGAGCCTCCTCATTTGTATCAAATCACAATTTGAGAATGTTTTAGTATTCTGTGATATATATATCTTGATGTAAAGTTTTATTCGGAACTCTCCTATATGGTGTCAATATTAGGACATCCTCAATCTCAGCAGGACTTTCTCCTGTGTATATATTGATGTAGTAGTTGATGGAATTTTATTTATTGTTAATGGTTGGATAAATAAATGACTGACTATTAATTGACCCCTCATTTGTGTTGAGTGAAGATTCATGCGGTGGTTTAGACTCATATATGATTACATTACGATTTATAACAATGTTTGATTAAGTGCCTCTAAGACTGTGTTTAGACAATCGGCACAATTCTGTGGCATATTCATTACGCCGATTCTCTTGTAAACTGTTCCGTTTACATACTGTTTGGGCTAACGATTCCTATTTTCGCTCATGGTTATTTTGACCAATCAAATCTTGCCACATCAGATTTTTTTTACCTGATCTGATTGGTCAAAAGACCAATTTGTGAAAGAAAAAAAAATCCCATACTGACTATTTGTTCTCTATTGGCAGTATTTATTTGTTTCATCTTGTAAAATCATGTCTTAAGTTTACCTCATAGTCATAGCAGGTAAACAGTATCCTTTTATCTAATGAACTGAAGCACGGTGATGCTGTTGTCTACCTTCTCATTTAATGCAGTATGCACCTTGCAAATATTTGAAGGTTTACGCATACTTGGTTACTCTGGGACAGTGGTTAATTTATTTGGGTCAGTGATTTTAATGAATTACCTCTTACATTTTTATTGGCAGACACTGCCAAGCTCTGATTAGATTTTTAAGGACTAGCAATATGATCTCCTTGTAGTAAGTTAGTTGAAAGCCATTTTTTCAAGGGTATGGTTCGTTACAATCTTACTACAATTAAATGCCAAAATGACCATCATCAAACAAATCCTTACTACTCCCACACTGCAATCAATTAATCCAGTATGGATAAGCATTCATTTTACTATCTGATTTGTGCCAGTGCATGCCAGCAATTGCTCTGGCATAGTGCTGTAACAACCGTTTGTATCACTTAGCTGATACATAGCATACGTAACACTGTTATAAGAATGACATTGTTTCCATCACGACAAACACAAGCAATAGGAAATTAATGTGATTTTTAAATTACGTAAAGAGCCACTTGAGCAACACTTAAGAGCCATTCATTTCCCCCCAAGGTCTCTATCTACATTTAAATAAGTTATGTTACTTATTTTAAATGCATAATTCACCTCTTCTGATATAAATTTGAGTCTCCTGACATTTGGAGTACGATTTTCATTTTCCCTTCCAGTCAAGTGGTCTCGCAGCCTCGCTGTTAAGATGAGGCTGTTTTGCCACCTCTCAGACAGTTACAGTACTGTGTCTGAATTCAAAATGTGAAAATCTCCTTAACACACACACACAAGCACACACAAACATAGGAACAACTTAAACGTGGTTGCACACAGCCTGCACATAAAAGGCCTTGACAATTCACGACACCAACTAAAACGTAAGAAACCTAATTTCAGCTATATGAAAACAGATGTAACACTGCTATAATTAGTCCCTCCATGCTTTCACTGGGATTTTGTTATGATGTTTGCGGGCAAAAAATGCTTGATTTTGCTGCTTTAATTCTGATAATTTGCATGGCAACATGCAATGTTTTTGTCCAATTTGACGCGAAAATGCACTGACGAGGTAAAAGGTTTGGTGATGTGTGGCTTTGTAACGGCTTTCTTCGTGGGATGAAGGAGAGGACCAAAATGCAGCGCGGTTATTGTTCAACATGTTTAATAAGATGATAAACGATGAACAACAAATACCAAAATAACAAACGTGAAAGCCGAGACAGTCCTATCTGGTGCAGAACACAAACACAGAGACGGGAAACAACCACCCACAATCCCCAACACAAAACAAGCCACCTATATATGATTCTCAATCAGGGACAACGATTGACAGCTGTCTCTGATTGAGAACCATATTAGGCTGGACACAGAAACAGACAAACTAGACACACAACATAGAATGCCCACCCCAACTCACGCCCTGACCATACTAAACAAATACAAAAACAAGGGAAAACAGGTCAGGAACGTGACAGGCTTGACTTAACCATATTATGCTGTAAATGCCGCATAATATGCGGGGAATTGTTTGCGATTACAGAATTGGGGAATCCTGGAGGGACTGTGTAATGCACACATTTTATCAGTAGTTTTACTAATTGCATTATAGCAGTTGTGACTGTTTTGAAATTAGGCTTCTTCTGTAAGTTAGTGTCATAGATTGTCATGGCCTGTTATGTGTCAAAATTATGACACTGTTTTGATGATGTGAAACCACTTCAATTCAGCCCTCTCCGGATATGAAGAGGAGATAAGTGTGAACGCCAGAAGAGGTTGGCATGGTGAGATGTTTGAAATTAACTCAAGATGTGCTCTAGTGGGATGTTAAGAGGTATTTTCTGACATCAGCTGTGGAAAGAAAATGGACGCCATGGGAAGCCAGGCTTCACCAAAATATTTACCAAGAAATAAAGAAAAAAATATATAAAATAAATTATCTTTCATCTCTCTGTGTTTCATAATTTTTCTTCAATTCGCTAGAGGCTGAACGGAAGAGAGAGGAAGAGAGCATCAGAGCGAATCAACGGCCCTCTTTCTCAATATGTGTCACGCCCTGGCCTTAGTATTCTTTGTTTTCTGTAATATTTTGGTTAGGTCAGGGTGTGACAGGGGGGATGTTTGTGTGTATTTGTCTCGTCTTGGGTGGTTGTATTGTATAGGGGGTTTTGTAGAGGTTATGGGGTTGTGTTTAGTGTAGGTGTCTAGGTAAGTCTATGGTTGCCTGAATGGTTCTCAATCAGAAACAGCTGTCTTTCATTGTCTCTGATTGGGAGCCATATTTAAGGCAGCCATAGGCATTAGGCTATTGTGGGTAATTGTCTATGTGTAGTGTTTAGTGTCAGCACTATTTGTTTGAATAGCTTCACGGTCGTCTGTTTGTCGTTTAGTTTGTATAGTGTTCGTTTCGTTTTCTTAATAATAAAGAAGTATGTATTTCTCTCACGCTGCGCCTTGGTCCACTCTTCTTCAAAGTTACGACGATCGTGACAATATGTGTAGCCCATCTATCTGATGCTGTCTGGTCAAAAAGAGTATGACATTGGTGTCACCCGTAGCATTAAATGCAAGGGAAGCCAGCGAGCGTTTGACCTCTCTTGACAAAAAAAGTATAAAATAATAGCCAATCAGCGTTGAGCTAAACTGTGTGAGCTCATCTGTGAATGTTCCTGGCGCACCAAAATAAGTGTCAAGGGAAGCCAGTTTGGATGTGGCATCACACCAATCACATCAAAAGCAGAACATAATTTACAGAAAAAACTTGAATTGTTGCATTTAGTTGTGTTGTTGTCCTCGGATGGAGATAGGAAAACAAAAAATAAAAGTGTGCACTGTATGACAGTGTCATAGACAGTTTCGTCAACATGAAAGAGAGAAGGTTGGCATTGGCATTTCTCTACAAGTAGGGTGTGTCACACACACACACACACACACACACACACACACACACACACACACACACACACACACACACACACACACACACACACACACACACACACACACACACACACACACACACACACAATTTGATTGGACGAAATAGTTTTTGCTATCTTTTAGTTGTCACTATTAAACTTAGCATAGGTGATTTGATGATGTTGAAGTTGAAATGGTGCTGGAATAGTGCAGGCAGCTCTGTTTTCTTTTCGACTTGCGGTAACTCTTCATGGTTCTAAATCAATGGTTGTTTAGTAGTCGGAAGCATTGACCATACCGTAGGTAATGCAACTGTTTGTTACATGCAAAATGCTTTGTGGACTTCACCGGACAGAGGTTGCTCTCCAGTTTTGTGATTAAAACTAATGTGTGGTTAAATTTATTCTGCCACTGTTTCTTCTTGTTGTCTTGGCCCTAGGCCCATTTATCACGGTGGCAAGGCAGATGAACTAACAGGTTATAGAGCAAGCAACGCAATTATCACAAGACATAGGTTGTAATATGGCTTTTTTCAGCTGGCTTGGCTACCCCAGTGATTTTACCCACGCACCCCTACTGTTCCCTACTGGTGCAGTAAAAGCAGCCTTGTCCTCAAAAGCCACATGTATGGTTTCCATATTAGAACAGTCACTCTTCCATGGATATGTGACTGTGTATGGATGGACACACATATATGGTGTCCATATTAGCACAGTCCATGAAAGTGGACATCCATAGAAGAGTAGAACAGTGTTTATAGTGTCCTAATATGGACATTGTGCAGGTGTTTTGTATCTCAGATAGGATCTATATTTTACATTTTTGTCGTTTTGCAGACACTCTTATCTAGAGCAACTTACAGTAGTGAGTGCATACATTTTGACACTGGTCCCCCATGGGAATTGAACCAACAACCCTGGCTATGCAAGCGCTATGCCCTAACACATTGTGTAAGCTGCCATACGACCAGTCTAAAATTATTGATAATTTACTGTACCTTTCAAACACAATTCAAACAAATCCACACTGAAGTTATATGGTGTAACACGGTAGCTATTTTTCCAACTGTGAAATAATATTACATAATGGTTTTGGATACTGTAAATACCTGCTTCTACTGGAAAGACTCCCCTTACATGTGGGAGTGCATGCTTGCCTTTCCTAAGGGCCTTTGTAAGTTATCCATCCAGCTAAAACGTCAAATCTGTAATTATTATGTGAGAGTATGCAGCAGGGGGGAATCCTTTCCATTTGTAGTTTAGTATCCAGGAGCATATAGGGAATTAGATAGTGGTTAGACAAATTTGCATCTCAATCTTTGCACACACTACTTCACTAATATTAATGGAGAAAAGCCCGGAGTGAGATTGGGTTGCAGGAAAGTGTGTTTCTCATATCATATATATTATGCTTCCTACTTGATTTGCCAAACCTTCCATAGTCTGCACCCTAATGCATATCTATCACAACCTCTATATTATTACACTCTGCCGAATACCTTTTTATAATAAAGTTAGTCCGTGAACGAGGTGAGCAAATGTTATTATCTTGACATCAAATACAGAACTTCTTCTTCTTCTTCTGTGCATTGACGACAGGACAAAAGGTATGGAAAAGATGACAAGAGACTGTTTTTGTTCATTAATATGCTGTGCAGATATGCATGTTTTCTTTCTCTTCCCTTATTTTGTAGACTTTCAGAATGCAAAGTTATCTGAGGAATCTTTTCAGGCTTCTGTAATATATCAATAATATATATAGCATATCTACTGTATGTTGCTCCATGCTATGAATACAACAACGATGACTTGATATTTGGTGTGGCAGGTAGCCTAGTGGTTAGAGAGTTGGGCCAGTAACCGAAAAGTTGATACTTCGAATCCCTGAGCTGACAAGGTAAAAAACTGTCCTTCTGCCCCTGAACAAGGCAGTTAACCCGCTGTTCCTAGGCCGTCATTGTAAGAAAGAATTTGTTCTTAACTGACTTGCCTAGTTAAAAAAATAATAATACAGTACCACACCAGTTGTTATTGACTGTCTTCATCACTTAGTCTTGTCTGGGCTAGTCCATACGTATGCATCCATTGTTTCACGGACAGAACTGGGAAAATAATGTCTGTCTGCACTCTTTCATGCAAATAAACAAAGCAAAACAAGAACAACGATACGGTCAAACAGATCTCATGAAATCAGGTCACTGACTGTGTGTGATGTGTGATGTGGCTGTCATCAAGTGAGACCATGACCCTGTCCCCCCATCCTTTGGGTGTGAAACTGTGCACAGCCTAACAAGGGAAATTGGTTCCCTGGGCTCTCTACTTAGGAAGTAAGTGAGAAATTGGTTCCAATGGGGAAGGAAGACCACGTGCAAAAAAGTCTGGGCCTTTCCCTTTCCCTCGCCATAGATATTGCATCAAACCCAGTGGAACCTGATCCAGTTTCTGCTTTAGGTTTGGCCCTTGTGTACTACTGTATGTTGGGGAAACACATTAAAACACAACGAAGCAGTAGAGTTGTAAAGCACACTGGTGGTGGCACCTGGTAACTCATCAATAAGGGAGACTGGTGATCCCCAAGGCTGCCTTGCATTGAGCCTGGCCCTTTGCTATGGCCCTATAGCCTGTGTGTAAAGCTAGACAGACACTAACACACTGTGGCTTCTCTGGTCCCATCGGGACCACTTAGCTTGCATGCCTACGTCCATCAAAGTTCATTGAGTTGCCTCTTCATTAATTCTCATAATTCTCTCAGATTCTCAGTTTTTCAGTGTCAAAGTAGCCTGTCACTTACATCATTTGTACGGTATTATGGTGCTCCGAGCTCTGAGTTCCCAGTTGTTTTGAATGCGGCATTAAAAAAGATAATGCCATAGTCTCCAGTCATGTAAAATGATGTAGAATTGCATGAAATGTGCTTATAAAAGAACAAACATTTCCCAGACCCTAGGCCACAAAAACTGTTTCCCATGTGCGCAACTTCTGTAAATGCCTCTCCTTTACTGCTCTATGCCACTATGCAAATGTAATGAAATGCATGCAATGCTTTATTATAAAGGTGATTTTTTTTATGCGTTCCGGTACCTCAGAGCTGCCCTGGTAACCCCCCCTCTCGTGCTCACCTCCTGATTTACACAATTAAGTACTGGCGACCACTATACTAATGGCTCAACAAGAATGTCATTTTGTAATTTTGTAATTTTGTATTTTTCCCGTTTTTCTGTTCTTCAAAACACGTTGTGTTCTGCTTCATAATTTGTGTTGTCTTATTGTGCCGCATTGATACGGGATCCATATTAGGAAGTCCCTCAGTTGTCAGACAGAACTCCCCTCAGTTGTCAACATAAAACATTGAGCTGTAAGACGAATCTTAACTGAAGTTCATTCCATAACAAATAATATCTTGAGTAATACAACACTAACACCTTTAAAGATGTACTTCATGCTAAATTGAATCAGTCCTTTTTCTGTTAGTACCACATTTACTTAGCTGTATCTGTAACAATACTGTACTTGGAAGTACACTGATCAGAATTCTGCCCTATGCTCCTCAGAAACTCAATTTAAATGTGGTTGATTTAACGCTGCTTACATGTGCAGTGAGCCATAGCGCCACTGTCCCATATTTCAATAACCGCTCAAAGCGAAGCCTCAAACATATCTCAAATTTGCATATCACAGGAATAGATCTATACTGTCAAAGAAGGTTAAAAAGAGCAGCTTTCACAAAACAGTGTTTGTTTTGGTGCATCTGTCAAGGTGCAAAATAGGGAAAGCATATCAAACTCCTATCAAACACACTAGGGGCTTCAGCATCCTGATTCGTTGTTTTCTAAAGGCTCCTGTGATATAGAACACACGTGCTGTTACTTGGAAAGACCTGGCGAGGCTCATACATATCTCTCTTGTCAAGAGCTTATGCATTTTCCATTATTCAACAGCATGCTGAATTATTAATATGAGGTGATCTCTGCTGTGTATAGGTCCTATGCATACACAATATAGTTTTTTTTTCATTCATGTTCTGGGTGATAGCTCGAGGTATTCAACAGAGAGATACAAATAGGTGTGGGGGGGGGGGGTTGTTGATACTTTATAGTGATAACTATGATTCAATGAATTTCACAAATGTACTTATTAGTATGTGTCAATGAGGGGATAAGTATATTGTCTGTTTTTATGCCTTAATGTACACCATATATACAACAGTATGTGGACACCCCTTCAAATGAGAGTTTTCATCTATTTCCGCCAAACCCGTTGCTGACAGGTGTATAAAATCGAGCACACAGCCATGCAATTTCCATAGACAAACATTGGCAGTAGAATGGCCTTACTGAAGAGCTCAGCGACTTTCAACGTGGCACCATTATAGGAGGCCACCTTTCAAACAAGTCAGTTCGTCAAAACGTGTTCTCTGAAGTGATGAATCACGCTTCACCATCTGGTAGTCCGACGGACAAATCTGGGTTTGGCGGATGCCAGGAGCATGTTACCTGCCCGAATGCATAGTGCCAACTGTAAAGTTTGGTGGAGGAGGAATAATGGTCTGGGGCTGTTTGGGATAGGCCTCTTCCAGTGAAGGGATATCTTAACGATACAGCATACAATGACATTCGAGACGATTCTGTGCTTCCAGCTTTGTAGCAACAGTTTGGGGAAAGCCCTTTCCTGTTTCAGCATGACAATGCCCTCGTGCACAAAGCGAGGTCCATACAGAAATGGTTTGTCGAGATCGGTGTGGAAGAATTTGACTGGCCTGCTCTGTCAAATCGCCCAACATCAGTGCTCAACCTAATGCTCTTGTGGCTGAATGGAAGCATGTCCCCGCAGCAATGTTCCAACATTTAGTGGAAAGCCTTCCCAGTAGAGTGGAGACTGTTATAGCAGCAAAGGGGGGACGCACTCCATATGAATGCCCATGATTTTTGAATGAGACGTTCGATGAGCAGGTGTCCACATACTTTTGGTCATGCAGTGTATCTATCACTGAAAATGATTTGATGTCCAAGCTACGCTTGCTTGAGGTATTAGACTATTATTTTGCTGTTCATGCTCAGTCTAAAGAAATAATGGCACGACACATTTCACGTTCTTTTTATTCCACTGAAGCTGATCGTGCCTCCTCCTTCCCCTATCTCCCTCCCTTTCCTTCTCCACATCCTCGTGAATATTTCACAAAGTACCTAAAGAGGCTACCGGTCGTATCCACTTCGATTATCTTTTTTTACATTACCTGGTAATATGTCCCTGTCTAAGATGGAGTCTAAGATGAGTCATAGTTAGGTTTTTCAAATCAATTTGTTCCATTCACTAACGCATCAAGCTTTGAGATAGTGTTTGCAACAAACCATACATTGAAAGACATGAATGTTAGTATCAGGAATGAATGTTAGTATCAGGAATTTGGCAAGTCACATTAATTAAAACACAACAATTGTGACAAAATCATCTCGACTAACTTCACAAATTGACAGTCAATTGAGTCAATACCTTATTTTTGGCATTTACATAGACTTTTTTCTACTGAGACTTTTCTTGCATTGTGTATTTCTTCTTTATTTCATGGACAAAAACTGTAAATCTTAGAGTGTGCCAGTATCATTGGGTGTCTCCTGTGGTATCAGAGAAACTGTGCCAAAGTAATAAATGAAAGGCAGATCCAATAACTACATACACTAGGCGTTGGGCTGGGTGCGGTTTGGTGCAGGACCCTTTTCAAACACTATTCCTGTCAAATTACCCCTCTAAGCATCCAGAGAGATGATCTTGTGACATAACAAAGGACTTCCAGGAGTTTTCTCAACGCTCCTTTTAGCCAAGATTGGAAATAACAATCCACACCAGGATCGACAAATGTGAATCGTTTCAGGAAACTAGGCAAACCTAGTTGGTTTAGGCTTGGAAAAAAGAAGGAACCTTCCCGCTAGCTATGATTGGCTGAGATAACGGATGGGCCGGACATGTCGAGAGATGAGTTCGGACTGGCCTGCCATGTACATGTAGCATGCTTCTGTCTACAGTATAACATGAGCTGCTCAGTATGTGTAGGTAATCCTTTCTAACGCGGCTTTTTAAAAATATATCACGAAGCACTGCAATGAAGAAGTTGGCGAGTTTTAAAATCTGTGGAATGACCGGTGAAAGCAGAGTATGACAGCTAAGGAGATGGAGAAAATTCTGGCGTTTTAACAGAAATATGCGGAGGGAGTTGAAAAGAGAAAACACAGAAGCTGTTGTATAAAACACCTGTCTCTGGATTACATCTTCAAACTAAGGGCAACCATGGCATCCGTGGCAGTGAGGGAGAAACGTTTGTCCATGTATATGGGTAAGAGAGTCTAGCTAGCTACATTTTCAGATATGATAGGTTTCTAGTTTTGTCAGAAAGTCATTTTCATTTCAAGTTAAAGTGTACTGTTAGCTAGCTAGCGAACGTTAGCTGGCTGGCTCGCTATCTAATGTTACATGTATGATCTGTGTAGTAATATTTTTTGAATCTCAGAAAGCGATTTTCATTGTTAGTTATAGCCTAATTTTAGCTAGCTAGCTAACATTGAAACTATTTGGTTAACTTTAGTTATCTGCAGATTCATTCATGGTAGTAACGTTATGCATTTGTATTATGGTTCATTGTTTAGCTAGCTAGCTAGCTAGCAACATGTCTAAACAAAAGACTCCACTATGCAAGTATCCATTTCACAGTACTGTTTACACCTTCTGGATCCTGTGCATGTGACAAATAAACGTGTATGTTATTTGATATAGTGTGTGTTTACCAGACACTAATGTGACGAACAACATGAACTGCACCAAAGTCAAATTAGGATATAACGTTTGACCAACGAGACAGTGCCCAAGTTCTAAAATTCTCTGGTAGAATGCCCTGCTTTTATTCCATCACACTCACAACTTTAAGCTATTTTCTGTAATTAGCTCGCCATTAACATGTAAATAATGATCTTATGGTGAGTTTATTTTCCTGTAATAATGAATACAAATTAGTGAAAGTTAAGACGTTGTCAGCTATGATTTGGTCATTATCTCAACTGGCTAGCCAGCTAACTTAATGTCAGTTGGCTAGTTAATTAACAAGCTAGAAACAAACCAAAACGTTGGTTAGAAAGTTGCTTTTAGTTGCCTGGTTTGCTAGATTGACATATCCTAAATAAATTTTTAAACAGATGGGTTTGTTGGTGTTAAAATACACCATTTATGCTATTTTGGACCACCAGGCTGCTGATGTTATGCAGCCTGTACGTTTTTGTGTTAATACTTTTTCACAACGACGACGTCAAGTTTGATGTCAGACAACAATAGAATG
The DNA here is from genome assembly GCF_016432855.1 of Salvelinus namaycush. Classification (NCBI taxonomy): domain Eukaryota; kingdom Metazoa; phylum Chordata; class Actinopteri; order Salmoniformes; family Salmonidae; genus Salvelinus; species Salvelinus namaycush. The sequence continues at coordinate 48,841,003 of NC_052326.1, read as the reverse complement.
TTCATGATGTCACTGTGACAACTGTCTACAGACATGTCGATAGACGTAGTATAAACCAGCCTTTAGTCTTGAAATCTTTGGTTGTTTAGCACATGTCCTCACATGTGAATCCTAAAAGAGATGGATGGGGCTAAGGCTTAAGAGGGGTTGAACAATGCTGAATGGGTGTAGACAAAGAGGATCTCTCCAGTAGGTGTACCAGAACATTCAAGGGCCATTTTCTCTAAAGTGGGGTTACATGTTTATTAACTTTCAAAGCAGAACTACTTTCCCATTGTTCCTCAACTGCAGTGTATGCTATACCACTTTCTATCTCTGAGTCTCTACTTTTATCCAATGTAAAAAACACAATTTCTAATTTTCCTACATACAGTAGGTCCGAATCCAGGTTTGTCGGTCACAAATGTCAGTTCACTTTGCCCATTCACAGAACAATAGCAGAAGAAGGAGTGCACCGTTCCCTGAGCTCCTCTGTGCCCCAGGAAGAACCGCTGAATAGAATCTGAGGGGGGAGATCTCTCACTCTCTCAGTTGTTAAGCTTTTAAATGTGATCCCTCGATGGCGACCTCGTGGGATCTGCCTCTGGTTAGGGGTTATGTTGTGCGGTGGAAAACATCTTGCTTAAGGACTTGACACAATGGATTTGCGTTTCCCACTGAGTGGATTGGAGATATAATAAGGCCTATGGTGCACTCTCAAAGACCTACTTTGTGGTTGAAAAGCTAAATTATACCTTGGAGATAGGGAGAATCAGAGTTGTTATTTTTGTAGGGCTCTCTGAGGTGTTAGGCTGCATGAATTAGCTATGGACTGGGACACCTCACTGGTTACAGACAAGAGATCTAACATCAAACAGGGCTATTATCTTGTTACATTTGTGGATTTGAATCTAGAAAAGCTTGACAGTTTTGTCACAGCGCATATCAATTACAGGAGCCCCGATTTTAAAGGCAACTGAAAACAAAGCTTTTAGGATTGCAGATAAATGTCAAAACCCAGACAAGTCTAGACGAAAAACAATAAATAGGAATAATCACAAGCACTTTTCAAAAGTAGTGCACTACATACTTACCGGGAACAGACATGAATTCAACGTCTATTCCACATTGGTTTAATGTCATTTCATTGAAATGACGTGGAAACAGCGT